>NC_088377.1:57872500-58172500 GCF_037993035.2 Macaca fascicularis
GTGTAATCCCAGTGCTCTGGGAGGCCGAGGTGAGGGAATTGCTTGAGGCCAGGAGTTCAAGACCAGCCTGAGCCACATAGTAAGACACTCCCCCCATAAAAAAATTTAAAATAAAAATTAGCCAGCAGTAGCTATTACTAGGGAGGATGAGGTGGGAGGATGGCTTGAGCCCAGCAGTTCAATGTTGCAGTAGGCTATGATTGCACCACTGCACTCCAACCTGGGCAACAGAGCGAGACCCCGTCTCCAAAAACCAAAACAAAACAGGAGAATATGAAACGGAAAACAAATGTAGACAAATGTGTATCCCACTGTAATGGAATTTGTTGTGTAGTGCCAAAGGATTTTTATATTCTGAAGTTTCTGTGCTATTTACTTTTGCTTTATTTGCAAAAGATTCTGGGATGTTGCCAAGGATAACTAGGAATTGCTTGTAACTATATTAGAAATACACACGATGAGGTTGAATGTGGAAATGCAGCTGCATGTGTTGTAAATCAGTCCTAGAGCTGCTGCTGGGCTTGGTAATAGCTTTTCTTTAACTAATTTTGGTGATCACATTTGTAAGGAGACAGGCAGTATCATGAAGAATGGAGGGTTACGAATTTCTGAACAATTTAAGTGAAAGTTTCTAGAGTGTTCTCCTTGACTATTTTTGACTTTCCATCGTTTGAAATTTACTTTCCAGAAAGGATGCACCCTCCCACTCCCAGCCCACCTATCCAATCTTCATGATTAATTGTTTTCAGCTGTTGGGTTGCCTGGGTGTGGTAATGTGAGAGAGATTTTACGGAAGGTAATTGAGGAATAGGTGGAAGAAAAACCACATAGGACAGATGGGAAACAGAATATATGAAGAATATTAGAGGAGGGTAAAGAAGTGAAAGGAGAAGTTAAGGTGTGTGTTTTCACCATAACTATGGATGAGGCTGGGTGCAGTGGCTCACGCTTGTAATCCCAGCACTTTGAGAGGCCAAGGCGGGAGGATTGCTTGAGCTCGGGAGTTGGGGACTAGCTGGGGCAACATAGTGAGACCCCATCTCTACGAAAAATGAACCACGCATGGCATGTGCACCTGCGGACCCAGCTACTCAGGAGACTGAGACAGGAGGATTGCTTGAGCCCAGAAGTTCAAGGCTGCAGTGAGTTATGGTCACACCACCACTGTACTCCAGCGTGGGTGACAGAGACTCTGTCTAAAAAAAAAAAAGAACTATGGATGAAGCTAGCTAGACTTAGGAACAGACTCTGAACCCTGAAATACATCTTTTCTGTCTCTAATGTGATCTGTGATGTTTGGTTATCCCCAGAGCAATGGATAGAGGCCAACACAACTGCTCAGTCTGGAAGACACCATTAGGATCACTCCTCTGGAGTGAGAGCTACCAGGGCAACACTTTATCACCCTGTCTCCAATTTCTACAGTGCCTCGGACCTAATAGTAACTTCATAAATGTTTACTGGATAGATATAAGTCCCCTGGCCTTGGAATTGCACAGAAACCCAGGATTTCTTAATGAATGAAGTAATTTGATAACTGAGATAAGCAGTTCTGGGTGGCTTTGAAATGTCCTCATGCTCCTGTTTGCTTTGAAATGGGACTTTTGAAATGAGGTGTTGTTCTGTCCCAAAGGAGAGAAGAGAGACTGTGGAAGAACTGACGACAGGAACAGCAAAACTGAGAGAAGAAAATGGGGCCAGGAGAGGAGCAGATGCTCGAACGGGATTTGGGTTTTCTTTTTTTTTGAGACGGAGTCTCGCTCTGTGGCCCAGGCTGGAATGCAGTGGAACGATCTCAGCTCACTGCAAGCTCCGCCTCCCGGGTTCAGCCATTCTCCTGCCTCAGCCTCCCGAGTAGCTGGGACTACAGGCGCCCGCCACCTCGCCCGGCTAGTTTTTTGTATTTTTTAGTAGAGACGGGGTTTCACCATGTTAGCCAGGATGGTCTCGATCTCCTGACCTTGTGATCCACCCGTCTCGGCCTCCCAAAGTGCTGGGATTACAGGCTTGAGCCACCGCGCCTGGCCAGGATTTGGGTTTTCTTGGCACTGCAAAGCTCCTGTATATTTATTGCTATCCTGATGATGATTGCTCCATTTTAAGAGGCTAGAAGTCTTTTCTGGCTGTAAGTCTACCTGTCTCAACACAATGTAGATGCTGGACGCTGGCCCTGGACACTGACATGCCTGTTCCAGGAGAAATCTGGAGGGATGTTACATATTGACTTGGTCGTTTCTTTGAGTCTCCGATGCGATAGTGCATGGGGGATCCTCAGGGACCCTCAGGGCTTGGCGGAATGGTTCTACATGTGAACCCTGGCATCTCCAGCCATGTCAGTGTGAACGAAGACAGAGATTTTATACTCTTGGGGTCATAGCATGACTAGAGGCTGCATCTCTTGGGCTGTGCATATTGTGATAAGGTGATGGATATCGTTGCTTAGTGGGAGGAGAGAATATTAGTTTAGTTATGACTTTTAATATTAGTTTAATGGGGATTTCTAATATTACTATCTTCTTATTAAAAGCAAGCCACTCAGTGATCGGGTATGGTGTTTCATTCCTGTAATCCCAGCACTTTGAGAGGCTGAGGTAGGCAGATCATTTGAGGTCGGGAATTTGAGACCAGCCTGGCCAACATGGCAAAAACCCATCTCTACTAAAAATACAAAAATTAGCCAGGCGTGGTGGTGCACACTTGTAATCCCAGCTACTCAGGAGGCTGAGGCAGGAGGATCGCTCGAACCTGGGAGGCGGAGGTTGCAGTGAGCTGAGATTGCGCCACTGCACTCCAGCCTGGGCAATGGGGCGAGACTCTGTCTCAAAAATAAATAAATAAATAAATAAATAAATAAATAATAAATAATAAATAGAAGTAAACCACTCAAGCTCACGGTATTTTTTTTCCTATTTTGTTCACATTATGTCCTTAATATCAGAGCAGTACTTAGCACAGAGTAAGCATTCAATAGATGCAGTTGAATGCATGAATCTATTGAATATATAAGTGCAGTGAATGGGAGCTCAGGAGAGAAAACTGGGGAGAGGAGGACTGAATACTTATGCCTGAACCAATTTCTTCTGTTTCCACTGTTTTCTTGGAGGCAACTTAAGAGATTCTTCAGTGCCCCGGCACAGTGCCAGGCATGCAGTTGACAAGGATGGGTAAAACCCTTGAGGGACTCATATTCACACAGGAGAGGGTTTGGGGTACGTAACCCATAGCCTCTCAGAGTGTTACTGTGGGCTCTGCTCCAGGTGCCCGGGGAGTCCTGGCAGATCTCCAGGGTCCGGGAGGCCCCCGAGGAAGGGACATCTGAGCTGAGTGTTGATACCTTCATAGGTTAGTGGCGAAAAAAGCCGGGGGGAGTGCAGAGGCCATGACCACACATTGGCACCGGGTGTGAGATGTCAGGGGTGTGCACGTGGTCAGGACGGCCTGGGGCTCTGGGGACCTGTGGGGAAGGTGCATAGGACAGCAGAAGCCAGATGAAGAAGAGGCTGGTGTGTCTTGCTTAGGAATTTGAGTTTTTGTCTTTGGGGAGCGATGGAAGGTTTATTTCCACTTTTGAAAACTTTTTAAATGAAAAATTTCAAACATCCATATAAGTAGGAAGGACCATATTGATATCAATGAACTTAACCCCTAGATTCTACAATCAATGTTTTGCCATGTTTGCTTATCCTTCTTTCTATTCTATCTATATCTATTTATCTATCTGTCCTTCAGTCTATCTATCCGTCCGTCCATCCATCCCTCCATCACTATCTATAAACCCATCCATCCATCTACCCATCCATCAATCTGTCCATCCAGTCTCTTTCTTTCTTTCTTTCTTTCTTTCTTTCTTTCTTTCTTTCTTTCTTTCTTTCTTTCTTTCTTTCTTTCTTTCTTTCTTTCTTTCTTTCTTTCTTTCTTTCTTTCTCTCTTTCTTTCTTTTTCATCTATCTATCCATCCATCCTTCTATCTATCCATCCATCCATCCATCCCTCCATCACTATCTACCCTTCCATCCATCTGTCCATCCATCAGTCTATCTGTCCATCAATTCATCTGTTATCTATCTCTCAATTATCTATCATCTGTCCCTATCATTTATCTGTCTGTCTTTATCATCTACTTATATCTATCTATTCATTTCTATCATCTGTCAATCTCTATTATCTGTCTTTCTGTCTATCTATCTGTCTATCCACTATTTATCTATATCTATCTATCTATCTATCTATCTATCTATCTATCTATCTATCTACTATCTGTAAGAATTTATGCAGGGGAGTGACTTGTGACTTAGAGGGTCCCTCTGGGAGGAACATGGAGGATGAAATAAAGAAGGAAGGGAATGGAGTTTGGGAAGACTCACTGAGAGTCTCTTGAAATTGTTGGGAGGAGAGGTGGTGGTGGTGTGAACTAAAATTTGGCAACTGGGCTGGAGAGTGGAGGGCTCAGAGATATTTATGGGAGTATTCTAGTGATTATGTCTCTGTACCAAATTGTCCAAAAACTTAATAGCTTAAAATAATGACAACAAGCCAGCCATGGTGGTGCACACCTATAGTCCCAGCTACTGAGAAGGCTAAGGCAGGAGGAATGCTCGAGTCCAGGGGTTCAAGGCTGCAGTGAGTCATGTTTATGCCACTGCCCTCCAGCCTGGGCAACAGAGTAAGACACTATCTCAAAAAAAGAGACAATGTTTATTTTTCTTACAAATCTTCAATTTGGACATAGCTTGGCAAGATGACCCTGTTTCTGGTCTACTGGATATCACTTGTAATGACTCAAATGTGGAGGTCTGTAGTCATTTGAAGCCTGTCACTCCCATCTGTCTGGTTAATGCTGACTCTCATTAAGGATCTTATTTGGAGCACCTACGTGTGGCCTCGACATGCGGCCTGGGATCCTTCACAACACAGTATCTGGCTTATGAGGGTGAGTGGGGAGGAGGACGCAGAGAATGAGAACACCAAGCGGAACAATATTGAATTTTAGGATGTAGCTTCTGAAGTCCCCATATACCGCCACTGTCGCCCCGTTGTGTTCATCAAGCCCGGCACAAGTTCAGGAGGAGGGAAGATTATCCCCTCCTCTTGACGGGGTGTGGCAAGATCTCAAAATGTTGCTGTGACCATTTTTGGAAAACCAAGTCCGTCCAGGGGCTAAAGTGACAGGATTTAATCATTGGGCGTGAGCAATGGGGAAGATTTTTTGCTCTTCCCCATTATGCCACTGCCCTCCAGCCTGGGCAACAGAGTGAGACACTATCTCAAAAAAAAAGAGACACTGTTTATTTTTCTTACAAATCTTCAATTTAGACAGAGCTTGGCAAGGTGACCCTGTTTCTGGTCTACTGGATATCACTTGTAATGGCTTAAATGTGGAGGTCTGGGGAAGCATTGGGGAAGAGCAAAAAATCTGAGCTGACACTCAGAGTTTGGATTCGTGTCTCCAGGGTGGGGAGGCATTCACGGAGAGGGCAGTGTGAGTGGCAGGACAGGAAAGGGGAATGAGGAGGATGGAGTTAGATTTGGGGTCCCATTGATTTGTTGGGAAATACTGTATCAGGATGGTTTCATGAACTGCAAACCCACAGAGGTAGCTGCTTCTAGGAGCAGACAACCATGTTTCCTAGTTTTTGGACAGCTTTGAGCCGAATAGGGTTTACTGGCCTCCCTGGGTCCCTATAGGAGGCTGTTGTGTACTGTGAACCTGAGTGGAGGCGGGAGGTGTTTGATGTGTCCCCATATGTACTGGGGATGATGTCTCCCTCAGTATTTGCTTCCCTCTGTGGAGCTGGAGCAGCTAGGTAGGATGCAACATTCATTGATTTCATCCAGCAGGCATTTATTTGAGCACTCGTGGTATGCTGGAACCTAAAACAATTTGAGTATACGTTAAACACCATGCCCGACCTAAAGAGCTTTGTCTCTAGAAGGGGAGAGGATGCTTGAGGTTGCATGCTCATGCTAAGCTCCGAATGTAGTTACTAAAAGGACAGAGCTCCAAGCAGAAGCAGATGTGATACGCACTTGCTGGGCTTTTTCCTTGCCTCTGGGTTCTCCATGGGGTGCACTGTTGCTGGTGTCTCTTCTGGAGTGCATAGGGTCCTGTCTGAGCGGGGTGGGGCAAGCTACTGTCCTCACATGTTCGGGGACGTTTACAGACACTGAGCTCTCTTGGTATCTAAACCAAACTCAGCATTAACAGGCTAGTTTCCCTCCCTAACCTCCCCTTCCCCCTTGGGGAATAGGACAGAGCCATATGTCCTTGATCAATATCTCTGTCTCCAGTCACTCAGGGTCTTAGAAAGCCTGCTCCCCTGGGAATCCCATCCCACTCTGTCCCTCACTCTCTGCTTCCCATGTGTGGACTCCGATTTTGTATCATTTTCCCTGGGTGGTTCTGATACTGAGTTCATTTGAAAACCATGGCTGAAAATCTGATTCTTTGTAGCTTGTACTCAAACAACTATAATTCAAGTTAGAAAGCACTGAAATACCGAGACAGTTTCAGAGAGGTTCAAGGAAGCCCTTCTGCCTGGGGAGAAGGGGGAGAGTTTCAGGGCATTAGAGCTGCACTCTGAATGTTAGGTAGAGTTGGACATACAGAGATGATAGAGATGATGGAAAAGATGTTCCAGTTAGAGAGCCAGCATGGAAAAAAAGCAAAGGACATGACAGAGTTGTTGTTTTAAAATTAATTTTACCAACGGTTTGCTTGTATGAGCATGCATATAGCTTGTGTCATGTTATTTACTTTTGTCTTAAAATTATTTTGTTTCACTTGCATATATGAAGACATTTACTTTTATCAAGAAACTAGGGTATAGCCATCCAAATGAATCTAGAGATTATAATCTATATATATTTATGTTAAAAATAAGAAAAATAAAGCAGGAAGGTAGGGGTTGCTTGCCTGATGATTTAGGTAACCTTCTAAATGTGTATATTTTTCCTGTGGCTGTCTGTCTTCAATTCAGAGACCACTGTATACATTCCATGTCCATTGGTATTCACTCCCTCCTGTATACCTGAGATACCATCTAGAGTCATTTCCTTTCGGGCTGAAGAAATTCCTTTAGAATTTCTTGTAGTGTGGGTCTGCATATAATAAATTCTCTAATTTTCTTTATTTGAAAATGTGATGTTTCGTTTTCATTTTTGAAGAGTAGTTTTGCTGTATATAGAATTCTGGGTTGACGGTTTTTCAAAATTCTGCACTTTAAAGATATCATTCTGTAGTCTTTTGGTCTCCATGGCTTCTGATAAGTTCGTTATCATTTGTATTATTGTTGCCCTGTATGTGATATGCCATTTTTTTTCTGGTTGTTTTTGAGATTTTAACTTTGTATTTTAGCAGTTTTCCTAGAGGTATTTTTCTTTATATTTATCCCTGCTTGGGTTTTGGTGATCTTCTTAATTCTATATTTTTGTCTTTCACTAAATTTGTAAGTTGTAAGCCTATTTCTTCACATCTTTTCTACCCTATTCTCTCTCTCTCCTTTCCTCTGGGACTCTAAATATAAGTATATTTGAATGGACTGATATTGTCACACAGGTCTGGGTGGCTCTGTTCTATTTTTTTCAGTCTTTTTTTCTTCTCTGCTTTTCAGATTGGATGGTTTCTGTTATCTTTCTTGAAGTTCCTAGATACTTCTGCTATCTCTGATATGCTGTTAATCCCATTCCAGTTAGTGTATATTTTACTTTTAGATGATTCTTTTTTTCACAGTTTCTGTTTGGGGGTTAGATTCCCCATCTGTTCATTCATTGTGTATATATATTTCATTTAAAATTATTGGATGTATGTATAATAGCTGCCTTATAGTTCTTATCTACTCATTTCAACATCTGGATCGTCTTGGGGTTGATTTTTTTAGATTAATTTTTTGCTTGAGTTTGGATTATATTTTTTCATTTCATCAGCTGTCTAGTGATTTTCAATCAATTCCTGGACGCTATTAAGTATATGTTGTGGCGATTCTGGATCCTGCTATATTCCTTTCAACTGATTTTTATCTAACAGGGTTAACTTGGCTGGGCTCAAACTTCAAACTTGATCCTTTGGGCAGCTAATGTGAAAGGAAAAGATCCTGGGTCCCCAAAATCCCTAAGTGAAAGGGAAAAGTCAAGCTGGGAACTGCTTAGAGCAAGCCCGCCTCCCATTCTATTCAAAGTCACCCCTCTGCTCATTGAGGTAAATGCATGTCTGATGCCTCCTTTGGAAAGGTGAATCAGAAACTCAAAAGAATGCAACCATTTGTGTCTTATCTACCTGGGACCTGGTAGCCTCCTTTATGCTTTGAGTTGTCCTGCCTTTCCAGACTGAACCAGTGTTCATTTTACATATGTTGGTTAATGTCTCATGTCTTCCTAAAATGTATAAAACCAAACTGTGCTCTGACCACCTTGGCCACATGTTGTCAGAACCCCCTGAGGCTGTGTTACAGGCGTGCATCCCCAACTTTGGCAGAATAAATTTTCTAAATAAACTGAGACCTGTCTCAAATTTTTGAGGTTCACACCAGGCAGCAGCTGACATCTCCACTCTTTCTTTCAACTTCCAGCTGCTGCTTTTTCAACATATTCCTGTGGTTTCTCACATCCACGTGTAGGCTCTTGGTGAGCCAAGGATTTGGACGGATTTCATACACAGATTTTATGGGCTTGCACCATCTGCAGTGGCCTGCCTACCAGGGTTCCACCTCTGACTTTCTGGCTGTTCTTCTAGCCCCTAAGTTTTTTTCTGATACATCAAGCCAGTTACAGTTCTGGATCTCAGGCAAAAGACTGCTACACACTCACAAATCTTAACTTCTTCAGTTGTCTTTCAAGGATGCTCCTATCTACTTTCTGCCTACTTTTCATCACTCTCTGGATCCTTAAATAAATTCACTAAAAAAAAAATTTTGCTCAAATTTGATAATTGTTACCTGCAGGAGGTTTGTTATATACAAGCTACTCTGACAATACTGGACACCAGAGTCAAGTATGAGATTTTGTTGTTTAAATAGCTTTATTGAGGTATAACTGATATAAAAAGCTGTACTTATTTAAAGTATACAATTTGATGTTTTAATATATGTTTACACCTTGAAGTCATTGGTATAATCAAGACAACAGTGAGTATTATTATTTTGCCTTTTTTTGAGACAGAATCTCACTCTGTCACCCAGACTGGAGTGTAGTTGTGTGATCTTGGCTCAGTGCAACCTCCGCCTCCCAGGTTCAAACAGTTCTCCTGCCTCAGCCTCCCTAGTAGCTGGGACTACAGACACATGCCACCACGCCTGGCTAATTTTTTGTATTTCAGTAGAGACGGGGTTTCACTCACAGCCCAGGCTGGTCTTGAACTCCTGAGCTTAGGCAATCCAAGGCCCGCCTCGGCCTCCCAAAGTGCTAGGATTACAGGCGTGAGCCACCGCACCCAGCCAATGAGTTTTTGAGTTTTATTAAGAAATCATGTGCAGATGAATGGTGGGAAAGAAGACTCCTTCACGTTGACCTCCTGCCTTCTATTTCACAGATTGCTTTCAAATGTGGTCTCTCATTTTGATCTTCAAGATGCCCTTGGGAATGTAGTCATTCTTAATATCACCCTTCTGCAGATGAAAAACCGAAGTGGACGTATTAAATGTCTTGCCCTTTTCATGTTTCCTTACACCACTACACACCTGGGGAGATGCATACGCTGTCGTCCATAGCTTCAGGAGTTCTGTTGTATTTCAGCTGGGAGACAAAACTGCTCAGAGCTGGGGAAAATTAGTTTGGGGTGGGAGAAGTTCAAGCCCATGAAAGCTGAGTGGTGGCATCTGGATGGTGTGCATGAGAAGGGAAGGGCTTGGGGAAGAACAGAGGCCAGGAACTCAATTTGGGAAGCAGGTGTAACAAGCTAGGTATTATATAATGTGATGAACATGGTCATTGTGGAAATATTAGGTTGGTGCACAAGTAATTGCGGTTTTGCCAATGAAAGTCATGGCCAGGCCGGGTGTGGTGGCTCACTCCTGTAATCCCAGCACTTTGGGAGGCCGAGGCAGGCAGATCACTTGAGGCCAGGAGTTCGAGACCAACCTGGCCAACATAGCGAAACCCTGTCTCTACTAAAAATACAAAAAACTAGCCAGGTGTGGTGGTGCACACCTGCAGTCCCAGCTACTTGGGAGGCTGAGGCAGGAGAATCGCTTGAACCCAGAAGGCGGAGGTTGCAGTGAGTCGAGATCACATCACTGCACTCCAGCCTGGGAGACAGAGTGAGACTCGTCTAAAAAAGACAAAAAGTCATGGCTAAAACCGCAATTATTTGTGCACCAACCTAATATTTAATAGAAAGGAAAAACAGGTATCGGAGCGCTTTCAAAAGAGGAACTGAGAGGAAGTAGGAGTCTGGATATAGGAGAGAAAAGAAAAGGGAGGGTCAAGGGTAACCTTTCTTTTCATTCTTGACCCCAGGGCCTTTCACTGATCCTGACACATAGTAGTTAGTAAATGTTAGTTGAAACAAATTAGCTGGTGATGAGAAGGATGAAAGGGTGATATTTGCTTATGAACCATTAAATTGACACTACTGAAGTATGCATCAGAATCACCTTGATGGGGGCTGGGCATGGTGGCTTATGCCTGTAATCTCAGC
The DNA here is from genome assembly GCF_037993035.2 of Macaca fascicularis. Taxonomy (NCBI): domain Eukaryota; kingdom Metazoa; phylum Chordata; class Mammalia; order Primates; family Cercopithecidae; genus Macaca; species Macaca fascicularis. Next base: position 57,883,131 of record NC_088377.1, read on the forward strand.
ACTTCAGGAGGCCAAGGAAGGAGGATGACTGGAGGCCAGAAGTTCAAAACCAGCCCTAGGTAACTTAGTGAGATCCCATCCCTATAAAAAAGTAAAAATAAAAAAAAATTAGCCAGATATGGTGGCACACACCTGTAGTCCCAGCTACTCCAGGAGGATCACTTGAACCCAGGAATTCAAGGCTACAGTGAGCTGTCATGGCACCACTGCACTCCAGCCTGGGGCAACAGAATGAGACCCTGACTCTTAAAAAAAAAAACCAAAATCTGTCACTGTGGCTCACGCCTATAATCCCAGCACTCTGGGAGGCCAAGGCGGGCGGATCACCTAAGGTCGGGAGTTCAAGACCAGCCTGACCAACATGGAGAAACTCCGTCTCCACCAAAAATACAAAATTAACCGGGTATGGTGGCCCATGCCTGTAGTCCCAGCTACTCAGGAGGTTGAGGCAGGAGAATCACTTGAACCCGTGAGGAAGAGGTTGTGGTGAGCCAAGATCGCGCCGTTGCACTCCAGCCTGGACAACAAGGCGAAACTCCGTCTAAAAAAAAAAAAAAGAGAGAGAATCACTAGTTGGCATTGGGTGGGTCCTATCTTGAGTTTCTGGTTCAGTAAGAGGAGGAGACATCAACCAGTCATCTCGGACTTCCAGTTTCCAGGACTGTGAGAAGATACATTTATACATTTCTATTGTTGCATTTTGACTAAAAGCAAACACTGACATATCTTGTGGACACTGTTGGCCCAGGGCTGCACTTGGAGATCTAGTTGTACAAAGTCATAAGAACCTTTTTGAATTCTGCTTCTTCACCTTTATGCTCCAGGCCGTGTAGGAGTATTTTTCTCCTAGTCTTGTCTACTGGAGCTGACAGTTAGAGAGGTGTCCTTGGGATCGTTAATCAGCATTTAACATTTGTAGGAAGTCTACTTTATTACTTAGCTTAAACTCCGGAGCTCAGAGTCTTGTTTCTGAAGTCTCTCGGGTAACATTTTGAGAACACTGCATGTTCCGCCACAAATTCTTCGTGAGCAGATGAGGAGGTTTTCCAAATGTTACAGCAGATCCTGTGTCCCTGGGAGGGCAAAGCTAGCCGGCTCCAGCAGCTGACAGATTGGGGAGGGACTTATGGGATTACGTTATGCTCATTTGCTAACCTGCAAAATTATGACTGCATGTATCATGGGGTAGGGCACTCTGGTCATCTTGTCCATTTGTCACAGTCTTCCCGGGCTGCTGTTTGGACTCAAAAGAATCTTTCTCTGTTCATGAACCACTTAATGTTTTCAGGCGCTTTGCAAGCTGGCCCTTTGGATGCAGAGGGCAATTGTGTCTTAGAACAGACCATGTACATTTCATGCCAGAGCACTGCAGGGCTGCTGGCGCATTGTGGACCTGGCAGAGTTTTGTGATTCTTTGAGGATTTCATGACCCAGATGTTCAGAGTGGAAAGGGTGCAGCTTTTTCAATTGAGCATCCGTGCAAGGCAGAAACTGTGCCAGAGAAGGTGAGAGTGACCCGGTTGCCTTTTTTTTTCCTCAAGGAATCAAGCCTAGTGCTTGGGGGCACATTCACTCTCTAGCTGGGCATTTCACGATTTCACTCATCTGGTACTAGAAAGCTGATGGCTTTGCTGTCTTCATACATTTCTTCCCTGTGTAGCTCTTGAAGATGGAAGGAATCGCTCCTGGGCACATCCCACTGATCTTGGCCTGGTGTGCTCTTTGGACACACAGTTGCTGTCTTCCCACAATTCCTTCCTCTCCATTCAAAGGCTCCCACTCTTGCATTTTTGAGGTCAAGGGACTTCCTAGGGGTATTGAATTCCTCCTGTGTAGAAGAGTGTTCATGTTAAGATGGTTCCCCCAGGTAAGAGTTGATTCCAGGTATTGCTCGCCAAGACCCTGAGGTCAGGCCCCTTGGGGAATTCCCCTTGGAGATCCCCCCAGCCAGAAATACAATGTCTGTTCCCTTTTTGTAAAAACCAACACGCATCACGCCTGTAATCCCAGCACTTTGGGAGGCGAAGGTGGGTGGATCACCTGAGGTCAGGAGTTCAAGACTAGCCTGGGAAATATGGTGAAACCCCGTCTCTACTAAAAATAATAAAACTTAGCCAGGCGTGATGGCAGGCGCCTGTAATCCCAGCTACTTGAGGCAGGAGAATCGCTTGAACCCGGTAGGCAGAGGTTGGAGTGAGCCAAGATCGTGCCGTTGCACTCCAGTCTGGGCAACAAGAGCAAGACTCCATCTCAAAAAAAAAAGAAAAAAAAAATCAACACACAAAGCAGCCGCAGGGATAACCACATCTTCACTAAGAGCTACTGTGAGTTACAGACTGAATTGTCTCCCCTGAAATTCATATGAAGTCCTAATCTCCAGCACCTCCCTCAAAATACTACCCTATTGGGAGATAAGGTTGTTAAATAGGTAATTAAGTGAAAATGAAGGTGTCCTTATAAGAAGAGGAGATTGGGACACAAACACGCAGAGAAGACCATGAAAGGCAATGGAAGAAGGCGACTATCTACAAATCAAGAGAGACTGACCTCTAAAGAAATCAGCCCTGCTGACACCTTCGTCTCGGACTTCCAGTTTCCAGGACTGTGAGAAAATACATTTCTGTTGTTTAAGCCACACAGCTTTGTTAGGGCAGCCCTAGTGGAGTAACGCACAGTGTCATGGTGATGGAGTAACCTAAACCCTCTAACTACTCAACGATTTGATCTCTGCTAGCTCGGGTGCTGGGGCCAAATTACACTGGCCTCTCCAGCTCTGCTCTCCTGACCTTTCTAGAAAGCTTATAATCAGAGCCCATCTGCTGGCTGATGTCTTCACCACACACACTTTACTGCAGGTAAATCCTCCCCATCTTGAGCTCAGGCATCTAAGAGCCTTACCCTCTTAAAATAGGCTCTGGTGAGTTAGAAACTGCCCCGCTGACTGAAGTCGCCAGCTCCCTGGCCCAGTTCTTAAACTTCCCTTCCCCTCTCCCGAGGTGGGAAATAGCTTGTTACTTGGAAAGGGCCATGCACTTTTTGCCCTTCTTGACTTTACTGTATGACAGGTATTATTAAAGACCCTGTTACATTAGCCCCTGTGTAACCATACCTGCAAGTGCTGCGTCAGTTGCATTAGCTGGAATTCTAAATTGACTGTTACAGCAGCACTAAAAATAGTGTGGGAAATGATGGAGTTTAGGGCAGTGCTTAATTAAGACTTCTGGATGTGGAGGCAGCCTGCTGCACAAGCCCTGTGAGCTGGGGTCATTCTCTTCTCCTCTCCCCTCTCCTCTTCTCCCCTCCCCTCCCCTCCCCTCCCCTCCCCTCCCCTCCCCTTGTCTCCTCTTCCTCCTCCTCCTCCTCCCTTCTTCTCCCTCCCCTCCCCTCCCCTCCCCTTGTCTCCTCTTCTTCCTCCTCCTCCTTCTTCTCCTCCTCCCTTCTTCTCCCTCCCCTCCCCTCCCCTCGCCTCCTCTCCCTCCCCTGCCTTCTTCTCCCCTCCCCTCCCCTCCTCACCTCCTCTCCCCTCCCTCCCCTCCCCTCCCCTCCCTTTCCTTCCTCTCTGTCCCTTCCTTCCTCTCTCGGTCTCTGTCTGTCTGTCTGTCTGTCTCTCTTTCTTCAGACAGGGTCTGTCTCCGACACCCAGGCTAGAGTGCAATGGTCTGATCACGGCTCACTGCAGCCTTGACTTCTTGGGCTCAGGTGATCCTCCCACCTCAGCCTCCCAAGTAGCTGGGACTACAGGCGCACGCCACCATGCCCGGCTAATTTTGTTTTTTATAGAGACGAAGCCTCTGTTGCTCAGGCTGGTCTTGAACTCCTGGGTCCAAGAAATCCTCCTGCTTTGGCCTCCCAAAGTGCTGCAGTTACAGGCATGAGCCCCTATACCTGCCCCATTCTCTAATTTTCTACAACTCCGTTTCCCTATCTGCAAAATGCAGCTAATAATCATAGTCAGTCATAGAGTTGTTGTGAAGTTGAGAGAGAAAATATGTGAAGCACAGGCTGTGTCTCACACAAACACTCAGGAAATGTTGATGAGCTGTTAGGATGATGACTTTCATAGTAAAGGCCTCACAGATCATTCAAGATTCCTTTATGCCCTCTGAATCAAGAGAGATGCATTAAATATTGGTGGTTAAGATCTGTATATTAGTTGTAAATTGCTCCATTTAGGTTTTCCAAAAATGGTAATCCATGTAAAGAAACTGTACGCAACCCCCATTTTCGAACAAAGAGGATTCTGCTCTTTATGGGTCTTTAAGCCCTTACATTAATGTCTTCTGGCTAATTTCCTTATATTATTTCAAACCAGAAGCTAAAATTGCATCCCTCTCTACTGCCTCTTCCCCCTTATCCTCTCCAAGAGGAGGGAACACTTACGTACTTGGTTCAGAATCTAGGAACCAGATGAGGCCAGTTTACGATGGGTTGGGCTGCTGCTGGTGAAGACTCAGTGTACAAGAGAGTGTGGTGTCTGCTTCCTCTCACCCCTGCCGCAGGCCTAAGCTGAGCAGGGCCTCTGCCTCCTGGGGCAGCCCTTACTGTCTTACTATCTTTTTCTTCTGTGGACCCTTCAAGGCCTTCAAGTCCTAGCTGGAAAGTGTAAGAGTTTACATTTCAGGCTTGGGCTAAGCAGGTGGGAGAGGCTCCTAGAAGCTGATCCTGAGTCCCCTGCTCCAGCCAGATTTCACTTCCAGTTTGCCATTGCCCTTCATAAGCCGATCAGTTCCGGAGGTGACGGAAAGGAGGGTGGACTGGCTCACTATTACGAAAACTGTAAACTCAGTTCCCTAACAAAGGAGTTTATAGCTGTTATTTCTGTAGCCAGTACCAAAATGAAAGCGGGAGTTTGGCCTGTACAAACAAACTCAGCTACCTGGTCATGTGTGTCCAGACTGGTGTTCTACTGGGAAAATGAATATTTTCCCTGAGGCAGGAAAGGCTGGGCCTGCTGTAGCCTGGCAACTCCTTCTCTGTGGACAGAGCTTGCGTTTCTCTTCATTTTTCCTTTTACTTCCCCAAGGTAAACATGCAAGTAGACGGCTTCCCTTACTTTCATCCCCCAGGTCCCCTTTCCTGTTTTCTCTGGATTTTGTATTTAGAAGCAAAGCTTAAATCTCTGACAAATGCATCCAGCTGCAGTGTGAGAAGGCACTCACTGCAACAAAGAGAAGACGACTTCAAGTTTCAGTAGATACTTAATTTTTTGTTGATGTTTTGTTTTTAGAGACAAGGTCTTGCTCTGTTACCCAGGCTAGAGTGCAGTGGCAGGATCATAGGTCACGGTAGCCTTGAACTTCTGGGCTCAAGTGATCCTTCTGCTTCAGCCTCCTGAGTAGCTGGGACTACAGGCACATGCCACCATGCCTTGGATAATTTTTCTTTCTTTCTTTTTTTTTTTTTTTTTTGTAGAGATGGGAGTCATGCTGTGTTGCCCAGGCTGGTCTCGAACTCCTGGCCTCAAGCGATCCTCCCACCTCAGCCTCTTTAAAATTGTGAATGCAATAAGAAGATCTGGCATAAAGACATTAAGAAACTTGAGAGGAACAGGTGGAAATTTCTTCTGAATTACGTTCACTTCTCTCTGCTTCATTTATTCGTATCATTGTTACTTTTGCTCGCTAGTCATGTTTTTGAAGCAGCCACAAAAATTAATTGTTTCCTAATATTATTTCCACCTCCCCCCTCATCCACTTTTCATTGTGGAATTCTTTTCAGAGTACAGTTTGTGCTTCAAAATTCGGAGATACTGACGTGCACATAGGTTGCAGATGTCCTGGTCTCTCTGGGGGAATGGCTGAGGAGGGTGTTTCCTGTTGAGGACCAAATCACTTTTTTTAGAAAAAAAAAATGTGATTTCCATAGACTTTTGGGGAACAGGTCGTATTTGGTTACGTGAGTAAATTCCTTAGTGGTGATTTGTGAGATTTTGGTGCACCTATCACCTGAGCAGTATAAACCACATCCAGTTTGTAGTCTTCTCACCCTTTCCGCCTGAGTCTCCAAAGTCCATTGTAACATTCTTATGCGTTTGCAGCCTTAGAGCTTAGCTCCCACGTATGCGTGAGAACATACAGTGTTTGGTTTTTCCATTCCTGAGTTACATCACTTAGAATAATATTATAGTCTCCAATCCCATTCAAGTTGCTGCAAATGCCATTAATGAATTCATTTTTATGGCTGAGTAGTATTCCATAGTGTATATATACCATAGTTTCTTTATCCATTACCCATGTGATGGGCATTTGGGCTGGTTCCACTTTTTTGCAATTGCGAATTGTGCTGCTATAAACGTGTGTGCAAGTATCTTTTTTGTATAATGACTTCTTTTCCTCTGGGTAGATACCCAGTAGTGGGATTGCTGGATCAAATGGTAGTTCTACTTTTAGTTCTTTAAGGAATCTCTACACTGTTTTCCATGGTGGTTGTACGCGTTTACATTCTCACCAGCAGTGTAGAAGCGTTACCTTTTCACCGGAACCACCCCAACGTCTATTATTTTGTTATTATTATTATTTTTTGATTATGGCCATTCTTGCGGGAGTGAGGTGGTATTGCATTGTGGTTTTGATTTGCATTTTCCTGATCATGAATGATGCCGAGCATTTTTTCATATGTCTGTTGGCCATTTGTGTATCTTCTTTTGAGAATTGCCTATTCATGTCCTTAACCCACTTTTTGATGGGATTGTTTGCTTTTTTCTTGCTAATTTGTTTGAGTTCATTGTAGATTCTGGATATTAATCCTTTGTTGGATGTATAGATTGTGAGAATTTTCTCCCAGTCTGTGAGTTGTCTGTTTACTCTTCTGACTATTCCTTTTGCTGTGCAAAAGCTCTTTAGTTTAATTAAGTCCCACCTATTTATCTTTGTTCTTACTGCATTTGCTTTTGGGTTCCCAAGTCACTTTTTGAAATATTCCCAGCACAGCTTTGGATGTGTCACTGGGCCACTGGACACAGGCATATCTCACAGAAAATAGAGCCGGGGAGAGTGAGAGAATAGGAGAGAGCTTTTCTGGAGAGGCAGCCCGGTTTAAATGTGAAATACACTTTGGTATACTGATTCATGCTCTACAGCTCTTGAATAAGAAAAAATGAGGTTTCAAAACAAGAAGGAGGGGAAGACTAGACAAAAGAGCTTGTTGCTTTATATGGTTTGGCTGTGTCCACACCCAAATCTCATCTTGAATTGTAGCTCCCATAATTCCCACATATTGTGGGAGGGACCTGGTGAGAGACAGTTGAATCATGGGGGCAGTTTCCCCCATACTGTCCTCGTGGTGGTGAATAAGTCCCATGAGATCTGATGGTTTTATAAGGAGTTTCCTTTTTTTTGCTTGGTTCTCATTCTTGCTTGCCTGCCACCATGTAAGATGTGCCTTTCACCTTCCGCCATGATTGTGAAGCCTCCCCAGCCACATGGAACTGTGAGTCCATTAAACCTCTTTTTCTTTATAAATTACCCTGTCTTGGGTATGTGAAAATGGACTAATACATTGCCCCTTGGAAGACAGCTTTTCTCGGGGTCCTTCACTCAGAACTTCTCTGCCAACAGAGGTGGTGGGGGGTGGCATGTTTGATGTGTAGGCTTCAGAGGGATTGATAAGACCTGGTGACTAGCTGGCGTGCAGGTCTCAGTCCTTGGAGAGAAGGGGCAGTTGGAGGGAGGAAGGCAGAAATGATCTTGGCCGGGAGGATGTGTTGCAGTGGTTGGTGCAGGGAACAATCAAGGCTTTGTGGTCATGGATGCTGCGGGTGTGGCTGGAAGAGATCCTTAAGGGCCGTCTTGGGTGGAGGTTTGGAAGAAGAGTTGGCCTGACTACAACTCTACTTCAACCAAAGCATCTTTAGTTTGAGCTTTTAATATCTTGGGCCTGTCTTGCAGGCTTGTTTGAACAAACACTATGCATAAAATAAGCAAGAACCATTTCTTTCTTTTTTTTCTTTTTTGAGATAGAGTCTCACTCTGTTGCCCAGGCTGGAGTGCAATGGCGCGATCTCAGCTCACTGCAACCTCTGCCTCCTGGGTTCAAGCAATTCTTCTGCCTCAGCCTCCGAGTAGCTGGGACTACAGACACCTGCCACCATGCCCAGCTAATTTTTTGTATTTTTGGTAGAGACAGGGTTTCACTGTGTTAGCCAGGATGGTGTCGATCTCCTGACCTCATGATTTGCCCTCCTTGGCCCCCAAAGTGCCAGGATTACAGGCGTGAGCCACAGCACCCGGCCGCAAGAACCATTTCTTCTGAGGAATATTCCCAAGAAGCTCGAGGCTTGGTCATACTAATGACCCAACTAATTTTTGTATTTTTTGTAGAGACAGAGTTTCACCATGTTACCCAGGCTGGTCTCAAAATCCTGGGCTCAAGCCATCTGCCTGCCCCAGCCTCCGAAAGTGCTGGGATTACAGGCATGAGCCATAGCACCCAGCCACAAGAACCATTTCTTCTGAGGAATCCCAAGAGACCCGGGGCTTGGTCATTAGGAACAGCTGATCTTTGAGAAAAAAGTTGCACAAGGTGGACTTTGATATAGTTTGAATATCTGTACTTGCCAAAGTATGATTTTGAAATGTAATCCCAATGTTGGAGGTGGGGACTGGCGGGAGGTATTTGGATCATGGTAGCGGATCCCTTGTGGCTTGGTGCTGTCTTTGTAACAGTGAGTGAGTTCTTGCAAGATCTGGTCATTTAAAAGTATATGGCATCTTCCCCACCGTCTCTCTTGCTCTTGCTTTTGCCATGTGAAGTGCCTGCTCCTGCTTCACCTTCATCCATGATTGAAAGCTCCCTGAGGCTTTACCAGAAGCCAGGCAGATGCCGGCACTATGCTTCCTGTGTGGCCTCCAGAAATGTGAAGCCAATTCAACCTCTTTTTTTCATAAATTACCTAGTCTCAGGTGTTTCTTTATAACAGTGCAAGAATGGTCTAATACAGATTTGAACTTGATTTTTAAAATTAAAAAAAGTTTTATTTTAAAAATTTTTTCAGACAGGGTCTTGCTTTGTCACCCAGGCTGGAGTGCAGTGGTGGTGTGATCATGGCACTCTGCAGCCTTAAACTCCTGGGCTCAAGCGATCCTCCCACCTCAGCCTTCCGAGTATCAGGGACTGCAGGTGTGCACCACCATGCCCAGCTAATTTTTGTATTTTTTGTAGAGACAGGGTTTCACCGTTGTTGCCCAGGCTGGTCTCAAACTCCTGGGCTCAAGCGATCTGCCTGCCCCAGCCTCCCGAAGTGCTGGGATTTTACAGGCATGAGCCACTGTGCCTGGCTTGAACCTGAATTTTAAATGCTAAGAATGCACAGAGTCCAAAGACACAAGATAGGCGGCCCGATTCAGAGGTAAGATCCTGCCCTTGTGTTTCTTGGAAGTTTTTTCATTTTTTGGTGTTTTAAAATTGAGATGTAATTTACATATAGAGTGAAATCCACAGATCTTAAATGTGGTTTGATTCGTTTTGACAGACACATACATTTATGTAACCCACACTCTACCAATACATAAGACAATTTCATCATCTCAGAAATTCTCTTGTATCCCTTCCTAGTCAATCTTCCACATTCACCAGAAACAAGCACTATTTTGATATTTTTAGCCCTAGATTAGTTTTGCCTGCTCTAGAACTTTATGGAAATGAAATCATGCATATATATTCTTTTGTTTCTGTGTTTTGTTTTTCACTCAGCATTTTTTTTTTTTTTTGCATTTTTGTCAAGAGGTCTGCAGTCTTTTAAAAAAGAAGCAGAAAATAAATACGTTAGACTTGCCAGCCACCAGATCTCTGTAGCAACTACTCAACTCTGCTGTTGCAGCAGGAAAGCAGTGGAGACAATATGCAAATAACTGCATGTGGCTATGTTTCAATAAAACTTTATTTACAGAAAACAGATGGCTGGTTTGCAGGCATAATTGGCTGACCTCGATATATGTTGTTTATCAGGAGTTTTGTTCCTTTTTATTGCTGTGTCGTCTTCTGTGTGTGGATCTGTCACAATTTATTTATCTGTTTTCCTTTGATGGACACCCAGACCATTTCAGTTTTTGGCTATTATGAATAAAGCAACTGCGTTTGCTTTTATATATGACTTTTGTCTTCCTACATTTTCATTTCTTTTATAAGTACCTAGGAGTGGAATTACTGTGTCATAGGGTATGTATTAGGTTCTCTAGAGGGACAGAACTAGTAGGATAGATGTATATATGAAAGGGGATTTATAAGGAGAATTGACTCACAGGATCACAAGGTGAAGTCCCACGATAGGCCATCTGCTAGTTGAGGAGCAAGGAAGCCAGTATTGGCTCAGTCCCCAAAACCTCAAAAGTAGAGAAGCAGCCGACAGCGTAGCCTTCAGTCTGTGGCCAAAGGCCCAAGAGCCCCTGGCAAATCACTGGAGTGAGTCCAAGAATCCAAAAGCTTAAGAACTTGGAGTCTGATGTTCGAGGGCAGGGAGCATCCAGCACGAGAGAAAGATGAAGACTGGAAGACTCAGCAAGTCAACCTCTCCCACCTTCTTCTGCCTGCTTCATTCTAGCCATACTGGCAGCTGATTGGATGGTGCCCACCCCTATGGAGGGAGGGTCTGCCTCTCCCAGTCCACTGACTCAAATGTTAATCTTCTTTGGCAATGCCATCACAGACACACCCAGGAACAATACTTTGCATCCTTCAATCCAATTAAGTTGACATTCAATATTCACCATCACAGGGTAGGTGTATATTTAACTCTTTTTTTTTTTTTTTTTTTTTTTGGTGATAGAGTCTTACTCTGTCACCCAGGCTAGAATGCAGTGGCACAATCTCAGCTCACTATAGCCTCTGCCTCCCAGGTTCAAGTGATCCTCCCGCCTCAGCCTCCCAAGTAGCTAGGATTACAAGTGTGTGCCGCTGTGCCCGGCTAATTTTTGTATTTTTAGTAGAGATGGAGTTTCGCCATGTTGGCCAGGCTGGTCTTGAACTCCTGACCTCAAGTGATCCACCTGTCTTGGCCTCCCAAAGTGCTGGGATTACAGGCATCAACCACTGCACCCAGCCCTATATTTAACTGTTAACTGCCAAATAAATTTACAAAATCATTTTAACATTTTTCACTTTTGCCTGCAACATAGGAGTGTTCTGGTTGTGCCTCATCCTTGCCAACATTTGGTGTTGTCAGTCTTTTTCCTGTTAGACATGGTAGTGGCAGTGGCATGGTAGCCCACGCGCTTCCTTGAATACTTCTTGACTGATGTGGTTATGTCACATGTGTTGTCTTTATTTCTGAGGTACCTGGAGAGGTGATCCTCTATGATTAACCTCTTCAGGCACTTAACAGCCTCTCTTTACACAAGCTCTGCATGAGTAAGTGGCATGTGTGCACCCAGAGTCTTTGAGAGACTGCATCTTGGTCTACCATCATCTACTATTTATTTATTTATTTATTTATTTATTTTTGAGACAGGGTCTTGCTCTGTTGCCCAGGCTGGAGTGCAGTGGCGCCATCATTGCTAACTGCAGCCTTGACCTCCTGGGCTCAAGCTATCCTCACAACTCTGCCTCCTGAACAGCCTAGACTACAGGCGCACACCACTATGCTCAGCTAATTTTTAAATTTTTAGAGGTGGGGTCTTGCCACATTGCCCTGGCTAATCTCAAACTCCTGGCCTCAAGCAATCTTCTTGCTTTGACCTCCCAAAGTGCTGGGATTACAGGTGTGAGCCACCACACTTGCCCCTCAAGTATTGCAATTGTCCACATGCATCAGATTTAACACTGATACCCATTTGTCTTTTTTTTTTGGTGCAAACATCCCCTTTCCAGGCTTTGACTCAGTGGAGGAGAGCTGGGAGAAGGTGTCAGCGGTGACATCATTTCTGGTTTTACAAATGCCAGGGTCCTTCCTCCTTCAGTGCCTGGAGACCAAGCCAGGCCCCATTTATCACAACACCCGGCCAACTCCTTCCTGCCATATGGCTGATTCTCCCCTGGGGGGAAGATTGAGAAAATAGACCCATATGCTGCTGTAATTCTGTTTGTGTTTGGATGTGGAGTTTAATTCGTGTCAGAAAATAGCACTATTCTTATTTCATTGATTTCCTTTTCGCTTCTTTTATAAAAGGAAAGAATGAAAGCTGGGGAATTGGCTACAGAAATAGCAAGTGAATAATAAAATAATGTGTTGTGGTCCACGTGCAGTTACAAAAAGGAATGATGTTTTACTCTCTTTTGGTGCATACTGACCAAGAGCTATCCTGGTTTCTTGTATCGATGTGGTATTTTAGAGGTATCAAGCATTCTTGTATTCATTGTCTTACCTAGTTATAAAAGTAACCTTGCAAAGTGGGTGGTCTTTAGCCAGTCATCTGCTTTATTTATTTATTTATTTATTTATTTATTTTTGAGACAGGGTCTTGTTCTGTCACCCAGGCTGGAGTGCAATGATGCAATCGGAGCTCACCGCAGCCTTGACCTCCTGGGCTTAAACGATCCTCCCACCTCAGCCTCCTGAGTAGCTGGGACTCCAGGTGCACACCATCATGTACCACCATATCAAGCAGATATGATGTCCATGTCATAAATGAGGAATTTGACACATACAGAGGTTTAGGAACTTGTCCCAGACAACTGAGCTTGGACTGCGGTCCTCATTGAATAGTTACTTGAAATTCTCAATTTCTTGGTTTGTCACCAGATATTTCATGGCACACATTTTTCGCCACCTGGGAAAAGGGTATATGGGATCTTAAGAAAAGGATAGGGGAGTTAGAGCATCATGGTCAAATAATGCTATTCTCTGACAGATACACTATTGGAACTGGAGGAGGGAGAAGGAATAGGTAGGTTTTGGGGAAGATAACTTTATACAGAGATTCACCCATGTCAGAGCCTGACACTGGTGGTATTGCTGATGAGTGAGGACATGGAGTTGGCAGGGTGACAGCCTGGGCCCTGAGCACCTGTGTGTCCCTGACTAAGCCACTCCATCCCTCTATACCTCAGTTTTTCATCTGCAAAATTGGGTTCTTACATATGATCTTCTTTCTCCTTTCCAGCTCCAAACTTTATTCATTACCAAAAGCAACTTCATTTTCTCCCCTTTGGTTACTCCCTTGAATTAAAGCATGCTACCTTGGTGGAGTTACACCAGAGCCCTTCAGCATCACGGTGCTGTCTCAGGTTTGTACAGCCCTGTTGGAGCAAAGTCTTTAAGGAAATGGATGGACCGAGGGATGGATAAGAGCCAGACACTGCCGCAGTGTCTGGAGGCACCATCCGACCACGGCTTCTCATCATTACACTCATCTTTAGATTCCTGGATGTGAATTGATGTAGAAATATGTCTGTCTCGCACCTAGCTTTGGCTGGGGGTTGATGGCATAAGTGGGGAGGCAGTAGTAGCTAATATGTATTTGCATGTCTATTCTGTGTCTGCCACTTGCTGATAACTTTACAGACATTACCTTGTTATATCTTCAAAACAACTGTAAAGAATGAGCAGAATGATGAACCCCTTTTATGGATGCAGCTTCCTACTGAAGCTGTTGCCTAAATCTGGAGACTGTGATTTTTTTTTTTTTTTTCTCCAGATGAAGCCTCTCTCTGTTGCCCAGGCTGGAGTGCAGTGGCATGATCATAACTTAGTACCACCTCGACCTCCTGGGCTCAGGAGATCCTCCCACCTCAGTTTCCTGTATCTGGGGCCACAGGCACGTGCCACCATGCTTGGCTAATATTTTAATTTTTTTTGTAGAGATGAGGTTTCACTCTGTCACCCAGACTGGAGTGCAGTGGTGCAATGATAGCTCACTGCACCCTTGAACTCCGGGGCTCAAGTGACACTCTCTCCTCAGCCTCCTAAGTAGCTGGGATTGCAGGCACACACCACCATCCTTGGCTAATTTTTAATTTTTTTTGTAGAGATAAAGTCTTGCTGTGTTGCCCAGCCTCATCTGGAACTTCGCTCAAGCGATCCTCCCACCTCATCCTCTCAAAGTGCTGGGATTACGGGTGTGAGCCACTGCACCCAGCCGAGCCTATCATCTTAACCATTATTTAATGAGTAGCCATAGATTAATAAAAATACGTAAGCCAATGTTTCTTGACACTTGTGACCAGCCCCCAATAAAAATCTTGCATACTAACTCCCTAATGAGCTTCTCTAATGGGAAATGCTTCTCATGTTGTCAGAACAGTTTGCTGGAGGGATTAGCAGCATCCCCTGTGACTTCACTGGGGTAGGACTCGTGGGAGCTTGCACGCAGTTTCCTCCAGACCTCCTCCCATGTGCCTGTTCCCTCTGCTGCTGCTTTGTTTTCTTTTTTGAGACAGGGTCTTGCTTTGTCGCCTAGGCTGGAGTGCAGTGGCACAATCTTGGCTCCCTGCAAACTCCGCCTCCCAGGCTCAAGCAATTCTCCTGCCTCAGTCTCCCCAGTAGCTGGGATTCCAGGCACCCGCCACCAAGCCTGGATAATTTTTTGTATTTTTAGTAGAGATCGGGCTTCATCATGTTGGCCATGCTGATCTCGAACTCCTGACCTCAGGTGATCCACCTGACTCGGCCTCCCAAAGTGTTGGGATTATAGGCGTGAGCCACCGTGCCCGGCCCCCTCTGCTGCTTTTGTTTTGACTCCTCCACTTGTAATAAATCAGAGCCACGAGTACAATGTGCCAAGTCCTTTGACTCCTCCAACTGAATTATTGACCTGGGGGTGGTCTTGGGGACTCCCAGAATACCTCAGTTGAAAACCTGGTTATGCTACTTGATAGTGTGTGGCTTTGAGACTGTTGCTTAATTTAAAAAAAAAAATTGTTTTTGTTTTTGTTTTTGAGACAGAGTCTTGCTGTGTTGCCCAGGTTGGAGTGCAGTGGCATGATCTTGGTTCAAATGATCTTGGTTCACTGCAACCTCTGCTTCCCAGGCTCGAGCAGTTCTCCTGCCTGAGCCTCCCTAGTAGCTGGGACTACAGGTGTGTGCAGTGATACCCGGCTAAATTTTGTATTTTTAGTAGAGACGGGGTTTCCCCATGTTGGCCAGACCGGTCCCAAACTCCTGACCTCAAGTGATCCGCCTTCCTTGGCCTCCCAAAGTGCTGGGATTACAGGTGTGAGCTACTGTGCCCTGCCAATTTTTTTTAAAAAAGTTTATTTTTAATTTCTGTGGGTACATAGTAGGTGTATATATATTTATATAGTACATGAGATACTTTGATTGAGACATGCAGTGTATAATAATCCCATCATGGAGAATGGGGTATCCATCCCCTCAAGCATTTATCCTTTGTGTTACAAACAATCCAATTATTACTCTTTTGGTTATTTTAAAACATACAATTAAATTGTTATTGATTTTGGTAAACCTGCTGTGCTTTTAAATACTAGGTCTTATTCATTTTATCTAATTATATTTTTGTACCCATTAACCATCCCCACTTTCCTCCACTCCCATCCCCCCACCTTCCCAGCCTCTGGTAACCATCCTTCTACTCTCTTATCTCCATGAGTTCAATTGTTTCCATTTTTAGCCCCCACAAATAAGGGAGAATGAGCAATGATTATCTTTCTATGTCTGGCTTATTTCATTTAACATAATATCCTCCAGGTTTATCCATGTTGTTGCAAATGACAGGGTCTTATTTCTTTTTAGGGCTGAATAGTACTGTACTGTGTATATGTACCAAGATTTTCTTTATTCATTCATCTGTTGATGGATGATTATGTTGCTTTCAAATTTCCTTATTTATTGTAATCTTCTGTAAAAAGGGGATGCAGGCCGGGTGCGGTGGCTCATGCCTGTAATCCCAGCACTTTGGGAGGGTGAGGTGGGTGGATCACCTGAGGTCGAGAGTTTGAGACCAGCCTGGCCAACATGGTGAAACCTTTTCTTTACTCAAATTACAAAAAATTAGCTGAATGTGGTGGTGGGCACCTGTAATCCCAGCTACTTGGGAGACTGAGGCAGGAGAATCACTTGAACCCAGGAGGCGGAGGTTGCAGTGAGTTGAGATTGTGCCATCGCATTCCAGCCTGGGTGACAGAGTGAGAGTCTGTCTCAAAAAAAAAAAAAAAAAAAAGAAAAGAAAAGAAAATGATGTAAATACCAACTTCAAGTGGATATGGTGTGGGTTAAATGAGAAATATGCACATAGTGGCCCCCAACAAATGTTGGTTCTTTCCTGCTATCCCATCCAAAAGCAGTAACTAACCAAAATGGGTGTAGTGAGTATTTGCGCATTGCTGCAGTAACAGAAAGACCTTCAGTTTCTTGGCATCATTTCCTTCATTCATTGAATTATTTTCCATGCTCTTTGCTGACCTAGACTCTACTTACTAAACATGGTCCTTAGATAGAGAGATCGAGAAGAAGCCAAAGTCTTTGAGCTTCCAGGATTTTCTCCGGAGACAGCTAACCTGGACTACCAGTAAGTGGTCAACACTAGCAGTAAGGGACTGAAACCAACACAGACCTGTAAGAATGAAGAACCTCCTAATTAACGATGCTCTAGCTTGGGAAGATAGGTACTTCGGATTGACAAACCATTTTAGTCTTGGTTTCTGCACGTGGTGTGGCTGAACATTCAGAATCAAAACAATTTTCATTTCATTTCATCTAGAAGGTCTCTATGTTTTCTTTTAAAGAGACTGCATTTTTGCTTCTCTCTCTCCCCACAAAAAGAAATCTGGTCAGAACTAAGTACATTCCCTTCATTTATGTGTTGGCTGCCATGGTTCATAAACTTTAGTAGGTTTCAGAATCACCTGGAGAGCTTGTTGAAACATGAATTGCTGGCACGATCCTTAGAATTTCCGATTCCTTAGGTCTTGGCGGGGCTTGAGATTTTGCCTTTCTAAACTGTTCCCAGTTCATGTTGATGCTCTTAGTCCTGGATAATACTTTGAGAACCTCTGTGTAGCCGCGGCCTCTATCACAGCGTATCTGGGCCCTGACTGAGATACATCTCTTATCTGTCAAGAATGACTCATTTAAGCACCTCACTACGCTGCATGTACTTTGATTAAGTGGTCAAGGGGGTGGCTAAAGCTGAATTTATAAGGCAAGGAGCCATGAAATTCCTTCTTTGAAAGATCTCACAAATGATCTATTTATTTTTCATGGGATGACTTTCCAAATCTTTGGTTTGCTTTCCTATTTGGCTTGTGTTAGAACACTAGTGTTCCTAAAGTTGTAATTTTTATAACCCAATGGCATATGTAAGTGGTTTGCACAGGTTCTTGTGGATTAGGATTTCTAATCATCCATTATCTGTCTCTCCACTTGTCCACTCACCCACTCACCCATTCATTCATCTGTTTACCCTTACCCTCTCTGTCCCACTCATCTATCCACACGCACATCCATCCACTCACCCCATCCATTCGTCCATCCATCCATCCATCCATCCATCCATCCATCCATCCATCCATCCGTCCATCCATCCATCCTACCTACCCATCCACTCATCAATCCATTCATCTGCTCACCTGATCCACCCACCCACCCACCCACCTACTCATTCGTCCACTCACCCCATCCACCCATCTGTCTGTCCATCCATCCATCCACTCATCCATCCCTCCATGGGTCCACCCACCCTCCCGTGCACTCATCCATTAGCTCACTCCATCCATCCATCCACCCACTTATCTATCCGGATATATATTCATCCATCATTCATCCATCCAACATAACATACTTATAGACTATAGAGATCCAAAGAAAAACAAGACCATGTCCCTATCCTCAAGGAGTTTACGGTACTGTAATAGAAGCTCTTCTTTTTTGTCTTCCTTACAGAAAAGTGCATTTCTTGCTTTCTAGTGAGTTGAGATAATAGTTAAATCCATTAAATTAATATTGACCTTTCTTGTAAACACACATCTCCTCAGAAAATGTTTTGAGAAATCTGCTGACTTCTTGAAGTGAAGGCACAAATGTCTTTAACCCAGTACCTTTTGTTGAAAATCAATTCCTTTCAGGGAGGCGTTTCATAGCCTCTTGGTGGTGATGACAAGAAGGTTTCCTCTGAATAAGTATGGTATGTTTTAGAAAGTTCTGCCACGTTATCAGGTTGGCTTGAAATCTCCATGTCTGTATCAGTAAGCCTGGCCCGTGGCTTTGTGCAAGATGTTTGTAGACGGTGTGTTTGTATTGATGAAGCGTCTGCTCTGAGTCAGCCTGCACTGCATACTCAACCATTAGTGAGCACCCTTGTAAATAATTCTGGGCCACCTTCCTTGGGATCCTTTGACCAGACGTTTTTGGCGTTTACTACTAGGTGCGGTAATAATCCAGGTGACTGCATGTCCACTGGTGTAAACTGCTTTAATGGTTCCTAGAGGCTGGATTTTAAGTGTTACAATCACTCTCTGCATCCCTTCATCCTGCTAAAGTGTTTAAAAACTTGAGATATAAACTTTTCTTAAAATACCTGAATTATTTTCATCTCTCCTTGTCCTAGTTCCATCTTTATTTAAACACATGGAGCTCTTTGCGTGGTTATAGTCATTACGGATATTCAATTTTTTTCTGCTTTTCTCACATTACATTATTTAGTAAATGTTCTTTCCTGCTCCTACATAGCTATGATAACTCTATAATAGTGCACGGTTTAATGTACCTTTATTGCTTTTCCATTTTCTATCATTAGTTATTAGGTCATTTCTATTTTTTTTTAAATAATGAATGCTTCTATACCTACCATCTAGACTCAGAAAACAAAACACAACTCTTTTTTCCTTCTTTAAAATAATTACTTACATACATTTATATGATATTTATATATATTATTATTTTTATTATATTTATAAACACTCGCGATATAGTCAGACTTTCTTCCCAAAGAATTCAGGCAATTCAGTTATCTCTCTGCCAAAATTGGGCTTAATGGTTTTTCTTTGTTTTTCTAATTCAGTAATTTTAAAGAGTGTGCCCACTGTTTTGATTTGCATTTCTTTAATTACATCATTAAATCCATTTTCAGTAATTGGCTTATTAAAGGACTTCTGTTTATGTGTTTGTGTATGTGCTGGAAACTGGTACCATATTTTTTCTTTGTATGAGGTATGTATATATAATTTGTGTGTGCATGCGTGTGTGGATTAATACTATACATGTGTGGATTTTCCAGTGATACTGCTTTTCTTTTCATGTGTTTTTTTCTGGCTTCATAATATTGATGCCTGCTGAGAACTCAAATATTTATTGAATGAATGAATGTTTATCTTTGCTTTGAGTCTCTTCTGTTGCAAACATTCAAAACTCTTACATGAGAGGACAGTGTTCTTTGTTTTATTCCAGATTTTCTTATTTGATTTGTGAAATTTAGCTTATTTTTTGGCGATGAAATTTAGATTGGATACAGATCTAAGTTTATTTTTCTCCATTTTTTTGGTTTGATTTCTGTCCTAATTCATGAAATTATATTTTATTTTACTTTGCCAGTTTTTACTTTCTTGAGACAGAGTCTCGTTCTGTTGCCAGGCTGGAGTGCAATGATGTGCTTTCGGCTCACTGCAACCTCCGCCTCCTGGGTTCAAGCAGTTCTCCTGCCTCAGCCTCCCGAGTCGCTGGGATTACAGGCGCGCACCACCAAGCCCAGCTAATTGTTGTTATTTTTAGTAGAGACGGGGTTTCACCATGTTGGCCAGGCTGGTCTCGAACTCCTGACCTCAGGTGATCCACCAGCCTCAGCCTCCCAGAATGCTGGGATTACAGGCATGAGCCACTGCGCCTGGCCTACTTTGCCAGTTAAATTCTTTAAACATTTGGGATCTATGTCTGGGATGACACTTCTTTCTCAGTGATCTGTGACTTGGTTTTAAGGTATTTTTTACTCCTTATGACATGTTCATTTCAAACATATAATATTCAATGAAGAAAATCCTCTTTTATTCTTTCCCCCAAAAAATACCCAAATAGTATTTTTTCTTTTTTTTTCTGTTTTAAATTGCATTTTACATAAAACAATATAAACAAGCAATGAAAAGTTTTCCAGGGCAAAAGCAGTATAAAGTGCAGACCTTTATTCTGTAGCTTCAGTGAAATATAATTAGATAAATTTTAATTAAATTAAAATAATTAATCACACAGACAATATTATAACAATGGTAAAGAAAAGAAAGTGAAATTTTCACCCACAGTCACCCGTAAGTTTTTTCAACTGTACACACTTCTGTTTAAACCTTCAGTTTAAAGGTATACGAAGTCTGCATTGTTTTAATTATAGCTTAGCTCTAGTTGCATATTTGCAATTTTTCATATAACTTGATGTCACAAAGATTTTTTCCATATTAATATTTTTCTTTTTAAAAATGTAGTTGAATTAAACATTTAATTAACAAGTAATGATTGTATATATTTATGAGGTACACTGTGATGTTTTAATATCTATATACATGATGGAATGATTAAAGCCATCTAATTAACATGTCCATCGTTGCACATACTTATTTATGGTGAGAACATTTAAAACCTAATCTCAGCAATTTTCAAATATGTGATACATTATTATTAACTATATAGTCACCGTGCTGTGCAAGATATCTCCAAAACTTATCCCTCCCGTCAAACGGAACCTTTGTAACAAACCTCCACGGCCACTGCTGCCAGCCTTTGGTAAACACCATTCTATTCTCTGCTTCTATAAGTTTGACTTTTTTAGATGCCACGTATAAGTGAGATTATGCAGTATTTGCCTTTCTGTACCTACTGTTTTCACTTAGATTAATGTCCTCCAGGTTCACTCATGTTGTTGCAAATGACAGGATTTCCTTCTTTATAAAGGCTGAATAGTGGGTATATGTGTATACACACACACACACACACACACACACACACACACACCCCATTTTCTTTCTCCGTCATCCACTGATGGTCACTTAGGTTGATTCTGTGTCTTGGCTATTGTGAGTAGGGCTGCAATGAACATGACAGTGCTGGTATCTTTTCAACATACAAGTTTGGGTCCAATGGATATGTACCCGGACGTGGGATTGCTGGATCATATGGTGGTTCCATTTTTAATTTTTTTTTTTTTTTGAGACGGAGTCTCACTGTGTTGCCCAGGCTGGAGTGCAGTGGCGAGATCTCTGCTCACTGCAAGCTCCGCCTCCCAGATTCATGCCATTCTCCTGCCTCAGCCTCCCAAGTAGCTGGGTCTACAGGCACCCACCACCACGTCTGGCTAATTTTTTTTTTTTTTTTTTTGGTATTTTTAGTAGAGACAATGTTTCACAGTGTTCACCAGGATGGTCTTGATCTCCTGATCTCATGATCCGCCTGCCTCGGCCTCCCAAAGTGCTGGGATTACAGACGTGAGCCACCACGCCCAACCTCATTTTTAATTTTTTGAGGAGCCTCCATACTGTTTTCCATAGTGGCTGTATTAATTTTCCATTCCCACCAATAGCATACCAGAGTTCCTTTTTCTCCACATCCAACACTTATCTTTCGTCTTTTTTAAAACAGCCATTCTAACAGATGTGAGGTAAAAATCTCATTGTGTTTTTAATTTGCATTTCCCTGATGATTAATGCTATTGGGCATTTTTTAATATACTTGCTGGCCATTTGTATCTCTTCTTTTGAGAAATATCTATTCAGATTCTTTGTCCATTTTTAAAATTAGGTTGTTTCTTTGCTCTTGAGCTGTTCAAGTTCCTTATACATTTTGGATATTAACCCCTTGTCAGGGGTATGGTGTATTAGTCTATTCACACACGGCTATAAAGAAATACCTGAGACTCGATAATTTTTAATAAAAGAGATTTAATTGGCTCATGCTTCTGCAGGCTTTACAGCAAGTGTAGTGCTGGCATCTGCTCAGCTTCGGGGGAGGCCTCAGGAAGCTTTTAATCACGGCAGAAGGCAAAGGGGGAGCTGACATGTCACATGACATTTGGTGGAGCAAATGAGAGAGTGGACCAGGAGGTGCCACACACTTTTAAATGACAAATATCCAAACCGTGTCATATGGTTTTCACATTATTTTCTCCCGGTCCATGGGTTGTCTCTTCACTCTGTTGATTGTTTACTTTGCTGTGCAGAAGCTTTTTAGTTTGATGCAGTCTCATTTGTTGATTTTTGCTTTTGTCATCTGTGCTTTTGGGTTCATATTTAAAAAATTCATTGTCCAGACCAATGTCATGTTTTGTTCTAGTAGTTTAAAAGTTCCAGGTATTATGTTCAAGTGTTTAATCCATTTTGAGTTGATTTTAGTATATGGTGTGAGAAAAGGATCCAATTTCATTCTGCTTATGGATATCCAGTTTTCTCAACACCATTTATTAGAGACTGTCCCTTACTCATTGTGTGTTCTTGGCACCTTTGTTGTAAATTCATTGACTGTTAATGTGTGTGTTTATTACTGAGCTCTCTGTCTGTTCCATTGGTTGATGTGTCTGTTTTTATGCAAGTACCATGCTGTTTGGATTACTGTAGCTTTGTACTATATTTTGAAATCAGGTAGTGTGATGCCTCCAGCTTTGTTTTGTTTGCATGAGATTGTTTGGGTATTTGAGTCTTTTGTGGTTCTATGCAAGTTTTAGGATCAATTTTTCTTTTATTTTTGTAAAAATGTCATTGGAATTTTGATAGGGATTGCATTGAATCTGTAGATTGCTTTGGATGGTATGGACATTTTAACAATATTAATTTTTCCAATTTTTGAACATGGAGTGTCTTTTCTTGCTTTTTCTTTTTTTTTTTTTTGAGTCAGAGTCTCACCGTGTTGCCCAGACTGGAGTACAGTGGCACAATCTTGGCTCACTGTAACCTCCGCCTCCTGGATTCATGCAATTCTCCTGCCTCAGCCTCTCGAGTAGCTGGAATTATAGGCACCTGCCACCATGCCTAGTTAATTTTTGTATTTTTAGTAGAGATGGGGTTTCACCATGTTGGCCAGGCTGGTCTCGAACTCCTGACCTCAAGTAATCTACCCTCCTTTTTGTATTTTTAGTAGAGACGGGGTTTGTCCATGTTGGCCAGGCTGGTCTCAAACTCCTGACCTCAAGTGATCCACCTGTCTTGGCCTCCCAAAATGCTGGGATTACATCTTTTCATTTACTTGTGTCTTCTTTAATTTCTCTTGTCAATGTTTTATTTTCAGTGTACAGATCTTTTGTTTTCCTGATTAAATTTATCCCTAAGAATTTTATGTTATTTTTTACTTTTTACTATTTTTTTTTTAGACGGAGTCTCGCTCTGTTGCCAGGCTGGAATGCAGTGGTGTGATCTTGGCTCACGGCAGCCTCCACCTCCCAGGTTCAAGTGGTTCTCCTGCCTCAGCCTCCCGAGTAGCTGGGACTACAGGTGTGCACCACCATACCCAGCTAATTTTCATATTTTTAGTAGAGACAGGGTTTCATCATGTTGGCCAGGATGGCCTCAATCTCTTGACCACGTGATCCACCTGCCTCAGCCTCCCAAAGTGCTGGGATTACAGATGTGAGCTACCGCTCCCGGCCACTTTTTACTTTTTCTTAGAGACAGGTCTCAGTGCAATGACATTCATTGCAGCCTCGAACTCCTGAGCTCAAGCCATCCTTCCATCACAGCCACTCTAGTACCTGGGAATACAGGCAGGCTCCACCACATGCTTGACTGATTTTTAAATTTTGTGTAGAGATGGGGTCTTGTTATGTTGCCTAGGCTGGTTTTGAATTTTTTTTTGATGCTACTATAAGTGAGATTGTTTTCTTGATTACTTTTTCAGAGGATTCATTGTTAGTGTATAGAAATGCTGAATTCAGTAGAGTTTCAGGATATTGCATCAAAACACAGGATTTCTCTATATTATTATGCTTTAGGTGATTATTGTTTTACATGACTCTTTCATTGAGTTAGGATTTAATAATTCTAAGCAGTTCCTTTGATTGAATAGTAGGTTGTTTCTAACAATTTGCTGTGATAGATTATACAGTAACAAACTTTGCAGTGCAGATGGCTGCTTTTTGTTGAGAATGATTTCTTTTTGATATGTCACTGAGCCACTGCATGTAGTCACATGGGTATTTATACAAATTACCAAATTGCTTTGCCAACTACAGAATATATATATATATATTTGACGTGTATGTTTGTCAAATAAATGTATGAGATGTGTGTGTTCATGTGTGTATATACATGAGGTGTGTGTGTATATATGCGGTGTGTGTGTACATGTGTACATATGTGTGTGTTTATATATAAAAATATATATTATATGATATATAAAATAAAGATTATATATAATATATAAAATACATATTTTACATTATATGTATTTTATATATGATATATAAAATACATATTTTACATTATATGTATTTTATATATGTATTTTATATGTATTTTATATTATATATAATATATAATATATAAAATATATATAATATATAGTTAAAAATATATATATATAAAAGCCACTCTAGTAGCTGGGAATACAGGCACGCTCCACCACACGCTTGACTAATTTTTGAATTTAAAATTTTTAAATATATATGTAAAAAAATTTTTTTTTTTTTTTTTTTTTTTTTGAGACGGAGTCTCGCTCTGTCGCCCAGGCTGGAGTGCAGTGGCCGGATCTCAGCTCACTGCAAGCTCCGCCTCCCGGGTTTACGCCATTCTCCTGCCTCAGCCTCCCGAGTAGCTAGGACTACAGGCGCCGCCACCTCGCCCGGCTAGTTTTTTGTATTTTTTAGTAGAGATGGGGTTTCACCGTGTTAGCCAGGATGGTCTCGATCTCCTGACCTCATGATCCACCCGTCTCGGCCTCCCAAAGTGCTGGGATTACAGGCTTGAGCCACCGCGCCCGGCCAAAAATATTTTTTAAATATATATTTTTAATGTATTTATATATATATAAAATGAGTTAATCAGCAAAGTGAAGGGTAAGGATGCCTGGGTGGGTTGGGGTAGGGAGGTAGGGTACATGTCATGCCATGTGGACTGCCTGAGCAAGGGCTTCCGGAGGCAAAACACAACAAAACACAATATTCCACTATGGGTAAGTGTCACCTGCACCTGGAGTTTGGGAGAGCATAGTGAGAAATGAGCTAAAAAATATATATATAATAAAATATATAATATATATTATAAAATATATAATAGAAAAAAATATATTATATATTTATATGTATATTATATATAAATTATATATTATATATAAATAAAATAAATTTACATAAAATATATACCATTATATAATTTTATATGATATATATTTTTATATAACAAAATATATATTTTATATAATTTTATATGTGTATAAAATATATACATTTATATATGAACACACACCAAGTGGTTGTCTTGTGCTCATGAATTTGTACTCATAAATTCAGCTCTGTATGTGAAGTGTGCTCAGCAGCACCTGGGCAGGGCACTTAACCCCATCTAGATCTCCTACCTTCCCAGTCCATGGACCCTTTCTGCCAGCGGTGGTGATGAATTGGCCACGTGAACCACGAGAATAGAATAGCATCATGATTCATGGCATGGTCTCCCCTGACTTGGTCAGAGGCAGCGGGAGAAGCAGTGGTGCTCAGAGCCTCTTGAGTGTGGAAGCCCGTGTTCATCATTTTGTAAATAAGTCACATGCCACCCTTTGCAATACTACTTTGTAAGGTGGAAACCCACTTCCCAAATTGCTTTCCAGAGATTTCCTCAAGGTAGTGAGGATCCTAATTATTAATTACTTGATTTGCAGGCTTTTCTTAATATGATTATATTTCTGTAAGGTGTAGGGGAAGTTTTACTGTCAGGGCGACCAAAATGGTGGGTTTCTAGTGCAGTTTTGATGAAGACCTCTACTTGATCAGGGTCTCGTACTTCTGTGGCTAAAGGAATGCAGACCATATCTGGATTCTCCTATTTTCTCTGTCTTCCACTGTCTGCACAAGGTACCCCTTTTCTACTCAAGACTGATCAGTAGGTTGGGCGTGGTGGCTCACGCCTGTAATCCCAGCACTTTGGGAGGCCGAGACAGGCGGATCACGAGGTCAGGAGATCGAGACCATCCTGGTTAACATGGTGAAACCCCGTCTCTACTAAAAATACAAAAAAATTAGCCACGCATGGTGGCGGGCGCCTGTAGTCCCAGCTACTCGGGAGGCTGAGGCAGGAGAATGGCGTGAACCCGGGAGGTGGAGCTTGCAGTGAGCCGAGGTTGCGCCACTGCACTCCAGCCTGGGTAACAGAGCGAGATTCAATCTCAATCAATCAATCAATCAATCAATAAAATAAAAGACTGATCAGTAGCAGAATCAACCAGCCTCACTTTTTGCTTTTCTTCTCGTCAGAGAGCCCTTTCCTGAATTTTGCCATTGATCAATTGTGTTGTGTTAAGTAAACCACGTATGTTTATATTTTAATGTGCTCTCAATGGTCTTCTCATCTGTAACTTGTAAGTTTAAATCATGTCCCTTTGCTGTGCTACCTTATCTTTGGTTTTATTTTATTTTTGATGTTATTTATTATTATTGCATTACTACCCTCTTCTCTCCTTTCTGCCCCCATGTCCTCTTCTGTTACGTGAAGCTGGATAATTTAGTTTGCCTTTGTCTTTTATAGTGAAGTGGGAGGTAGATACTCTATTTCATTCTTCTACTGCTATGCAGTACCAGCTAAAATGACTTAATCAGCAAAGTGGAGGGTAAGGATGCCTGGGTGGGTTGGGGTAGGGAGATAGGGTACATGTCATGCCATGTGGACTGCCTGAGCAAGGGCTTCCGGAGGCAAAACACCACATTCCACCATGGGTAAGTGTCACCTGCACCTGGAGTTTGGGAGGGCATAGTGAGAAATGAGCTGAGACCCACTCACCAGTCCTTGGGGGCCTTGTGTGCCCATTTATGAGTGTAGACTTGATCTTGAAGACACTTGGAGCTCAACCATCAGCATTTTTCTGAAATGGAGTTCGTTGAAGGCGGTTTTGTGGGCATTATATTTGCCATGGGATTTGTGATGGGTCCAATATTTAGAACCACTGGTGTATACAAGCAATGAGGTGGACACATGTCTGTAATTTCTTTTCTTCTTTCTTTCTTTCTTTCTTTCTTTCTTTCTTTCTTTCTTTCTTTCTTTCTTTCTTTCTTTCTTTCTTTCTTTCTTTCTTTCTCTTTCTTTCTCTTTCTTTCTTCCTTTCTTCCTTTCTTCCTTTCTTTCTTTCTTTCTTTCTTTCTTTCTTTCTTTCTTTCTTTCTTTCTTTCTTTCTTTCTTTCTTTCTTTCTTTCTTTCTTTCTTTCTTTCTTTCTTTCTTTCTTTCTTTCTTTCTTTTCTGTTTCTCTCTCCTTCCTTCCTCCCTCCCTCACTCCCTCCCTACCTCCCTCCCCTCCCCCTCCTCCTCCCCCTCCCCTCCACCTCCTCCTCCCCTCCCCTCCCCTCTCTTTTTTTGAGACAGGGTCTCACTCTGTTGCCCAGGCTGGAGTGCAGTGGCATGATCACAGCTCACTGCAGCCTTAACCCCCCTGGGTGCAAGTGATCCTCCCACCTCAGCCTCCCAAGTAGCAGGGACTAGTCATGCCACCGCTGTGACTGGCTGATTTGTGTATTTTTTGAAGAGATGGGTTTTCCCCATGTTGCCTAGGCTAGTCTTGAACTTCTGGACTCAAGCGATCTGCCTGGCTTGGCCTTTCAAATTGCTGGGATTACAGGCATGAGCCACCACACCCGGCCCATGGCTATAATTTTGAATTAAATGTGATGTTTCTCAAAACACAACAGATGCCTGCTCCCACAGTGAGACTGATAAAAGAGAGACGGAACTTCCCATTCACAGATTACTATAACCAAAAATCTCAGCCAGACCTACTCAATGCAGACAGACACCCGTCTAGAAACACTAATGGCATAGCCTTTACATTGTATTTGTTTTAACTTAACAGATGCTTTTTTTCTTTTTTTCTCTTTTAAGAGATAGGTTATCTCTCTGTTGCCCATGCTGGCGTGCAGTGGTGTGATCATAGCTCACTGTAGTCTTGACCTCCTGGGCTCAAGTGGTCCTCCATCTCAGCCTCCAGGGTAGCTGGGACTACAGGTGTATTTGTCTGCCTTGAGTAGGTCTGACTGAGACTTTTGGTTATATTTTTGGTAGAGATGAGGTCTTGTTATGTTGCCCAGGCTGGTCTCGATCTCCTAGACTCAGGCTATCTTCCCGTCTTGACCTCCCAAAGTACTGGTACTACAGGCGAGAGCCACTCCACCTGGCCACAAGTGCTTCTAAAAATCATGTAATGTATTAATATTTTAATTTTTTTCTAGTAAGAAGTTTCTGTATTTTAATGATATGATATGGGCTTCTAGGAATGGAATCTCCGCTTATAACATTACACTCTGAGGAAACAAATAATTGATTTATAATTACTTGATTTGCTACCTTTGTCCAGTAATTGATTAGGTTAGGGGTTGGCAGACTTCTCCTGAAACGGGCTGGAGAGTAAGTATTTTCAGCTCTGTGGGCCATATGGTCTCTGTCATAACTATATAACTGTGCCACTGCAGCGTGAAAGCAGGCATAGACACCTCATAAACAAATGAGTGTGGCTGCGTTCCAACCAAACTTTATTTTTGGAGAGTAAAATTTGAATTTTATGTAATTTCCATGTGTCGCAAAATATCATTCTTTTTTGAATGTTTTTCAATCCTTTACAAATGCAAAACCATTCTTTGCATGAGGGCCTTTCAAAAACAAGGCAGTGGGCCAGATTTGGACCACAGTTTGGCAGTCTGTTCCTCAGGTCACAATTTAGGGTTGTAGAGCTGTGATTTACTTAGCAAATTCTATGTGCTGGGTACTGGGGTGCATGCTTTTCATATATAGGCTTACATAATCTTCACAAAAACTCTAATTATATATGTATTTGTTTGTCTATGGGTGGGGAAACTGGGGCTTCTTGAAGTTAACTCACTTGCCCAAGGTTATATTTTAGTTATGTAATAGTGGTGGAATGACACTTTATTTTTTATTTTTTTGAGACAGGGTTTTGCTGTGTCACCCAGGCTAGACTGCAGTGTGATCATGGCTCACTGCAGCCTCCAACTCTCAGGCTCAAGCAATTCTTCCACCTCAGCCTCCCAAGTAGCTGGGACTGCAGGTATGCATCACCATGCCTGGCTAATTTTTCTATTTTTTGTAGAGTCAGGATTTTTCCATGTTGCCTGTGTTAGTCCATTTTCATGCTGCTGATAAAGACATACCCGAGACTGGGAAGAAAAAGAGGTTTAATTGGACTTACAGTTCCACATAGCTGTAGAGGCCTCAGAATCATGGTGGAGGCAAAAGGCACTTCTTACATGGCGGTGGCAAGAGAAAATGAGGAAGAAGCTAAAGTGGAAACTTATGATCAATCCATCAGATCTTGTGATATTTATTTATTTATTTATTTATTTATTTATTTATTTTGGGACAGAGTTTCACTCTGTCACCCAGGCTGGAGCGCAGTGGCGCCATGTCAGCTCACTGAAACCTCTGCCTCCTGGGTTGAAGCAATTCTCCTGCCTCAGCCTCCTGAGTAGCTGGGATTACAGGCGCCTGCCACCATGCCTGGCTAATTTTTGTAGTTTTAGTAGAGATGGGGTTTCACCATGTTAGCCAGGCTGGTCTTGAACTCCTGACCTCAGGTGATCTACCTGCTTCAGTCTCCCAAAGTTTGAGATTTACTCACTATCACAAGAATAGCATGGGAAAGACCGGCCCCCATGATTCAATTATCTCCCCCTGGGTCCCTTTTGCAACGCGTGGGAATTCTGGGAGATACAATTCAAGTTGAGGTTTGTGTGGGGATGCAGCCAAACTCTATCATTGCCCAAGGTGGTTTTGAACTCCTGAGCTCAGGTGATCCTCCTGCCTCGGCCTCCCAAAGTGCCGGGATTACAGGCATGAGTCACCACTCCCGGCCGAGTGACAATTTGAACTGAAGTCTGCCAGAGTTTAATTTTAACTATAAAGGCCCTGTTCTTGTAGAGTTTGCAGAGCTGTGGTGAAGACAGTGGGTAATTAAGTAATTTTCGAATTGTTAGTAGAATATTATAATTCGACTAATAAGTAGCTCTCCTAGATACACCGTATTGGTAAAGCCTAGAATGAAGTTGGCTCTTGGGTTGTTCATCACTTTTAGGGACAGTGCAGTGGACAGGAGAGATTGTTTGCGTTTGAATCTCACTCCACTCCATGGAAGTTCAGTGACCTTCCAGTTATTTAGCCTCCCTGTGCCTCAGTTTCCTCATTGGTGAAGTGGAAGCAAAAAGAGTGTTTGCTTAGGAGCATTGTTACCAAGATTATATGAGATGGGAGACTGCAGGTGATGGGCGTATAGTACATTGTCAACAAACGTGAGCTCTTACTGTCACTATCTTTTAAGAGTCAAATAAAACCCACTGGCTGTATTTAAGACTCACAGTGCTGCTAAATTCTTTTCTCCCCTGCTGTATATTTCCAAAACTATTTTTGGAAAAAAGATTCAGTCTTGTCAATTACATTGTTCAGATCAATGTCTTTGCTTTTTACTAAACTATATTACTAAATTCTAGTGACCTGATTGTATGCTATACCACCACAACAGAGATTCTATCCGGTTCTCTTTACCTTGGTGATATGGTTTGGCTGTGTCCCCATCCAAATCTCAACTTGAATTGTAGCTCCCAGAATTTCCACGTGTTGTGGGAGGGACCCAGGGGGAGGTAGTTGAGTCATGGTGGCCGGTTTTTCCCATGCTGTTTTCATGATAGTGAGTAAGTCTCACGAGATCTAATGGGTTTATCAGGGGTTTCCGCTTTTGCTTCTTCCTCATTTTTCTCTTGCTGCTGCCGTGTAAGATGCAGCATGTGTCTTTCACCTCCCAACATGATTCTCAGGCTTCCCCAGCCATGTGGAACTGTAAGTCCAGTTAAACCTCTTTTTCTTCCCAGTCTTGGGTATGTCTTTATCAGCAGCATGAAAACAGACTAATACAGTTAATTGGTACCGGCAGAGTGGGGTGTTGCTGAAAAATATCCAAAAATGTGGAAGCAACTTTGGAATTGGGTAACAGGGAGAGATTGGAACAGTTTGGAGGGCTCAGAAGAAGACAGGAAAATGTGGGAAAGTTTGGAACTTCCTAGAGACTTGTTGAATGACTTTGCCCAAAATGCTGATAGCGATGTGGACAAATAAGGTCCAGGCTGAGGTGGTCTCAGATGGAGATGAGGAACTTTTTGGAAACCAGAGTAAAGGTGACTCTTGTTATGATTTTGCTAAGAGACTGGCATCATTTTGCCCCTGCCCTCGAGATATGTGGAACTTTGAACTTGAGAAAGATGATTTACGTTATCTGGTGGAAGAAATTTCTAAGCAGCAAAGCATTCAAGACGTGACTTGGGTACTGTTAAAGGCATTTAGTTTTACAAGGGAAACAGCATAAAAGCTTGGAAAATTTGCAGCCTGACTATGTGAAAGAAAAGAAAAACCCATTTTCTGGGGAGAAATTCAAGGCAGCTGCAGAAATTTGCATAAGTAGCAAAGAGCCTAATGTTAATCCCCAAGACCACGGGGAAAATGTCCCCAGGCCGTGCCAGAGACCTTCACAGCAGCCCCTCCCATCACAGGCCCAGAAGCCCAGGAGAAAAAAGTGGTTTTGTGGGCCTGGCCCAGGGTCCTTGTGCTGCGTGCAGCCTGAGGAGCTGGTGCCCTATGTCCCAGCCACTCCAGCCTTGGCTGAAAGGGGCCAACATACAGCTCAGGCCGTGGCTTCAGAGGGTGGAAGCCCCAGGCCTTGGCAGCTTCCATGTGTTGTTGAACCTGAGGGTGCATAGAAGTCAAGAATTGAGGTTTGGGAACCCTCACCTAGATTTTAAAAGATGCACGGAAACACCTGGACGCCCAGGTGAAAGTTGGCTGTAGGGGTGGGGCCCTCATGGAGTACCTCTGCTGAGGCAGTGCGGAAGGGAAATGTGGGGTCGGAGCCCCCCCACAGAGTCCCTACTGGAGCACTGCCTAGTGGAGCTGTGAGAAGAGGGCCACCGTCCTCCAGACCCCAGAATGGTAGATCCACTGACAGCTTGCACCGTGCACCGGGAAAAGCCACAGACACTCAACACTAGCTTGTGAAAGCAGCCAGAAAGGGGGCTCTACCCTACAAAGCCACAGGGTTGGAGCTTCCCAAGACCATGGGAGCCTACCTCTTGCATCAGTGTGACCTGGATGTGAGACCTGGAGTCAAAGGAGATCATTTGGAGCTTTAAAGTTTGACTGCCCTGCTCGATTTCAGACTTGCATGGGCCCTCTAACCCCTTTGTTTTGGCCAGTTTCTCCCATTTGGAACAGCTCTATTTACCCAATATCTGTACCCCCATTGTATCTAGGAAGTATAACTAGCTTGCTTTTGATTTTATAGGCTTATAGGAGGAAGGGACTTGCCTTGCCTCAGATGAGACTTTGGACTGTGGACTTTCAGGTTAATGCTGAAATGAAATAAGACTTTGGGGACTGTTGGGAAGGCATGATTGGTTTTGAAATGTGAGGACATGAGATTTGGAGGGACCGGGGGTGGAATGATACGGTTTGGCTCTGTCTCCACCAAAATCTCAACTTGAATTTGTCTTCCAGAATTCCCACATGTTGTAGGAGGTACCCAGGAGGAAATGATTGAATCATGGGGGCCAGTCTTTCCTGTGCTATTCTCGTGATAGTGAATAAGTCTCACGAGATCTTATGGTTTTATCGGGGGTTTCTGCTTTTGCTTCTTCCTCATTTTTCTCTTGCTGCCACCACATAAGAAGTGCCTTTTGCCTTCTGCCATGATTCAGAGGCCTCCCCAGTCATGTGGAACTGTAAGTCCAATTAAACCTCTTTTGCTTCCCAGTCCCAGTGTGTCTTCATAAGCAGCATGAAAACAGACTAATACACTTGGCAATCAGTATTTATGTATATGTTTCATAGATGTTTATTATTTTGTAAATACACAGTCAGTGTTCTCTGGTTTTCAATTTTCATTGTGCCTTTGACATTTTATATTAACTGTATATCCATTTCTTAAGTAAATTTTGATTCATTTACTCAGTAACCCAGCCATTTTTACTTTTATTTCTTTTTAGAAATCTGTATACATCCCTGTGAATACTTTTCATCCATGTGTAACAGATTTCACTTAACTAATCCAGTCAGGAACTCCTTTTTCTCCCACATGGGATGATAATTAAATTCTTTTATATTGGGTGTTATATTTGGATCATCTTCTGTCATCCTAATTTTTATTTTCATTTTAATCATTCTTTTGACATCTCTTTCCAATTATAACTGCAAAATCCTGGCCATTCCTCAATGCCTTATGCTTTCTTTTTTGTCTCCTTTATTGATTACATTCTTCTGGTAACCAGCCTGTTCCTACTGTAGTATTACTGAACCAAATTGCTCAACAAACTCTCATCTCTCTATACATCTGTTTAAACTTTTAACTACTTATGTCAGTCCAGCAATTTGGATCCTCTTGGTGGAAAAACAGTTGTTACTCTTTCCTTCTTAATAGTTCTGTCTTTGATACCAAATGTTATGTGGTCTTCCTTGGTCTGTGATGGTGTTGCTTCTTATTTTTCACAATAAAGTGGCCTTTCCCATGAGTGCCCTTGGTTTATCTCCTGGAATTGGCATTTAAACTCAGTTGCTGTTGGAAGTAATTCTAGAAGTGAAATTTGTCAGCGAGAGGTGTGCACTATGAATAATTCCTTCAAGGGCTGGATGCACTTAGGTCCTTCTGTTGCAGATGCTGTTAAATGACAGCTTTTCTGGACAAAGAGTACCTTGAAGTCTATCTGCTTTTATTTCTGAGGGTTTATGTATGTCACTAAAGTCTCAAATGAGAGTTCTGAGAAAAGGCTTGTTTGTTGCATTTCTTTAAATGACCTAGTATCTCTTTTTCCTTGCATTAAGAAGGCATTTCCCAAGAGAGGAATTGATATCTTTCTCTTTGGCAATTCTGGAAGAATGTCATGAGCCCCTTTCATCTCCAAACTTGATTTCAAAACAGTCTGGAAAAACTGCTTCCTCCCAGGTCACATTTTTCTGTTACTTCTTGATTTGACCTTTTTTTTTTTTGACATGGAGTCTCACTCATGTTGCCCAGGCTGGAGTGCAATGGTGCGATCTTGGCTCACCACAAACTCCACCTCCCGGGTTCAAGCAATTCTCCTGCCTCAGCCTCCCGAGTAGCTTGGATTACAGGCACCTGCCACCACCCCTGGCTAATTTTTGTATTTTTAGTGGAGACAGAATTTCACCATGTTGGCCAGGCTGGTCTCGAACTCCTGACCTCGGGCGATCTGCCTGCCTGGGCCTCCCAAAGTGCTGGGATTACAGGCATAAGCCACCGTGCCCGGCCTTTTGATTCAGCTTTTACAGACACCCTTCAACATGAAGATTAGGTTCCTTGTTGCATACATCGTTTGCTCCCCTGCATTCATTGAGTTCTACTTGATTCTCTGTAACACGTTTCATTGATTTGATGTTTTGCAGAACTAATTCTGTTTTGGACTGCATTTCTGGGATGTTCTTAATTGTCTTATCATTTTATCCTAAGCTTCTTTTAAACCCCAGTGTAACCATTGATTTTGAAATGCCACCTTTCATCTTTTTGGGAGCGAATGCTAAGTGTTCTCTGCATAACATTGTTTGAATCTTGTAGTCATTCCATTTTGGTTACCAGAGTCCGGTTCCGGATTCATTCCCCTTGCCGGCTCCTAGGGCTTAGAGCTTCTGCCACATAATGAATTTTCACTGATCTTTTTCTTCCCCATCTTGTTGTTGTTTGTTTTCTGTTTGTTGACATTCTTAGTGGAGGAGCCTGCTTTGTCATCTTTAATTTTTAGACAGCGTTGTCATTATCATTATGTTTTGAAATGGTCTTGTATTTTATATTTTTTCCTGATGTAACTGTTACTCTAAAAAATGAAGATAATTTACTGAATATCTTTTTATCTTTATTATATTGTGACAACAAAATTAAAAATGCTATCTTAAAGTAGAGAGGATTGTAAATGTACCCCCACAGACCCCATCTGTCACCTGGTTTTACTGATGATCAGTTTTTTCAATATTGTTTTGCTGCCACCCCACAGACACCCTTGTTCATCCTGGAGTATTCTAAAGCAAATCCCAGATACTACGTCATGTCACCTATAAATGTCAGATATTACATCCTGGGGCTTTGCTGATGCTTCCTCGTGGAATTTAACTTGCTTCTATAGACCCCTGTATTTGCTATAAACTGCTGGTTAGAACAAGGGCAGGGTTTTCAAACTGTGGCCTCAGGAACCCTTCACAATCTTACAATTTATTGAAGACCCCCAAAATGCTTTTATTGACATAGGTCACACATATTGATATTTTGCCTATTAGAAATTTAAACAGAAAAATTTAACACATAAGGAGACATAAGCACATCCTCCCTTGGCCATTAGAGAGCTGATGTCAGGCTGAGGCAGGAGGATTGCGTGACCCCAGGAGTTTAAGACTAGCCTAGGCAATATCATGAGACCTTGTCTCCACAAATAATAGTAATAGTGAAAAAAAAAAGCCGAGTGTGGTGGTGCACACCTGTAACCCCAGCTACTTAGGAGGCTGAGGTGGCAGGATTACTTGAGTCCAGGAACTGGAGATTGCAGTGAGCCAAGATCGCACCACTGCACTTCAGCTTGGGCAACAGAGCAAGACCTGTCACAACCAAACACCAAAACAAAAAGAGAGAGAAAGAGATGATGCCGTGATATATCACGCAGCTTCTGGAAAACTCTGCTGTACACTTTGTAGAGAATGAGAGTGAAAAGGGCAAATAAGTCTTTGTACTATTAAGAAAATAGTTTTGATTTTGTGGACTTTGTGAAGTAGCTCTGGGGGAACGCCAGTAGCCTCAGACCACACTTTGAGAACCACTGATGTGGTGACTCAGATACATTCAACTTCATCTTTGCTTTTGGAGGGGAGAGGGCAAGAATACCGCCTAGGTGATAATGTGTACTTCTTACTGCACACACATACACATACATATATTATACAAATATAACCCACATATACACACACACATATACAAATACACACACTTATACATATCTACACACATACACACAAACACACAAATACACACACATATGCATACATATATACAGACACACAAATACACATATATACACACAGACACAAATACACATATATACACATATATACACAGATGCATATGCACACATATACACACAGACACACAAATGCACATATATACCTACACACGATACACATATATACACACACGTATGCACACACACATGTTTTTATTACTATAGTAGTTACATAACTACTTTATGTCTGGGAGTACAACTTTAATACCTTAGTCATTTATTTTCTCCTTTATTGTTATATAATTTCCATGTGTGTATATTTGTGTGTTAATTTTCCCCTTACAAAGTTTTTAAAATTTGTTTTTAGTTCGATTTTGTTTGAGACAGGGTCTTGCCGTGTCACCCATCCTGCAGTGCAGTGGTGTGATCTTGGCTTACTGCAGCCTCAACCTTCTTGGCTCCAGTGATCCTCCCACTTCAGCCTCCTGAGTAGATGGGACCATGGGCGTATGCCACCATGCGCAGCTAGGTTTTTCTTTTTTCTTTTTTTGGTAGAGATAGAGTTTTGCCATGTGGCCCAGGCTGGTCTTGAACTCCTTAATGATCCACCCACCTTGACCTCCCAAAGTGCTGGGATTACAGGCATGAGCCATTGTGCCCGGTGGTGCTTTCTTTTTTCTTTCTTTTTTTAACCTTGTATTTTTGGCTTCAATTTTCATTTGTGGGTATATTGTTGCTCTTGCATTTGATTAACCCAATTTTATATTTTAATCCTAGATGTGTTTAGTTTTCATGAGCCTTCAGTAATCAGCATATTGTTGCATTTGATTTACCACAGATGGAGAATTTTCTTCTCTTTATCAGACCAATTAGGTTGCTTTTATCTAGGGCTGTGACGGTTAGATTTCAAATACCTTATATCATTCTAGTTTTCTCTCTCTTTTTTTTTTTGTTCTTACCTCTATAAGTCATGCCCTCCTTTTATTTATTTTTAAAGAAGTACCTAAGTCATGTACATAGTCGTTGTTGAAAAAATTCAGTAATAGGGAAACAGAGTAAAGCAACAGCCCATCTCTGGGCTTTCCAGCTCCATGCTAATTTGCAGTGTGGATATGCATCATGCACCTTTCAAAACATTTTCTACACATATTGGCACATGCAGAAATCAAATAAATGTTTGAGTTTTATGACTTTTAGGTAGGCTGGGTGTGGTAGCTCACTCCTGTAATCCTAGCAGTTTGGGAGGCTGAGGGGGGTGGATCACTTGAGGTCAGGAGTTGGAGGCCAGCCTGGCCAACATGGAGAAATCCCATCTCTACTAAAAATAGAAAACTTAGCCAGGCATGGTGGCAGGTGCCTGTAATCCCCGCTACTCGAGAGGTTGAGGACTCTTTTCCATATGGTGGGGCACATTAGTTTCATCTTCTGTTGTGTTTTGCTCTTTACTTGGAGATGCTTATTCTGATGCCCAGGGTACAGCTCTGCTCTGCTCTCTGCTGGCCCCAGGACAGCTGTAAAACCCCCCTAATAATTATTTCCACTCTGCTATGTTCCGTGTCCTGTTTCCTTGAGCAGCAGCATGAGTTTTAAATGTAACTGTAGGGTTTTACTTGATTCTAAGTTCAAAGTAGTGACACAGGGGTCCCGAACCCCTGGGCCACAAACTAGTCCATGGCTTGTTAGGAACCTGGCCTCACAGCAGGAGGTGAGTGGTGGCAAGCTAGCGAAGCTTCATCTGTATTTGCAGCCACTCCCCATTGCTTGCATTACCACCTGAGCTCCACCTCCTGTCAGGCCAGTAGCAGCATTAGATTCTCATAGAAGTACAGAACCTTTGTGAACTGTGCATGTGAGGGATCTAGGATGAGTGTTGTTTTTTTTTTTTTTTTTTTTGAGACGGAGTCTTGCTCTGTCGCCCAGGCTGGAGTGCTGTGGCCGGATCTCAGCTCACTGCAAGCTCCGCCTCCCGGGTTCCCGCCATTCTCCTGCCTCAGCCTCCCTAGTAGCTGGGACTATAGGCGCCCGCCACCTTGCCCGGCTAGTTTTTTGTATTTTTTAGTAGAGACGGGGTTTCACCGTGTTCGCCAGGATGGTCTCGATCTCCTGACCTCGTGATCTGCCCATCTCGGCCTCCCAAAGTGCTGGGATTACAGGCTTGAGACACCGCGCCCGGCCTAGGATGAGTGTTTTTTATGAGAATCTAATGCCTGATGATCTGTCACCATCTCCCCTCTCCCCCAGATGGATCTAGGATGAGGGCTTCTTATGACAATCTAATGCCTGATGATCTGTCACTGTCTCCCATCACCTCCAGATAGGAGACAGTGACATTTAGTTGCAGGAAAACAAGCTCAGGGGTCCCACTGATTCTGCATAATGTTGAGTAAGTAATAATAATAGAAATAAAGTGCACAGTAAATGTATTGCTCTTGAATCATCCCCAAACCACCCCTCCCCTCTAGTCTGTGGACAAATTGCCTTCTATGAAACTGGTCCCTGGTGCCAAAAAGGTTGGGGACTGCTGTAACGGCAATAACTCACATTGATTGACCAGGTACTATGTGACAGTCACCTCAGATGTCCCATCTCATATAATATTTGCCGTAACTCTATTAGGTAAACACTATTTTTGCTTTCATTTTACAAATGAGGGAACTGAGGCATAGAGAGGTTAAATAACTTGAGGGTAATTATTCCAAGGGGGTGGAGTCAGATTCAAACCCAAACAATCTCTGCTGTGTACTGCACTGTCATTGAGAGTGATGAAGAGCCCAAGAGCCAGCCTCATTCTAGGCTTTACCAATATGTGTATCTCTTTCTCTTATTTGATTTACTTTCTCAGAATTTTTGGTTCTAGTAGATTTTAAAAATTAAATCTTTGTTTCCTCTGCCGTCTCTATTATCTCTTTCTGAAATGCTTCTGTGTCAGGTGCTGGATCTCAGTTGATCCCTTGCTTGTTATTCTCTCACCTTTTTTGGCCTTTTTATTTAATTTTCTGAAAAGTTTCTTCAACTTGATCTTCCAACTCTTCTGGAGTTTTAAATTGTTTGTTATATTTAATTTCCAAGAGGCTTTCTTATTTCCTACCTTTCCCTTTTTCTAAGTATTCTGTTCTTGTTTAATGAGTGTGGTATCTTTCCCCTGAGTCTCTGAGGATGATAAGGGGGTTTCCCTTGTGTTCTGCAAGGGGTCTGCCTGCTCCTTTCTCCAAGTGTATTTTACCTATTTGTTGGCTTTTATGTCTGTCCTCATATTTTGATTTTCCTCAAATGTCTGGTGATGCTTTGTTCTTTTGTATTTATGAGGAAGGCACTACGATATTTGGTAGCTTTCTGTGCATTGTGGTGGTAAGGGGAAGCCAATGGTTCTCACTGGTAGGTGCTCTGGCAGGTGGATGGCTGTTTTGCTGGGTGTATGAAATGAATTGTGTCCCTCCGAAATTCATTTGTTGAGTCCTGTGAACCTAAGTTCTCTGAAAAGTAATTTGGAGGAGAGAGACTTCATTCCAGTGAATAGTTTGCCAATAAGGGAGCCACGTCTTTGGTGTAAAACAAAGGTGAGTTCCAGAGAACAAATACATTCAGGGTTTATAGCAAAACTCCCTGCTGAGGTTCCCAATTAAGTCCATTTATGCAAATGAAAGATTCAGACTTGCTTAGTTCTGGTTGGTCACACAGCTGAATCGTGACTGGTTGATGTGGTTGAACCCTGACTGGATGGAGTGGGTGAACTCTGATTGATTGGTTTCCAAGCCCCAAACCAGAAGTCTCTGTTAGACCTTTCAAAAGGCCAGTTGGGAGGTGGGGGAATTCTTGCTTCAGTTTGTCTTGGCACCAGCAACAGAAACTGGTTTGGCTTGATTGTGGAAAGGGAGGTCCTGTGATACTTTCATAACATCTTTCTGAGAACACATTGTATGTGACTTTTATAATATCTTTCTGAGAACACAGTGTATGTGACTGAACCTTCACCCAGCCATGACCACCTGGTTCTGCTCTAACTCACCCTAATTAGCCGTGGGGGGTAGTCCATTTTATCTGTCAGCAGAGGCATACTTTCAGGGTCCTAACCCCAAGTATTCCACAATGTGTCTGTATTTGGAGATAGGGCTTTGAAGGAGAAAATGGGAGTTAAACGAGGTCACTGAGGTGGCCCTTAATCCAATATGCCTGGTGTCCTCATAAGAAAAGGAGATTATGAGGGAAGACCATGTGAAGACATTTGGAAGATACAGCCACCTACAAGCCAAGAAGAGACGTCTCAGAATGAAACCAACCTTGCTGACAGCTTGGACTTTCAGCCTCCAGAACTGTGAAAAAATACATTTCTGTTGTTCCAGACACCCCCCTCTGTAGTAGTTTGCAATGGCAAACTAATATATGGAGTGAAGCCCAAATACCCGTATCTATAGATCTTTCCTCTAGGGCTATTCAGTTTTCCTAGAGAAGAAACTTCTAGTCGTCTGCTGGGAGTCTAGGCCTGCTGTGTGCATGCTGGGGGCTGAGCCCCATGAAGGAGCTCAGGAGTCTCCATCTGGGATCTAGACTTTCATGGAACTTGACTTTGTACCCATTACCCCTTGCCCTTTTCTGTGCCTGGGACCCCAGCCCTGGAGCCCCTAGTGGGAGGTACTCAGCTATCTGGGTGGAACTGGCACAGGGGTGGACTATGGAGGACTAAGGGGAGAGCAGCACTTCTATCCATGTTCCCACAAAAGACAGGATCTCCTTTTTTATGGCTGCATCGTATTTCATGGTGTATATGTACCATATTTTCTTTATCGAATCTGTCATTGATGGGCATTTAGGTTGATTCCATGTAACCCTATACAGAATTACAGTCATACTTTATTTTTTTTTCCAACCCTACAACTTGTTCCTCACCTCTCAGAGCCTCCTCTCTGGGGTCCTGGGCATGAATTAACATCTCCCTCCGTAGACAACTGGTATTCCTCTTGGCTGACTTCTCCTTCATTTCTTCTTTCAAACTTCTGTTCGTGTTGCCTGTCTGCAGTCTCCTCTTGCTTTCTTGTTCTTATAAATCTGTAGATTCTCCCTGCTATGGACCATAAGGGACTAATTGATAGTCCAGTGGTCAGGCTGATGTTAGCATGCTCCTGCAGTGGAGGAATCTGACCTAGAAACTCATCTCTTTGCATCTCTCCACGCTGCTGCCTCTGATGTAAGCTTCATTTTTAACTTTGTGTTTTGAAATAATTTTAGACTTGCAGGACAGTAGCAAAGATAGTACAGAGAGTTCCCTAATGGTAACATCTTATGTAATCATGGTATGATGGTCAACGCTCATAAATTAGCACTAGTACAATGCTGTCAGGTAAACTACAGACCTTATTTAGATTTTTTTTTTTTAGACGAAATCTCACTTTGTTTCCTAGGCTGGAATGTGGTGACATGATCTTGGCTCACTGCAACCTCCACTTCCTGAGTTCAAGCAACTCTACTGCCTCAGCCTCTGGAGTAGCTGGGATTACGGGCACCTGGCACCTTGCCCGGCTAATTTTGATTTTTTAGTAGAGATTGGGTTTCACCATGTTGGCCAGGCTGGACTCAAACTCTTGACCTCAGGTGATCTGCCATCCTTGGCTTCCCAAGGTGCTGGGATTACAGGTGTGAGCCACCACTCCTGGCCTTTATTTAGCTTTTACCAGATTTCCCAGTAATGTCCCTTATTTTCTGTCCCCAAATCCAATCCAGAGTCCTATATTGTAGTTCACTGTCAGGGTTCCTTAGTCGCTTCTAATCTGAGCCTCACACACCCAGGCCAGAGTACAGTGGCTCAATCTCGGCTCACTGCAACCTCTGCCTCCCAGGATCAAATGATTCTCCTGCCCCGGCCTCCCGAGTAGCTGAGATTACAGGTGCCCACACAACACCAGGCTAATTTGTATATTTTTAGTAGAGACAAGGTTTCTGCATGTTGTCCAGGCTGGTCTTGAACTCCTGATCTCAAGCGATTAACCTGCCTTGGCCTCCCAAAGTGCTGGGATTACAGGAGTGAGCCATCGTGCCCAGCACCTGACCTTGATGCTTTTGAAGAGGACTAGTCATGTGTTTTGTGGAATGTTTCTTCATTTGAGTTTGTCTGGCTTTTATTCATGATTTGGTTTAGATTTGGGGGAAGGACATCAGAGAGGTGACATGTCCTTCTTAGTGCATCATATGTCTTACTACGGGTGACATTGTTACTGATTCCTAGCTTAAGATGGTTTCTGCCCGGGTGCAGTGGCTCACGCCTGTAATCCCAACACTTTGGGAGACTGAGGTGGGAGGATCACTTGAGGCCAGGAGTTCAAGGCCAGCCTGGGCAATGTAGCCAGACCCTGCCTCTACAGAAAAAGCCCCCCAAATTAGCTGGTCATGGTGGTATGCACTTGTAGTCCCAGGTACTCTGGAGGCTGATAGGGGACCATCACTTGAGCCCAGGAGTTTAAGGCTGCAGTAGCTATGATCACACCACTGCCCTCCAGCCTGGGCAACAGAGAGAGACCCTGTCCCCCTCTTAAAAAAAGATTGTTTCTTTCAGGTTTTTCCTGTAAAGTTACAGTGGAGTGTAGAGGTTTCTTTTTATGTAATACATACTCGTAGGCTATGCAAATATTTTATTTTTTTTCTTAAACTTTTGCCCACCGTTTTTAGCATTCACTGATGGACATTGCTGGCAGTCTAAGTGGTGCGTTTCTAGCTCTCTCATTCCTCCCATATTTATTAATTGAAATTCTTCTGTAAGGAAGAATTGTCCCTTCTATCCCAGTTATTTGTTTATTCAGTCATGTGTTTATGTCAGTATGGACTTATGAATATTTATTTTAACCTTTAAGCTATATCTAATCTATGTTTATTTCTCTTCTTGCTCAAATTATTCTAGCTTTGACCATTGGGAGCTCCTTCAGGTTGGCTTCTGTGCCCTTTGACATGACCCGATAATCCCAACTTTTTTTTTTTTTTTTTCGAGTACTTACTTTTTCTTTTTTAAAAAAAACCTTTATTTCAGGTTCAGGGGTACATGTGAAAGTTTGTTACACAGGTGAACTCACGTTACGGGGGCTAGTTGTATAGATTATTTCATCACCCAGGTATTAAGCCCAGTACCCAATAGTTATCTTTTCTGCTCCTCTCCTTCCTCCCACCCTCTACCCTCCACGCTCAAGCAGGCCCCAATGTCTGTTCTTCCCCTCTTTGTGTTCATGTGTTCTCATCATTTAACCTCCCACTTATTAGTGAGAACATGTGGTATTTGGATTTCTCTTCCTGTGTTAGTTTACTAAAGGATAATGGCCTTCAGTTCCATCCAGATTTCTGCAAAGGACGTGATCTCATTCTTTTTTATGGCTGCATAGTATTCTGTGGTATATATGTACCACATTTTCTTGATCTAATTTGTCATTGACAGGCATTTAGGTTGATTCCATGTCTCGATTATTTTACTTGTATTTTGATGAGGTTTCAGAAGGAAGCAGAGAAGCAGGCGTTCAATACATTTTTATTTTTATTTTTATTGTTTTTTGTGTCTGTTGCCCAGGCTGGAGTGCAATGGTGCGATCTCAGCTCACTGCAACCTCTGCCTCCTCGGTTCAAGTGATTCTCCTGCCTTAGCGTCCTGAGTAGGATAGTCGTATGCCACCACGCCTGGCTAACTTTGTATTTTTTAGTAAATGGAGTTTTGCCATGTTGGCCAGGCTGGTCTCAAACCTCTGACCTCAAGGGATCCTTTGCCTCGGCCTCCCAAAGTGTTGGGGTTACATGCATGAACCGCGCCTGGCCTCAATACATTTTTCCTAAACTTTTTTGATCATCAAGATTTTCTTTGTTTCTTATGATGTTTTCCATTATTTTAAATGTATATTAGCTGTCATCTAAACAAATAAT
This sequence comes from Macaca fascicularis, assembly GCF_037993035.2. Lineage (NCBI taxonomy): Eukaryota > Metazoa > Chordata > Mammalia > Primates > Cercopithecidae > Macaca > Macaca fascicularis. The sequence continues at coordinate 57,927,051 of NC_088377.1, forward strand.
CTCTACAGTGGGCATCTGTTTGAGAGAGTGCTTCCAGTTCTCATCCTTCTAAGAATAGTAACCTGAATTTACTTCCCATCCTTACCCATGTGTGCTTGGGGGCTGATACTACATGCAGGTTTAAACCATGTGGTACATCCACCCTGGTCAAAGCCAGCAAACCACAATAATACCTTTTCTAGGGCTTCTGGAAAGGGGAGGTTTCTCTTTCTGGCAAGGAAGTAACCAGAGGAATTGTTCTCTCTTTCTTTGGATGATGATGTGTTCTGAACCAACATCTGGAGCTGCTGTAGCCATTGGATCACCATGAGTTGAGGCTGGAACTGCTCTGAGAGCCCCAGGGGGAGCCCACCCTGGGAGGAAGGGGAATTCCAAAGAATCAGCACCTTGGGGTTTTCTTTGAGTTGCTACTGTAGGAAGCCTCACCTAACCTCCTTTTGAATTTTTAACCCGTGAACCAAAATACTCTATTGTTGAAGCCAGTCTGTATCGGTTTTCTTGGCAACTTCAGTCGTAACCAGCATAAACTCATTATTTTATTTTATTTTTTCTTTTTGAGACAGAGTCTCCCTCTGTCACCCAGGCTGGAGGGGCGTGATCTCTGCTCACTGCAACCTCCGTCTCCTGGGTTCAAGCGATTCTCCTGCCTCAGCCTCCCGCGTAGCTGTGACTACAGGAGCATGCCACCACACCTGGCTAATTTTTGTATTTTTAGTAGAGATGGGGTTTCGCCATGTTAGCCAGGCTGGTCTCGAACTCCTGACCTCAAGTGATCTGCCTGCCTCAGCCTCCCAAAGTGCTGGGATTACAGGCATGAGCCACCGCACCCAGCCCATAGACTCATTCTTACAGAAATTGTGCTTCACTACCTTAAATTTTCAGGCAGAGCATGCACTAGGGATTATTATATCTGAGTCGATCTGCAAATATTTTGAAGCAGACACATCTTATTTTCTGCTTCCAGGTTGGCGAGAGCTTTCTGCTGCATAATGGCGGCAGCGATTACATTGCACATTGCTTCTTTGACATCTGAGATGTTTGAGGCTGGAAACTCACTGCCTCAGGCCTTCTGTTAGTGAGAAACGCCAATTAAGTTCAGTGAATAAATTGAGCTGCATGTTAGTTTTCAGACACAGACACAGAGAAGTTCTGTACCATATCTAAGAAACTTCCCGAAATGTCTTGTTGCAGTGGATGACATAACTTGTCGCTTGGCTAAGAAATTCCATCTTAGGAAATTATCTCAAGGAAATAAGCAGACAAGTATTTATACACAAGGAAGGTATCAGCCAGAGGATTACTGCCATGCTGTCATTCCCCAGGAAAATTGGGTGTAACGTTTAAATGAACAATAATGGGCAACTGATGAAGTAAATGATGATACATTCATGCCCTGCCATGCTATGCAGTAGTTAAACAATGATGTTGATGTGTATGTTTGACATGAAATTATGCTTATGATACACTATTAAGTTAAAAAAAAGACAAGTTATATCACAGTAAGTAAAGTATAATTGCATTTTGTAAAAAATTGTGTGTGTACATATGCATGTAAATGAGATGTATTCGTATATATGCATGTAAAAGATTAGAGGTCTTATCATTTTGATCTTTTGATGACTTGCCTTCTATTTTTCTAGATCAAAGCTATAAGGTTTATGAGCAATATATTAATAAATAAAGAATTAACTATCTTTAATTTGTTGAATAAATAAACTGAAACAAGAATGAGCTATCTGACACCAGTGGCCTTCTTTAGGAACTTAAATTTTTGGAACAATGAATGAAGTGAATAGGAGGTGCTTCTTTCATAACTGATCATTTTGTGAACCATTAAGGTCTTAAGTGTTTGTGATTTGGATATGTTTCCTACCATCTGCCCTTGACCTTCCTGGTGGTTGGCGTGGGAATCTGAGGGTGGAGATAGGGCTTCTGTTTGGAGAGCAGCAGAGCAAAGTTGAACATCAAAAACCATGGGCCTGGCTTCTAATTTGGAAACTTCCTTTTTCTACCTTTGTGGTCTAGGCCAACTCAGTCCTCTCTTCCATTGGGGCATGATGAGACTGGCTTTCTTTTTTCTTTTTCTTTGAGACCAAGTCTTGCTCTTTCACCCAGGCTGGAGTGCAGTGGCATGATATTGGCTCGCTGCAACCTCTGCCTCCCAGTTTCAAGTGATTCTCCCGCCTCAGCCTCCAAAGTAGCTGGGATTACAGGTGTGCACCACCACGCCTGGCTAATTTTTGTATTTTTAGTACAGATACGGTTTTGTTGTGTTGACCAGGCTGGTCTCGAACTCCTGACCTCAGGTGATCCACCCTCCTTGGCCTCCCAAAGTGCTGGGATTATAGCCGTGAGCAACCGCGTCTGGCTGGCCATCTTTACTTCAAAGCAATGGAGTCACAGATGAGAGAGCCTTATACATGAATGGAAAGTATTGCCGAAAGGCCCTGTGGTCCTTTTGGGTCTCCTTTGGAAAAGAAGCTGGGACATTTGCTTTGCCCCACCCCCTTCCTATGACAATCCGTCCCACTCTATGTGCTGCCATCCAAGGAACCACACTTCTTTGGAATGAAGGGAGCTGGTCAGGGTCATCTCTGTCCCCTCCAGCTTTTGAGCCCATCCTCGAAACATTTAAAGTGTTCAGAAGATGCTGGGCGTGACGGCTCACTCCTGTAATCCCAGCACTTTGGGAGGCCAAGGTGGGAGGATGGCTTGAACCCAGGAGTTCAAGAAGAGCCTGGGCAAGGTAGGGAGACACCATCTCTACCAAAAAAAAAAAAAAAAGCAAAATGCAAAAATTAGCTGGGCATGGTGGTATGCACCTGTAGTCCCAGCTACTTGGGACGCTGAGGCGGGAGAATTGCTTGAGCTCAGGAGTTCAAGGCTGCAGTGAGCCATGATTGCGCGATTGTACTCCAGCCTGGGCGAGAAAGCGAGACCCTGTAAAAAATTAAAAGAAAAAAAATCATTGAGAAGAGAGAACCTGGAAGTGGAATGTGCAGCTCCCTGGGAGAACTCAGGAGGAATCCCAGTTCTCTGGAGGCCAGCCGTCCGAAAGCATTTCTCAGCCATTTTCCTGCATCTTATGGACATACAATTTGAATGCCTATGGGTCTTTCATAAGCCGTGATTATGTTTTTTTGGCGAGAGACCCCTGTTATCCCTCCTACCCCCCTTGCTTGATGGCTTAATTTTGTTTGCTCTCACCATTTGATTTGATTTGATGGCATACAGCATGAGGTTCCCAAATCATTTCTGCCTGTTAAGCAAACATATATTTCTGGGATTGATGTTTTAATTTAATGAAACACATTCTAATGAGGGTCAGCTGCAGCCATGAATTTTTTATGAGTGATTTGCCGAAAAGCCCATTGCCTGGTAACATTCTGTGCTTGGCTGAGCGAGTCTGAGAGAGAGTCCTGGTTCCAGCTCACGGGTTGAGGAAGAGACACAGGGCAAGATTCTGCTGGCCGTGGCATGCCTGGATTTTCATGCTAGGTGCTATGTCCGTTTCTCTGCTTCTGTGCTGGTGGCTCATCGAATGCCTTCTTCCCTGGGTATGCATAGGAGTTATTCAGCCCAATAGAGGAGGAGACAGTGGCCTAAGAGGACCCCAGTTTGGTATTTGCTCCAGGGCCCATCTTCAGGATATAGCAAGGCAGATAATGAGGAGGGACTTGCTTGGGGGGTGTGTGTGTGTGTGTGTGTGTGTGTGTGTCTGTGATGTACACGTGTGTGTTGGAGGCCAGGGTGGGAAGGGGCCCACATACAGTCCAGCTGTTTCTAAACAGCCCCTGATGTCCCAGCCAAGCAGGGGTACAGGATGGCTTGACTCTGCTCAAAGCTCCCAGCTCAACCCAGCAAACGTTACATCTATGCTGGTGGCCAGCCCTAGCTCCATCTGGGACCTGTGAGAAGTCATGGAATCAACCATCCACCTTCACTCAACTCAATTGACCTGGGGCCAGCACAGCTGGTGTCCTGTCTAGAAGCCATTGCCCTTGAATTTGTTTCCTGTAGCCCCTGTAACAAATTGTCGCAAACATAAGGCCTTCAAACAACAGAAATGTGTCCTCCCAGTTAAGGAGGTCAGATGTCCAAAATCGGTACCACGGAGCTGAAATCAAGGTGTCAGCAGGGCTGCACTCCCTCCAGAGGCTCTAGAACAGAATCTCTTCCTTGCCTCTTGCAGGTTCCAGTGGTTCCCAACATTCCTTGGCTTGTGGCAGCATCACGCTATTCCAGGGCCAGCATCTTGCAGTCTTTCTCTGCTCTGTCTTCACCTCAACTCTTTTCTCCTGTATGTGTCTATTGAACTCCCTCTGCCTCCTTATAAAGACTTGTGGTTGCATTTTGGGCCCTTTTGGATAATCCAGGCGAATGTCCCCATCTCAGGAGCCCTAACTTGATCACATTTGCAGAGACCCTGTTTCCAAAAAAATTACCATTCACAGGTTCCAGGGATCAGGACTTGCTATCTTTGGGTGGCAGTTGTTAGCTTTCACTGTTAAGCTGGTTTTTTTGTTTGTTTGTTTTTTTCCCTCCTCGGTAACATGCTGATTTGATCCTTCCTGATCAAATAAGTATTCTAAGTATTGACTTATACTGCAGTCTGTTCAGTTCCCCTATGGCTGGATCATCCAGGGCTATGGCTTGGTTCTGACCCATAACGTGAAAGGCAGTTCAACAGTGGCCACCTGGGATATGCTTCCTTCCCCGACAAGGAGAGCAATATGCGGAGAGTCCTCCTGCCTTTTCCTCTTTGCGCCGGGTGCTGCAGTATGAGAGCGTGATTCTTGGAGGTGATGTAGCCATTTTACGGTCATGGGTGGGTGGTCAAGAGAATCGCGAAGGATGTGGCTCAGTGCTCAGATAATGCTGCTCCCTCCGCGTCTTTCCGGCTCTGGCCACAGAGACTTGGGAGCTGCAGCCAGAAGGCTGTCAACAGACCCAGGATTCCCCTGGGAGGCTCCTTCTGCCTTAGCCGACTGGCTGGCATTGGCCTGAGTGGCTTTAGCAGGGAAGGCAGGACCAAGATGACCCCGTCTGGACCCAGACTCATCTTTTGGAGCGTTTCCTGCCTCTTTTGTCAGCCTCAGTGCATTTGGGCAGCTGCCAGCTGCATGGTTTCATGGTGTTTGTGAGCTTGGCTCTCTGGTAGCCGATGAGTCTGAAGAGTAAGGCCAAAGCAAGGAAATCTACCTATGGGAGGCACATTTAGGCACATTTAGGGACACTCGTGATCCATTTCTATTCTCACTGTGGAGATGAATCTCCCAGCGGTCTCCAAACAGCCTCTGATGTCCCCGTCGAGCAAGGGTACAAGATGGCTTGACTCTGCTAAAGACGCCTAACACAACCCAGCAAACGTTAAGTCTATGCTAGTGGTCAACCCTAGTCCCATCTGAGACCTGTGAGAAGTCATGGAATCGACCCTCCACCTCCACCCAGCTTGATATCTGTGACAAGCTGTGCCCCAGGTAGAGCACATTCTCATTTGGGTCACCCCCATGGCCGGAAAGGTAATAATGGAAAAAGCCAAGAGCAGCAGCCTGTGTCTCTGGATTGAGCCAGAGGCCAGCTGGGCCTGTTTGCTTGGTTTGAGCTGCAGAGTGGATCTCAGGCATTGCCCAGCACAGGCCTTGGAGAAAACGTGGTGCTGTGCATGCGTCAGGCAGAGGCTGCAAGCAAGAACCAAGGAGAATAGGCCCAGTGAGTACAGGAGTGAGAGGATGGAGGGGTTTGGCCTGGAGAAGAGAAAGCAGAGGGTGTCTCTAGTATAATTATTGCTGCTTTTTCTCTGTGTGTCTCCCAACCCCCCCATGAGACAGAACGTCCAAATATCAGATAATTGGTTAAAATTAAAGTGGAGTAGTAGTATATCATTTCAGAATACTTTCAGCCTCAAGAAACAGAAAGTCAACTAATAGCAGATTGAATAGGGGTTTGTTTTACATACAACCAAGAATTTGGGAAAGGGCTGCCATTGTATGGAGTGAGAAGCTGAAGGTCAAGGCTGCCCTCATGGGTGCAAAGAGGCTGCCATAGCTCCAGGCATGCAGCCCACATTCAAGAAAGAGCGAGGGAAGTTGGTACCAGCATCAGGAGAACAACAGCTTTCTCTTATTCTCCACGCACACTCCCTCCTCTGCCACCAGCCGACTTTCCCTATGTCCCTTTGGTCAGAACTCTGTCAGTTGGCACCCTTAGCTGCAGAGGAGGCCGGCATGGTGAGTGGTTGGGGGCTGGGGATGAGGCCTGGTTAAATAGCCAATAATGTTGGCACAGTACTGCTTAAGGAGCCTTGGTGTCTGGGCACCTAAAGAAAGAGAGCAGACAACCATCTTCATTAGGAGCCATGGACTCTGTCAGGGAGGTTAGGAGGGCATCCAGACCCATCCTGGGTGTGTTTTTGGTTTTTCAGATCCCCTATGTGAGCATGCTGGGGAGTCTGCCTTGGTTGTCGAAAGATAGAGCACATGAGAAAGTGGCTTTCAAAGTGTGTGCCCCAAACCAGCATCATCAACATCACCTGGGAATGTGTTAGAGTTGTAAACTCTTGGGCCCCACCACAGACTCATTGAATCAGAAACTGTAGCATGAGGACCAGCTCTCTGTGTCTGAACAAGCCCTCTGGGTAATATTGATGCATGAACAAATTTGAAAACCTTAGACTTAGGATTTCTGAAATATGACTCTGTCTGGGGAGGGAAGGGAAAGAAAAGGGATAGTAAGAAATTCATTCACATTTGTAAATTATTCCTCTTCTTCTTAAGGTGATCTAAACTTCAAATTCACTTTCCCCATTAGTGATAATCAGTGAAATTCACGAGGGAATTTCATCTGTCCATGGTTCACATTGGACTGAAGGATGTCTCTGCTGTTTTTTTTTTTTTTTCTCTAGTAGACCCTGGGATGGTTGGCCTTAGACTTGAATCTTTTGGGAGCTTGTTTACAATGCGGATTTCTGAGCTGGTCTCTGGGTTTTCCCCTAGAGATTTGGATTTAGTAGATCTAGGATGGGCTCAGGAATCTGCAACATGGCAGGCAATTTGGATACAGGTAATCTGCAAACTACACCTGGAGAAGTGCAAGTACAGAGCTTGCTGTGGAAGAGAGGGTGGATTGAAAAGTGGTGTTTTAGTCGGCTTGGGCTGCTGTAATGAAATACCATAGACAGGGTGGTTTAAACGATAGACATCTTTCCCCCCCATGATTCTGAAGGCTGGAAAGACAAAGATCAGGGTGCCACCATGGTCAGATACTGGTGAGGGCTCTCTTCCTGGTTTGCAGTTGGTCACCTTCTCATTGTGTCCTCACATGACAGAGCAAGGAGAGAAGAAAGGAGAGAGAAAAGAGAAGAGAGAGAGAACTTTCTAGTCTCTTTTTTTCTCTTCTAATATGGGCACTAATCCCATTATGAGGGCCCCACCCTCACAACACCATGTAAACCTAATTACCTCCCAAAGGCCCCACCTTCAAATACCACGACACTGCGGGGATATAGATTCAGCCTGAAATTTAGGGGAGGCACAGGCATTAAGTATATAACATTGGGGAAGTAGGTTCTGGTGGCTCCTCTCCCTTGGGGTTTATAAGGGTCTTCAGTAGCCCCAGAATTCCCTGAATTCAGAGCCACCATTTGCTTTGGAGAATTCTAGGATTGCTATACAGACCAGCGAACTTTGGGAGATTCAGGGAGTGTGAGCAAGTATTGAGAAAGAGAGTTTGGGATGTGAGATCATGAGTCATAAAGTTAAAGTGTATGGATGTCCAGTCCTCCTCTCTGAGGTCATCTGCTAAATTCCTGAGGCCTCCACATTTCCGTCCTTAGATTTCTTGTTCTTTCTTTCTGTAATTACTGCCCACCGCTACCCCCGCCCCACCATCTCATTTGTGCAAGGGTGAAAGATTGAACACCTCTTGGGAGCCTTGGTGGTCAGGGTCAGTGGGGGTGGTGCAGCCTTCCAGAACATGCTCTACTGCCACTGACCATTCCATGGTTACTTGTATTTTAGCCAAGGCAGTGGGGAGTAGTGGGGATTCATAGATACAGGGTATGGGAAAGCAGGAGTCAGGGACTAGGGGGGATTTGATAAATGATTGGAAGTGATGCAGGGCAGGTGAGCCCTAAAATTGGGGCTTAACCTGTGAAAGTTTTTGGCTTTGCTCAGGAAAGAATTCAAGAGTGAGCCAGTGGTAGAAGAAACCAGCTTTATGGAGGTGTTAGTGTTACAGCTCTGTGACTGTTCCTGCAAAGCAGGGCTGCCCTGTAGGCAGTGTGTGGAGAGCAGCCGCTCAGGGTCCGTGCTGCAGTCCTATTTATACCCACTTTTAATTACATGCAAATTAAGGGGTGGGTTATTCAGACAAGGGGTGGTAGCTTCTGGGAGTGGCCATGACAGTGGTGGGCTGTCATGTTGCTGATGGGCGTATGTTATGGAGAGGTGCTTTTGGTTCCTCTTCCTTAATTTAGCCAGTTGTCAATCTGGTCCAAAGTCCAGTCCCATCTCCTACCTCAGAAGCAGCATGCATTTCCACAGTGAGTTCCAAGTTCACACATCTTGTCTGCTTTAATCCTCTCAACAACCCTGTGAAGTAGGTTCTACTTCCTGCATTACAGAGGGGGAAACTGAAGTCCAGAGAGCTGAAGAAGGGCTTCTTCACCAACCAGGAAGAAAGCCATTTGAAATATACCCATGTTCGGCTGCTAACCCTTGTGGCTCTCTGCCCCACACTCCTGTTCCTCCATCTTTCTCACACCTTCCTTTCCAAATGTGGAGTCTATGAGTTATTGAGCTGACAAGCCTGGGACAGTGTCAGGGGTAAGAACCAATCCCTACCTTGTGGGTTTTATCCCATGTTCACAGGACTAGGGTGAGGTGTTGGAGGGAGAGAGGACGGCGAGGGAGCTGGGCAGCCCCTGGATGAGCTCATCCTTCATCAGCATCGTGTCTTCTGTCCCTGAAGGCTCCCAGGACAATGCCTCTGTGAGGGACTCATATCAGCTGAAAGTTACCTTCAACAGAAGTAGACCTGAGAAGGCCAATGAATTAAATTGCAAGGAGAGAGAGAACTGTTCCAGAGCCTAGCATGTTCTCATTGGCATGATCAGTGCAAGAGTTCCCTGTTGGCCATATGGGAAGCCAGGATGATCAGAAGGTCGCTCTGGGAGCCTGAAATCAGGACAAGGGGAGCCGGATGAATCCAGCCTGTGATGGCAGGAGTCTGGGACAGTGGGTGCATCTCCACTGCCTGGTGGTAGGGGTGGCCTTGCCTTTGGGGCTGTCATTCTCTGGTTCTGTGCTGACCCACAGCCCTTGGGAGCACACATGTATTAGTCCATTCTCACATTGCTATAAAGAACTGCCTGAGACTGGGTAATTCATAAAGAAAACAGGTTTCATTGACTCACAGTTCCACAGGCTGTACAGGAAGCATGGCCGGGGAGGCCTTAGGAAAATCATGGTGGAAGGCAAAGGGGAAGCAGGCACGTCTCACATGGCCAGAGAAGGAGGAAGAGGTCGAAGAGGGAGGTGCCACACACTTTTAAACAACCAGATGTCATGAGAAATCACTATCATGAGAACAGCAAGGGGGAAATCTGCCCCCATGATCCAGTCACCTCCCACCAGGCCCCTCTTTCAATACGGGAGATTACAACTTGACATAAGATTTGGGTGGGACACAAATCCAAATCCAAACGATATCAACACACTTCTTGCTTTGGGTGGCTTAAGAGCCATCCTGTCACTTTTAAGTAGTTTGCATGATCAGTTTCTAAGCTCTCTGTAAGGACATTGCATTTAATTTAGTTAATTAATTTATTTGAGACAGAGTCTCACTTTGTTGCCCAGGCTGGAGTGCAGTGGCACAATCTCAGCTCTGCAACCTATGCCTCCCAGGTTCAAGCTATTTTCGTGCCTCAGCCTCCCAAGTAGCTGGGATTACAGGCATCTGCCACCATACCCAGCTAATTTTTTGTATTTTTAGTAGAGACAGGGTTTCGCTATGTTACCTAGGCTGGTATTGAACTCCTGGGCTCAAGTGATCAGCCCACCTCAGCCTCCCAAAGTGCTAGGATTAGAGGTGTGAGCCACTGCTCCCGGCCCATTGCATTTAATCTTGAAGTACAAGCCAAGGAGGGAAGGAGTAGGGTGAATGGAGGAAAACTAAACCACACCCGCTACAAACTGAGCTGCCTGTCCTGGAACAGAGCTTGCTTTCATTCATGGTCATAATGAACCAGGTTGACATGGAACTGTCTACCAAGAGAAACCACGGTGTTGAACCAGATGCTTTATTTCCACTGTTCAAGCAGGTTTCAGAATTAGGGATGCTGATTCGTGAATTTGGGGACTGGGAGGTTTGTTCTGTGTTGCCAGGTGGCCTGGCGGTCTAAGTGCCTTTTTGTACCTTGTCTTCTCCTGCATAGTGACTGTTGGGTCTCTTGTCTATGCAGAGGACACTGGAGGTGATTTTGATCTTAAGGATAAAAAGTTCGGTCTGTTCGACTGGGCGCGATGGCTCACGCCTCTAATCCTAGCACTTTGGGAGACTGAGGCGGGTGAATTGCCTGAGCTCAGGAGTTGGAGACCAACCAGCCTGGACAACACGGTGAAATCCTGTCTCTACTAAAATACAAAAAATCAGCTGGGCACGGTGTCGTGCACCTGTAGTCCCAGCTACTTGGGAGGTTGAGGCAGGAGAATCGCTTGAACCCAGGAAGGGGAGGTTGCAGTGAGCCGAGATTGTGCCATTGCACTCCAGCCTGGGTGACAAAGCAAGACTCTATCTAAAAAAAAACCATATTGGTCTGTTCGTTTGAGGTGTGGCCCATGGTTGAGAATCAGACTCTCTTTCCAGGCTTTGTGACTTTACTGCACAGAAGGCTGCATCGCCTGCATCCGTCATCTGAATACTGCCACCGAATTTCATTTTGCTGTTTTTGTTTGCGAAGGACCTGAAGTGACTTGGATGGAATTACTGCTGGAATAAATGATGTATGAAATGAGAAATCTTTGTCCAGTGTTGCAAGGGGGAGGGAGAGAAGAAAAGAAAGGCTTTGATGGAGCCACTGTTGTACAGAATTAGTTTCCATAAGACCAGAAAATACAGAAGAATAAGACAAAGCGTCATCAGATATTTTTCTCCAGATTTACTGAAAAGTCAGGCTTTTATCAATCTCCCAGCACCGCATTCAGGCTCCCAGTGATGGATGGTAATGGTTGTTGCACCAAACGAAAGCAAACTTCTATTTAGTCTAGTCTGTGGCCTGGGTTCCCACAGGCCCAGCCCTGGGAAGCATGTGGAAGGGGTGCCTTTCTCCTCAAACCCCGCTCCTTCTTCACGGGGACACTTCTTTCCGTCTGGTTCCCAGTGTCCTTGTCTTTGCATGTCTTGTGCCATTTAAAAGTCTGCTCTTGGCCGGGCACAGTGGCTTCTGCCTTTAATCCCAGCACTTTGGGATGTCGAGGTGGGTGGATCGCCTGAGGTCAGGAGTTCGAGACCAGGCTAACCAACATGGTGGAAACCCTGTCTCTATTAAAAATACAAAAATTAGCCGGGTGTGGTGGCAGGCACCTGTAATCCCAGCTACTCGGGAGGCTGAGGCAGGAGAATCTCTTGAACCCAGGAGGCGGAGGTTGCAGTGAGCTGAGATCTTGCCACTGCACTTCAGCCTAGGTGATGGAGTGAGACTCTGTCTCAAAAAAATAAAATAAAATAAAATAAAAAATAAATATCTACTCTCTTAGGAAAGGAGCTGACAAACTCACATGGGATGTAAGGGGTGGCTGAGGGCTTCATTGCTACCCTGTCTCAGGGTATTTTAATTTTCAATGGTGCAAAACTGAGCTCCAAAGAGCAAACTGAAACATGCTACACCAGAAAGCAAACTGTGCTTTGTCAGGGCCGCTGGCCATAGGTTTCAGCAATACCATTGTCCTCACAGCCTCACTGTTGTACAGGCCCAGTCTCCTGCTTAGGGCGTTTTTCTCCAGGGCTCTGCAAACTACACATCCTGCATGGCTGTATAATTGTCTGCCTATAGGGGTGCCTTGTTATCTTTTTCTCTAAGATGGGGAATGCATTGCTTCGCCTTAGACTTTCTGTCATCTGTCCCATGTGGGAGGGATGGACTGGTGTTCCCTCTGCTGCCAAACACTCCTGGATCGCAGGATGCAGCCTCCAGGCTGTGTGCTGATGCAACAGAACAATAGCAACAAGAACCAGAAACATGGAATCCAGGCCAGCCCTCGGCGGGGGCACCTGCCCTTGACCTCCCTCGCAGCACTTCTGCGGGGTGTTTACAAAAACTGCACCTGCTCTAATAGCTGATGGTCATGCTGGGAGAAAATAATAATCTAAGCCATTAGAGAGAGAGAAGAAAAGAAAGTCAGGACGGGGAAGGGAATGATCCATCCTCTGCTCTATTTTTGTCTCTGCTCCACGCTCACTGAGTGTCCTTGAGGGAGTTGCCTAAGTTCTTTGTCTTGGTTTGTTACTGCCCTGGCACAATCTCATGCATCGCCTGCCAGAACGCCCAGGGAATCTCGTGGCTCCCTGACAATGCACAAACACGCTGCCACGTTCTTTTCTGGGGGGTCCGGAGAGTGGGAGGTAGGGTCAAAAACCATGGGAGTGGAACTGAAATGCCCCCATTCATCCAATCGTAGGCAGATTGTCTCCTTCTTTAAATTGACTTTGAAAAATAGCTTTATTGTCTCTGTATGCAATGCAAGTAGGTGCTCCCCCGGCAAGTTCGGAGGAGTAGCTGACATTTGTTGACTGTTTACTGTAGGTGCGAACTTTATATGCACCATTTCACTTGATCCCTATTTTCGAGATGAGAGAATTGGGGCTCAGAGGGGTGTAGTCATTTGCCTGGGATGGAACAGGAAGATGTCTGGAATAAGGGCCAACCCTGGGTAGATGTGGTGGCTCATGCTTGTAATCCCAGCGCTTTGGGAGGCCAAGGCAGAAGGATTGCTTGAGGCCAGGAGTTTGAGACCAACTTGGGCAACATAGTAAGATCCCATCTCTGCAAAAAAAAAAAAAAAAAAAAAAAAAAAAAAGCAGAGCATAGTCGTGCATGCCTGTAGTCTCAGCTACTCAGGAAGCTGACTTGGGAGGACTGCTGGAGCCCAGGAGCTTGAGGCTGCTGTAAGCTGTAATCAGGCTACGGTACTCCAGCATGGTGATAGAGTGAGACCCTGTCTCAAAAAACAAACAAGTACACAGAAAACAGCCAGCCCCAGCACAGAGCTTAGCGCACAGCCAGGGGCTTTATAAAGAATTAGTGGCTAAATAAGAGTTTGGGAACTTTTTGGGGGTGTTTTTCCATCATCCCACTGCCTATTAATACCTCAGTTTACTCACTTGTCAAATAAGAGTGTGGACTAGATCTTTGTGTGTGATGGGAATGCGTTAGGTGGCACCCGTTTCTATCCCTGCTGAATTTGAAATCACTTGAGAAATAAGCATGGGAATCTGACCAATGGAGTGAAAAATATCCACTTTATTTATTGAGAGAAGCTGGGCTTAAGGGTGTGGCTTAGGTCCATGGCCACAGTGAGTCTCCTACCAATCCACTCCGCTATTAAATATATTCCACAAGGAGAGCCGGAACTGGGCAGCTCCCCTGAGGCACAGAGCACGTTCCATAAGGCAGAGGGCAGAGCAGCCACACCCTCTCTCTGAGCAGACAGAACTGTAGGAGAGAGCCCCAGAGGGTCTGAGCCAAGAGCAGTTACTTTCTTCCGCAATATTTCAGGCATGGAAGGGACTCTGGTTCCAGGGTGGGAGGCAGGGAAGGTGAGGGGTTGGGAAAGAGGTTTTTCCCCAGAAGCCTTTCACGTTTGCATCTGACCGCATTCAGAATTTATTTATTTATTTAGAGAGACATGGTCTCACTCTGTCTCCCAGGCTGGAGTGCAGTGGTGGTGTGACCATAACTCACTGCAGCCTTCAACTTCTGGGCTCAAGTGATCCTCCTGCCTCAGCCACCTGAGTAGCTGAGAGTACAGGCACACCCCACCATGTCCAGCTAATTTTATCTATTTATTTTCTTTTGTAGAGGTGGAGTCTTACAATGTTGCCCAGGCTGGTCTCAACCTCCTGGGCTCAAGTGATCTTCCCACCTCAGGTTCCCAAAGTGTTGGGATTACAGGCATGAGCCATCGCCCCGCTGCATCTGGCCTGCATTCAGCATTTATTATTAAATGATGGGCCAAATATTGAAAGATTGGGAAATCAGGTCTCCCCAGCCCTGTGAGTGACTGGGATTCTGTGTTTGTTCTGGCTTCCAAGTGGGATAATGAAATGATGCCTCTCTGCGTGTGCAGTTAAACGCCCATTCATATCACAAGGAGGTTGTGGTCAGCAGCCTGTCTGGTGGCCCCCTGGGGGCCTCCAGCATTTAAACCCTTGTTAATCCTCTCCCCTTGAGTGTGGGTGGGACCTATTGACTCATTCTTTTTTTTTTTGTTTGTTTTGTTTTGTTTTGTTTTTTGAGACGGCCATTCTTAATAAATACAATGCAGCAGAGGCCATGTGTGCCACTTCTGAAATTAGGTTATAATAAGACTGTGGCTTCTATCTTAGGTGTGCCCTCTCTCTGTCTCTCACGTCACTCACCTGGGAGAACTCAGCTACCATGCTATGAGGTCCCCTTGTGGATCAGCCACATGGCAAGGGCTTGAGACCTGTCAGCAACTGTGTGAGTAAGCCTGGAGGAGAATTCCCCCTTGTCCCCAGTCAAGCCTACAGATGAGCCTGCAGCCCCAGCCGACGGTTCCATTGCAATCTAATGAGACACCTTGAGTCAGAGGCACCAAGCTATGCCATGCCCACATTTCTGACCCATAGAAACCCTGGGATAGTAAATATTGTTTGGTCTGGGCATGGTGGCTCACACCTATAATTCCAATGCTTTGGAAGGCTGAGGTGGGAGGATTACCTAGGGCCAGGAGTTCAAGACCAGCCTGGGCAACATGGTGAGACCCTGTCACTACCAAAAAAAAAAAAAAAAAAAAATTTACTGGGCATGGTGGTACATGCCTGTAGTCCCAGCTACCTGGGGACTGAAGCAGAAGGATCACCCAGGAATTCAAGGCTGCAGTGAGCTGTGATTGTGCCACTGCACTCCAGCCTGGACAACAGAGAGAGAACCCTGTCTTGAAAAATAAATAAATAAGTGAAATAAAAAAAAGAATACTGTGTTCATGACTCAGTTGGAGTAATTTGTTATGCAGCAAGAGAGATCTAATGTCAAAGCCCTTTCCCTTTTCTTCTTAAAGGTTCCCGCATGACAGCAGTATCTAGAAGGGCCAGTGATGCTTTAGCCCCAAGGTTTCTGATTTCACAAAGCAGGGCTGCCTCTCTGAAATGGCACGGCCAAGCAGAGCTTGGGATTGCTTTTCACTCCAGGCCCCAAAGTAGGGACACAGACAAGCTGGGACATGTGATGAGGCTCTGGAAAACAGGTTTAAAAATAACTTTACTAGCTCACACTCTGAAATTTAAGCCATCCATTTAGGAAATGCTGAATGTGGCTAGAAAAATGAGTTTTACATTGTTATTCTTCAAGAACAAAGTGATAAGTGACTTCAGAGTAAGGGGAAGTGGTTGTTTGCAGAGTTTATTAAAAATAAGCTGTCATTTCTGTCCTGTATTACATTTGAATCACTGGGAGTTAAAACTCAGTTTTCTTACATTTGGGTGTTTTAAGAGACTTTGGACATATTGAAATAAAAGAATGCCTCACAGTTACACAGAAGTGACATTTCCCACGTTTTCCCTTAGAGGGTGGAACATTAAAAGCTTGCCTAACTCCTTTGGATCCTTATCTAGTAGCTACTTCACAGCCTGAGGAGAAGATAGAAGTAGACAGAGATGCATGCCTGCCTCAGCCAAGACTGGAGAATTGTCAATTATATTTAGATGAGATATAGTATCAGATATCAAATGCGTTTTTTCTTTGTTTTCATTTTCAGTTTTTATTTTGGATTCAAGGAGTACGTGTGCAAGTTTGTTACAAGGGTTTATTGCATGATGCTGAGGTTTGGGCTTCAACTGAACTCGTAACCCAGGTAGCAAGCACAGTATCCGGTAGGTAGTTTTTCAGTCCTTACTTCCCTCCTTGTCTTCCTCTGCTTGGAGTCCCCAGTGTCTGTCGTTCTCATCTTTAAGTCCGTAGATACCTATTGTTTACATCCCACTTGTAAGTGAGAACATGCAGTATTTGGTTTTCTGTGTCTGCATTAATTCTCTTAAGATAATGGCCTCCATCTGCATCCAGGGTGTTGCAAAGGCATGGTTTGGTTCTTTTTTATGCCTGTGTAATATTCCATGGCGTATATGTACCACATTTTCTTTATCCAGTCCACTGTTGATGGGCACCTAGGTTGATTCCATGTCTTTGATATTGGGAGTGGAAGTGCACTTTTTCCTAGCAGCATTTTGGGGTTCAGGTAGTTCTGTTGCTCTGGCTCTGAGCTTGCTGTGTTTATGATGATGTTCTCTGTAAGTTCTTTGAAAGTTGCTTGTTTTGCCATCATACTTGGAATATTCTAAAGTTAAAAATTTTCTTTTTTTTTTTTGTTTTTTTGAGACAGTCTCGCTCTGTGGCCCAAGCTGGAGTGCAGTGGTGCGATCTCCACTCACTGCAAGCTCCGCCTCCCGGGTTCACGCCATTCTCCTGCCTCAGCCTCCCGAGTAACTGGGACTACAGGCACCCACCACCACGCTTGGCTAATGTTTTGTATTTTTAGTAGAGACAGGGTTTCACCATGTTAGCCAGGATGGTCTCGATCTGCTGATCTCATGATCTGCCCGCCTCGGCCTCCCAAAGTGCTGGGATTACAAGCGTGAGCCACCATGCCAGGCCTAAAGTTAAAAATTTTCAAGGAGACGAATGCCCTTGGATGACTCGATACCTTTCTCACTCTTTCTCTCCTCCTTGGTTTGGCTGATCTGGTAAGGGCTCTGATGGTAGAGATGTTTGGGTAAGTAAGCTCCCTGGGGATAAACATCAGCTTCTGTTGTATCCTTCCCCCTTAGTGATAAAGATTGCTGTTTGTCCACCTTACCTTCCCTAGAGATAGGCTTTTTAGCTGGGCATGTGGCCACCCAGAGAAGGATGACACTTCCTAGCTTCTCTTGCAGTGTGGTTGCTTGGAGGTGAGTAGGTCCTTTTCTCTAAGGAGACATAAACCAAAGAACAGGGATGTGAACCAAAGTGCCATGTTTCATTTCCAATTTTGCCCTTAAAGGCAAGGAGCATGCTTTACTCTTCCCTTTTCCTCTTAGTCTGTTTGTGTTGCTGTAAAGGAATACCTGAGGCTGGATGCAGTGTCTCATGCCTGTAATCCCAGCATTTTGAGAGGCCAAAGCAGGAGGATTGCTTGAAGCCTGGAGTTCCTGACCAGCTTGGACAACAGAGAGAGACCCTGTCTCTACAAAAAATTTAAAAAATTGGCTAGGTAAGGTGGTGTGCACCTGTAGTCCCAGCAGCTTGGGAGGCTGAGGCGGGAGGATTGCTTGAGCCCAGGAATTCTAGGCTGCAGTGAACCATGATCATGCCCCTGCACCCCTGGCTGGGTGACAGGATGAGACCTTAACTCAAAAAAAAAAAAAAAAACACCACAGGCTTAGTAATTTTTAAAGCAAAGAGGCTTATTTGGCTCATGGTTCTGCAGATTGTACAAGAAGCATGGTGCAAGCATCTGCTTGTGGTGAGGACCTCAGGAAACTTCCACTCACGGCTGAAGAGAAAGGACAGCCTGCATGTCACATGTTGAGAGGGAGCTAGAGAGAGAGAGAGGGTGGTGCTAGACCCTTTTAAACAACCAGCTTTCATGTGAACTAGTAGAGCAAGAACTTGCTCCATTCCATGAGGAGGGCACCAAGCCATTCATAAGGCATCTGTCTCTAAAATCCAAACACCTTCCACTAGGCCAACCTCTGCCATTAGAGATCACATTTCTTTTTTTTTTTTCTCTTCTTTTTCTTTTTTTTTCTGAGATGGAGTCTTACTCTGTCGCCCAGGCTGGAGTGCAGTGGTGCGATCTCGGCTCATTGCAAGCTCCGCCTCCCGGGTTCACACCATTCTCCTGCCTCAGCCTCCCGAGTAACTGGGACTACAGGCACCCACCACCACGCCTGGCTAATTTTTTGTATTTTTAGTAGAGATGGGGTTTCACCGTGTTAGCCAGGATGGTCTCAATCTCCTGACCTTGGGATCCGCCCACCTCAGCCTCCCAAAGTGCTAGGATTACAGGTGTGAGCCACCGTGCTTGGCCAGGGATCACATTTCAACATGGAGATTTGGAGGGGATGAGTGTCCAAACTGACTCACCTCCTATCTATCACTGGCTGGAATGCAGATGTAGTTTTGAGCCAACTTGGACCACAAGGAAGAGGGGAACATTTAGGGATAGTGGGGAGGAACTTATAGCCTGGGCCCCTGAGGACTTTGCCGTGCAAGACGACCATCTTCTCTGGTAAAGCTGGTGTCATTTTAGGTCTCTGTCACAAACAGCAGAACGTGTATGCTAACTCACATCCTTTTATGTCTCCCAGGGTGCCCATTACTGGGCCTACTATAGAAGACACTCAATGTTCATTGATCCATACAGTTTAACAAGTCACCACCCGAGGTAAAAATACAACCTACTGCAGGTGAACTTTACCTTTCTGTGGCCTACAACTAGTTAGGCCATTAGAATCTTAGAGTTGGGAAGAATATTCTAGATAATCTATCTAGTCCACTGATATGGTCTGGCTCTGTATCCCCACCCAAATCTCATCTTGAATTGTAATCTCCCTAATCCTTACATGTTGAGGGAGGGGCCTGGTTGAGGGAGGTGATTGGGTCCTGGGGGTGGTTTCCTCAAGGCTGTTCTTGTGATAGTGAGTGATTTCTCACGAGATCTGATGGTTTTACAAGGCAGTTTTCTCTGATCTTGCCCTCTCTTGCCTGACACCATGTGAGACGTGCTTCTTCCCCTTCTGTCATGATTGTAAATTTCCTGAGGCCTCCCCAGCCATGTGGAGCTGTGAGTCAATTAAATCTCTTTTCTCTATAAATAATCTCTTTTCTTTATAATTAAGCCTATTTTCTTTATAAATTACCCAGTCTCAGGTATGTCTTTATAGCAGTGTGAAAATAGACTAATACATCTACCCTTCAATGATTTCAGTGTCTGCTCATCATTCTTGTCTAATATAATTCCTGCTTGCTTTATGATGTATCACATGTCGGGCAACCTTAGTTCTACTAAAGGTTTCTTTTTCACAAATAGAAATATGCAATCTTTTAACTTCCTTTGCTATTGTTTCTCTCTTCTCTTCTTTTCTTTTCTTATTGGGATGGGATCTTGCTAAGTTGCCCAGGCTGGACTCAAACTCCTGAGTTCAAGTGACCCTCCCATCTTGGCTTCCAGAGTAGCTGGGACTACAGATGGGTGCTGCTGCATCCAGCCCTTTAACTTCCCTTGATCTTGTCCTTATTTTCCTTTTTCAGACCTCATAAAACAACACATTTGGGGGCAGATAGTATGGGAAATGAGAAAAAACAACACCCAAACTTGTGCAAAAATGAAAAATGTCTGTTCATATAAGGACTGAAACAAATCTATTGAATTTGGCCATGCTGAGGTCATGATGTCGTTGGCAGGATCAAGGGTTCGTGGAAGCCAGATTGAAGTGGGGTGGGGTGCAAAATGAGAAAATGGGCAAATGGAACTGATGTGGATGACCATGCCAAGAAATTGGATTGAGAACTGGGGAAAGAGAGATGGAGGTGCAGGGTTAGACTAGGTAGGGTTTGCTGTGCCTGTGTTTGGGAAGGGAGTGACTAGAGCAGTTTAGCAGTTAAGAAGAGAGTGTAGATACAGAAATGCTCCAGCATCCACCTGCTGCTACTGCATTCCCAGCTCTGCTTTGTCCAGCTCCTGCCTGGCTGCACAGGCACCCCCTGAACTCTTCTAGTTCAATGCACCCTTCTTGGCTCCCACTTGCTCACTCTCTCTGGGTCTGCTGTCATCATGGAGAATGCTTGCCAAGGTCATTAAGGGTTGATTGACACTAAGACATTTCAGCAATTTCTGGTATTTGGAGTTCTGACATCTAGCACTGCAGCGTTTGGTTTCATGGCTGTTTTATTTTCTGGGAGTATTCCACCAAGAGAGAAGAGAGCCTGGTGGTCAGGAGCTGAGTCTTTGGAGCCACACGGATCTGAGTTTGAACCTCAACTCTGCCCTTTATTAGTTGTGCGACCTTGAGCAAGTCATCCTGCTCCTTTATCCCATCTGTAAATAAAATGAGATAATAAAAATGCCAACCCCTTAGGCTTTTGGTGAGGAATGAAGAGAGATTACGTGACAACTTTGAGGGAATGAAGATTTTAGAATGAAGGCAGAGACTGGGATCTCTCCCATTCCCAAGGCTCAGATTAAAAGTTGCCCAGGTGCGGTGGCTCATGCCTGCAACCCCAGCACTTTGTGAGGCTGAGGTGGAAGGATCATTTAAGGCCAGGAACTGGAGACCAGCCTGGGCAACATAGTGAGACCCTATCTCTACAAAAAAAATTTAAAAATTAACTGAGCATGGTGGTGCACACCTGTAGTTCCAGTTGCTTGGGAGGCCAACACGGGAGGATCACTTGAGCCCAGGGGTTCAAGGCTGCATTGAGCTGTCATGGCACCACTGCACTCCAGCCTGGGATACAGAGCGAGACCCTATCTCCAGGAAAAAAAAAAAAATCAACCAAAAAATCCTCTGTCTTTTGGGAAGGACCCCTAGGAAGAAATGGATGTTTCTCAGGAAAAGCATTTAATCGATGTCACCTAGCCCCGCTCTAGGACGTTCCAAATGGCTCTTAGTATCTGTGTTCTTTTCTTGGCTCCTGGATAATAAGCAGTTGAAATAATTACGTTCTAAGTCTTCAGCACCCACCTGCCCTCGTCCTCCATCCACTCGCTCGGTGGAACCTTTGTCATTTTCGACAGTAATATGACTGAAGTTTGTGGGCTTTTCTAACCCCACACATGATCTATACCAAGTGGGAAGATTCTGTGGGGGCCGTGCTAAGAGAATGTGCTAAAAAGAGAGCCTATTTTTAAAAACCATCCCAATTTTGTGAGGCAGAATGTTGTTGCCATTTTTACTTTGCGCTGCCTATCATCCACGCTGTCAAGAAGGGCACAGGTATGGAGTCGTCCATGCTAATGGTGACATTCTGGGCACATTTGTTGTCCTTGGGATGTTTGGAAAAGGGGGAGGCAGGTGGAAAAATGGGCAATGTCTGGATGAGTCTAGGTGGAAAATTAATGCTTTGCTGTGAAAGAGTGGAGACTTGGGAGCAACCCCTGGGCGTATGTGCAACCTCTAGTTCTGGGTCTCTGAAAGTTAACGCCCTGTGGACACTGGGGACTGAACTGGTTGAGATTTTTCAGTCTCTTTAATGGGCAAAGGCTAGAGATAATGAAGGTGAGTTCTATGTGTAAATTAGTATTTCAAATTAGCTTCTGGAGGTGGAAAATTCTTTTAAAGAGGAGCGCAGAGATTACTCAGTAAAAACAGGAGAAATCAATAGGGGAGGACTGGTGTAAATTGGGAAAGGTCTGCAGAGAGCAGGATTTTTTTTTTTTTTTGGAAAGGTATCTTCGTACTCTTACCCTGTATAGGTGAGATTTTGCCTGGACCCATAGCTGGTGGTCTTATAAAATCAGAATCACACCTTTGGAAAGCCATTTGGAAGTACATACTCCGAGCCATAAAAATATTTCATATCTCTGAACTAGTAATCTTCCTTCTGGGAATTTATGCTAGGGAAATCAATCATAAAGGGGGAAAAGTGCCACATGCATGAAAATGCTGATGGCCTCGTTGCTTTTTTTTTTTTTTTTTTGGAGACAGAGGCTTGCTCTGTCGCCTAGGCTGGAGTGCGAAGGCGTGATCTCTGCTCACTGCAACCTCCACCTCCTGGACTCAAGCAATTCTCCTGCATCAGCCTCCTAAGTAGCTGGAATTATAGGCACCCACCCACCACTCCTGGCTAATTTTTGTATTCTTAATAGAGATGGGATTTCACCATGTTGGACAGGCTGGTTTCAAACTCCTGACCTCAAATGATCTGCCTGCCTTGGCCTCCCAAAGTGCTGGGATCACAGGTTAGAGCCACCGCAACTGGCCCTTCATTGCTTTTAATAGTAAGAATTTGGAAGCCACCTAAAAGACTAATAGGAATGGAATGGTCATTTAAATTATGGTATATTGAATCAATAGATTGTTATACATTCATTAAGATTATAATTATAAGGCTGGGCATGGTGGCTTATGCCTGTAATCCCAGCACTTTGGGAGGCCGAGGTGGGTAGATCACGAGGTCGGGAGATCGAGACCATCCTGGCTAACACGGTGAAACCCCGTCTCTACTAAAAATACAAAAAATTAGCTGGGCATGGTGGCGGGAGCCTGTAGTCCCAGCTACTCAGGAGCCTGAGGCAGGAGAATGGCGTGAACCCGGGAGGTGGAGCTTGCCGTGAGTGGAGATCGTGCCACTGTACTCCAGCCTGGGCTACACAGTGAGACTCCACCTCAAAAAAAAGAAAAAAAAAAGATTGTTAATTATGAATACCCTTTAGAAGCTTGCATCTATCTGAAATAAGTGCTTTTATGATATAAGCATAATGTAAAAACTTGTCTGTACAATTGACTTTTTTGGGGGTGGGGGAGGGGCAAGGTTTTGCCATGTTGTCCAGGCTGGTCTTGAACTCCTGGGCTCAAGTGATCTACTTGCCTCAGCCTCCCAAAGTGCTAGGATTACAGGTGTGAGCCACCATGCCCGGCCTGTTACTTCTTTTCCTCTGCTGGATTTGGGTTTGGTTTGTTCTTGTTTCTCTGGTTCCTTGAAGTGTGAGCTTAGATTGTCTATTTGTGCTCTTTCAGATTTTTTTTAATGTTATAGTTTTATTTGTGTTAGTATTTATCTTGAAGAAGAGTGAAAACACAGTTAAAGAAGTACTGGAGAATGTTTTTAAATAGTACCATCACAGACAAAAGTACTAACCTCGTTATAGCTTTGGAGATAGATGGGGAAAACATGAGAAAATTTTTTTGATGGCTACCATTGCCTCTTGAACAATGCAGGGGTTAGAGGTGCTGACCTCCTTGGCAGTTGAAAATCCACATATAACTTTAGGCTCCCAGAAACACTTCACTACTAATAGTCTACCTTTTTTTTGGTTTCTTTTCTGAGATGGAGTCTTGCACTGTCGCTCCCTCTGACAGTGCAGTGGTGCAATCTCGGCTCACTGCAACCTCCACCTCCTGGGTTCAAGCTATTTTCCTGCCTCAGCCTCCCGAGTAGCTTGGATTACAGGCACGCACCACCACGTCCGGGTAATTTTTGTATTTTTAGTAGAGATGGGGTTTCGCCACATTGGCCAGGTTGGTCTTGAATTCCTGACCTCAGGTGATCCACCTGCTTCAGCCTCCCAAAGTGCTGGGATTACAGGCATGAGCCACTGCACCTGGCCAAATAGTCTACTGTTGACCAGAAGCCTAACCAGTAACATAAAGTCAATTAACACATACTATGTATGTCATACGTATTATATATCATATTCTTACAATAAAGACGAGCTAGAGAAAAGAAAATGTTTTTAAGAAAATCATAAGGAAGAGGAAAATCTATTTACTGTTCATTAAGTGGAAGTGGATTGTCATAAAGGTTTTCATCTTCATCGCCTTCACGTTGAGTAGGCTGAGGAGGAGAAAGAAGAGAGGTTGGTGTATTAGTCTGTTCTCACACTGCTATAAAGGAAGACCTGAGACTAGTAATTTATAAAGGAAAGAGGTTTAATTGACTCACAGTTCCACATGTCTGGGGAGGCCTCAGGAAACTTACAATCATGGTGGAAGGCGAAGGAGAAGCAAGTATGTTCTTCACAAGGTGGCAGAAAAGACAGAGAGAGAGAGAGAGCATGGGAAACCGCACTTATAAAACCATGAGATCTCTTGAGAACTGACTGTCATGAGAACAGCATGGAGGAAATCCCCATGATCCAGTGGCCTTCCACTAGGTCCCTCCCTCAACACATGGGGATTACAGTTTGAGATGAGATTTGGGTGGGGACACAGAGCCAAACCATATCAGTTGATCTTGCCATCTCAGGGGTGGTCAAGGCAGAAGAAAATCCACGTATAAGGGGACCCATGTAATTCAAATCTGTGTTATTTGAGGGTCAACCGTACTGTGACTTATATATAAAATAAAGACAGAAACATACAGATAGGACCTGAAAGGAACATACAGAAAATGAGAACAGTTGATGTGTTCAGGTGGTGAAAACAGGAGTGATCATTTTCCTTGTTTGTTTCAGATCATTACAATTACAATGTTCCTGTAAGTCAAATCCTGGCTTTGTCAATGAACGGCTTCAGGTTTGTCTTCTGTGAAATGGGTGTAATAATAATAGTTAGTAATGCTAGCAACTAATTTCCATCCATGCTTTGTTCTTAGTCTTTCTATACATCAACTCATTCGGTCTTCCCCACCCACCTATAAGGTCGGTACCTACAGACAGGCAAGAGAACGTGGAAGACTTGTCATAGGCACTTGGAGCAAATCTGGGCTTCCAGATCCACCTAGTCTTACTGTGAAGGTGACAGCCTTAACCACCTCTTCGTACCATCTTCTTTCCTCTTCTCTACTGAATCTTTCTAGATATGTTGTAAGAAATAGAGGTGATGTATGCTCCCTTTGGGCCTGGCATTTAGGAGAAATTGAGTCAACAGTAGCTGGTAATCATCATTGTCATTATAATGTTTGTATAATAAAACAATAAAAAGAAAATAACAGGAAGTAGAGTCAGTACCTTGAAGTTCATGTATGTGATGAGCAAAACTCACAGCTAATATTTTCACGCACCTGTCCTATTTTAATGCATTCTTAAGGTTCATCTTTACATAACAGCATGTGTTTCAGATTTCCTTTCTTACGTGGGTTAAATATACCTCCTGCAAGGACGTTTATAGTGCCTTACCTCTCTTTAGCACTTTGTCCTTCTTTCAAATCATATTCATATTTATTTATTTCTCTCATTAATTTTGGGAGACATGTCAGTGGTCCCCCCATTTTATAGATCTATGATCTCTCACCTTTTTTGGATTGCATACCCCTATTGGTAAAAATGTTTAAGCATATACCTCCAATACCTGCTTATTTGTTTAATTATACATTATATGTGTGGATTGCTGACAGATTGTATTTAAAAGCATGAGACGATGAAGATGAAATAAGCAATGTTTCAAATTTATTTTTCAATATGGTTTATTTAATAGCTTAGGAAACCTTTTTTCCTCTCATTAAAATAACATTACTGGCCATATTTTCCATGGCAGCCGTCTTGGTAAATCTGTTTTCGTTATTTTCAAAATCATGATTTAATACTTTGTGATAGAGTAATTCACAGGTCTGGTTTTAATTCACTTATTTTTGGTTTCAATACTGGAAAAGATACCCCCCAAAAGAGATGCAGATCCAAGTAGAAGAAATTCATAGTTGGTGGTGCTTAATAAATTATGACACTCGCTTTGCGAAGCCATCCATGTATTATGCAAAAGTTTTTGTTGAAATTCAGCTAGTAAATTTCCGTTTCTCTTGATGCCAGTCAGTTGCTCTTGCAAACTGACTGAAAGGTGATGCATTTCAATATTTTTAACAAATGGGTTCAAAACCTGCTGAAACTCTTCATATGGAAGACGTTTAAAAGCCTAGAAAATGTTTCCAAGTTTTTCAAGTGTGAATATATGAGTTTTTATAAATTAAATTATAGCATTTTCAGCCACAAATCATTAATCATGGAAACATTTCCAAACATCCATTTTCAAAATGCCTCTCTAGTAGTACAAGTATTCTTTTTTATTGGAAAGCATTAGTTTCTCATTCATCGTTTAAAATGTCATCTGTACCTTGAGGTAACAAATTAAGTACGTTGACTTTTTCTGAAAATATTTATGGATGCCATAGGCTCTTGAGGGATATCTGTCATCCAAGAATAGGTTATTATGTTTTGAACTTAAAAAATAATGCATAGTTTATTTTTAATTTGCAACGCTTCTCAAGCTTTTTGACACAAGATAACCAGCAAACTTCTGGCTATTTCCAGGGGACTGCCGATTTTACTAGAGGAGTTTTTTGACAGTAGGGCTATGTTTTAAACATCTGTGTTTTTACAGTTGATTTCCTGGGGCCTTTTGTGCCCTTTGCTCTAGTAACTTGCCAGGAGTATGCATGAATGAAATTAGCTGTGCTCCAGTCTCTGTAAGCTCGCCCCAAAACCCTGCTTTTATTTCAGTCAAAGCATCCATTCCTTCAGGAGGCACCCTAGACGCTTTTTCCCTCGAACAAGGTTTTCACGTAAGAACTCATTTAGTTCAGGATATAAATTTACCGTAGTGACAAAAACCGCAATTACTTTTGCACCAACCTGATCATTGACTCACAAAAATGGTATATCGTACGTGTTGTAACAGAGATTGAATTTAGCAAGTATCACAGGCTGAAACTGAGCACAGCAAACCTGCCTGCTGTGTGCACCTTTCTTAAGTTTCTGTCTTCAAATCGTCGCCAGTGTTTTCAATACATTTTCCAAAAGTATTTGCTGACAAAGAAATGCATTTAGTTTATTGCCAGAGTGTGTTTTTGTGTAATAGTCCCGCTATCTTGGCTGTAGGTGAAAACACAAGCATTTCCCCAATGTGACTTCTTATCTTTTGCTTTTGAGTGGAGAACTCTGAAAGAGAATCATAATGCTTATTGTTTAGTTTGGGGGAAATTTGGAAGGTCCTGGGAAAACATTACAGATACTTGTCTTCTATTTCTGTATGGTTCATTTTAAAATGTCATCCCAAAGCATGATATATTCTTAAAGCAAGGGTTACTGTTAATGGCAGTGCATCTGCATCCATATTTCAATACTCTTCTCTTTTTTCTTTGAGACAAGGTCCATTCTGTTGCCCAGGCTGGAGTGCAGTGGCACCATCATAGCTCATTGCGGCCTTGAACTCCTGGGTTCAAGCAATCTTCCCGCCTCAGCTTCCCAAGTAGTTAGGACTATAGGTGTGCACCACTGCACCTAGCTAATTTTAAAATTTTTTTGTAGAGATGGGGTCTCACTATGTTGCCCAGGCTGGTCTCAAACTCCTGGCCTCAAGTGATCCTTCCTTCCCAAAGTGCTGAGATTACAGGTGTGAGCCACCACAACCGACCTCAATATTCTTGGTAATTCCTTTTGGACCTCTATCGGATTGTCAATCTTTTAATCTCAGATAGTGGCTCCAGACAAGCTCCCAACAGGAGGAAAAGCGTCCGCTCTGCCCTGTGCGGTTGGAGCTTGTGTTTGTCTTAAGACTGTCATCCCCAGGACACATGCTGCGTGCACAAATCTTTAAATCTCTTACCTGTTTTACGAGGACTTGTTTGGTTAAACCTGCACCATAAGATCTGTACAGTCACTGCCTGGGCACGTGTGAACTGCACGTTCAGCCTCGGGCTGTGATCAGTCCCTGGAAGAAGGTGCCCCTGCTGCTTCCTCCGGGACTCACTCAGGGAGCGAATTGTCCTTGCCACATGGGACATCACCCCCAAAGGAGGATGTCACCGCCAGGACATGTGTTTATTTTGGTTATACCCAAAACCTTTTTTTTTGTTTTCAGATCAATAAGCATTGCTATAACAGAAGTTTTATTATAAGCTTGCAACCTTTTATCTGCGATCCTGAAACTCAAAAAACAAAAACAAACAAAAACAAAAAAAGGATGAGGCTGGGTGCCGTGGCTCACACCTGTAATCCCAGCACTTTGGGAGGCTGAGGCAGGCGGATCACAAGGAGAGGAGTTTGAGACCAGCCTGGCCAACATGATGAAACCCTGTCTCTACTAAAAATACAAAAATTACCTGGGCATGGTGGCTACTCGGGAGGCTGAGGCAGGAGAATCTCTTGAACTGGAGAGGTGGAGGCTGCAGTGAGCCAAGATTGTACCACTGCACCCCACTGGGCTACAGAGTGAGACTCTGTGTCAAAAAAAGGTGGTAAAACCTAACTGTAATGGGATATAAGGCTATTTATGACGTTTACTTATCTCATTTCATGTGACTGTGTACACATTTCATTGCAGGAATATTCACGTATTAAGTTGGGATGCTGACCCAGACCCATTAGAGAATGTTAGATTATATATGTGTGAAAGGAAAATACAAACTTGGGGCCCTAAAGTTACTCTGCCAAAGGGAAAGTCAAGCTGGGAACTGAGTCATGCAAACCTGCTTCCCATTTTGTTCCTAAATTCATGGCTGCAAAGATAAAAGGCTACATACCTCCCTCACGATTTACTCAGGAGGAAATTCTTTGTGGGCTCCAGTATCTTTTACCCTGAAGCAGTTCTCTTGAATTTCACCCTGATAGTGTAAATTAACAGTTTATCTTCATAGGTATGGGACAAAGGACAGAATTGAAATCATCCCTCCACTGACCTGGGCCATATGCCTGCCTGACTGCATCCTCTATGTTTATTAAAAATGCACTGCGTGCAAGACAATTTGAAACTGACTATTCTTCTGCCTTCTGCTTCCCCATGAAATATGCAGATTCAGTGACCCTTGATCAAAGCCTCAAGTGGATGCAACCACGTAGCTTTTTTATCTACTTTATTAGTTTGTTTTCACGCTGCTGCTAAAGACATACCCAAGACTGGGTAACTTACAAAGAAAAAGAGGTTTAATGGACTCACATTTCCCCGTGGCTGGGAAGGCCTCACAATCATGGTGGAAGGCAAAAGGCACATCTTACATGACAAGAGAGATTGAGAGCCAAGTGGAAGGGGAAACCCCTTATGAAACCATCAGATCTCATGAGGCTTATTCACTACTGTGAGAACAGTATGGGGGGAGCTGCCCCCATGATTTGATGATCTCCCGTGGGGTTCCTCCTACAACACGTGGGAATTATGGGAGCTACAATTCACGATGAGATTTGGGTGGGGACACAGTCAAACCGTGTTACCTATTCTTCCTTTTTTTTTTTTTCTCCTTCCTCTCTTCATTACTACCTGCTCTTTTCTCTTTAAATATAGACATCCCCAAACTCTATTTGGAAAAAACCATGAATCACTGATATTTCCTGTGGTTTTGTGTTCCTTTTTTCTGGGCACATCCTAAACCTTGGCCAAATAAATCTCTAAAATAACTGAGACTCTAGTCAGTCATTTTCTTTGGTTTACATAGGTACAGGTAAGAATTTCTACAGTTCCCAAAAAACTGTGATTCTAAAAAATTTCTACAACTCCCCAAATTCTGATTCTAAAACCCAGTGTGCCCAAAGTTTTGGATACAGGACTGTGACCCTTTCCACAGTACCATGAATTGTTCTGGCACTCCCCAGGCTGAGTTGTTGAGGGAAAGAGTCAAATTCTGTAAGATATTTGAAGAAATTTGTTCTGAGTCAAATGGGAGAACCATGACTCTTGACACAGTCACAGGAGGCCCTGAGAACATGTGCCCCAGGAGGTCTGGTTACAACTTGGTTTTATATGTTTCAGGGAGACATAAGACGTCAGTCAATACATGGAAGGTATGTACTGGTGCAGTCCAGAAAGGCAGGACCACTCAAAGCTGAGGAGAGTTTCCAGGTCATAGGTAGAGTCAAAGATTTTCCAACTGGCAATTGGTTGAAAGAGTTGAGTTATTATCTGGAGACCTAGAATCAATAGAAGGGAGCATTTGGGTTATAAGTTCTTGTGGAGGTCAAGATTTTTATCCTGCAGATAAAGCCTCCAGGCAGCAGGCTTCAGAGCTCTTACTGGACCTAAAAGGGTGCCAGACTCTTAGTTAATTCTCTCCTGGATCAGGAAAAAGACCTGGGAAGGGAAGGGGATTCTCTATAGAATGTAGATTTCCCCCACGAGAGACAGCTTTGCAGGGCCATTTCAAAATATGTCAAGGAAATATATTTTGGGGTAAACTACTTGGATTTCTTTCAGGGCCTCCCATCTATCATGTTGGTATCTTACTGCTGCAAAGAATCTGTTTTGTCAGTCTTCAGATCTCTTTTTTACTTTTAATGCTGGTCACCTGTGCCTTCCAAAAGGAGGAGAGTGTAAGAAGGCATGTCTGACCAGCCATTCCCGTTATGGTCTAACCTAGTTTTTCAGGTTTCTTTGGAATGCCCTTGGCCAAAAAGGGGGTCCATTAATCAGTTGGGGGGCTTAGGATTTTATTTTTGATTTACAGAGTGTACCCCACTTTTGAGCATATAAAGGGTGACGTGCAAGCCCACGGGATTTGTTACTTGCTCCAAGTCACCCAGCAAGCTGAAAACAGGAATCAGAAATGAGACTCGGCCACAGTCTGCTACTGTGGCTTTCACTGAATCACATTTTGTTGTCTGTCTGAGGAGAAGATTCTGGGTCTAGTTTAAAACTGGAGCTTTCCAAATAGAACATGTATATCAGTGGCCTTCTGCCAAGAGAAGATTTCATTCACTGCCAGCATCAGCTGTGAGAGGCGATGTCAGGGAGTGGGGAAGAATCTAGACTCACAGGATGTTCAAGTTAGAGCAATTTCCCCAGTGGATTCCTATCTATTTTCACTCACCCATTCAACAAAATATTCAATGATCCTATGCTAGGAATGGAGCTGATAGGGTTTGGCTGTGTCCCCACCCAAATCTCATCTTGAACTGTGGCTCCCACAATTCCCGCATGTCTTGGGAGGGACAAGGTGGGAGGTAACTGAATCATGGGGGCAGGTCTTCCTCGTGCTGTTCTTGTGATAGTGAATAAGTCTCATGAGATCTGATGGTTGTATAAAGAGGAGTATCCATGCACAAGCTGTGTCTTTTCTTGTCTGCCACCATGTGTGAGATGTACCTTTCACCTTCCACCATGATTGTGAGGCTTTGCCAGCCATGTGGAACTGTGAGTCCATTAAACCTGTTTCTTTTGTAAATTGCCCAGTCTTGGGTACGTCTTTATCAGCAGTGTGAAAATTGACTAACACAGGAGCTAAGCCCAGTCAAGACAAAAGTCTGTTGACTTTTGCCTGCCCTGAAGGAGTTCAGTTTACTGGGAGGGATGTGCAAATTTCCTGCATAAGATTCATGTGCAACCTGGAAAATGCTTGTGAGTTCAGGGGAGAAGTTGTCCCCTCTGGAGAGTGTGTGGTGATGTGTTCATAGAATGGAAACTTACAGGTTGCCTGGGACTTTTTCAGGGGACCTGGCTTGTGGAAGGCATTCCAGTTGAGGGAACAGCAAGAGTAAAGGCATAGTGGCTGGCGGAAAGAGTAGATACATCTGCTGTAAACCAAAAATAAAATTCTCAGTCCTCCCCCAGTCACATGAAT
Organism: Macaca fascicularis; assembly: GCF_037993035.2. Taxonomy (NCBI): domain Eukaryota; kingdom Metazoa; phylum Chordata; class Mammalia; order Primates; family Cercopithecidae; genus Macaca; species Macaca fascicularis. Next base: position 57,958,462 of record NC_088377.1, read on the forward strand.
GGGCCCCTCCTTTTGGCCAAGGACATTCCCAAGTTAACCTGAAAAACGAGTTCAGGCCATGATAGGAAGGGGGAGCTGGGCATACCTCATTATACCCTTCTCCCTTTTCAGAATTACTGACAGAGCAGACTCTTTAATTCTGATAAGAAACATTTACAATCTGTTCTCCCTGAAGCCTGCTACCTGGAGGCTTCATCTGCGTGATAAAAACTTGGTCTCCACAACTCTTTCTCACAACCCAGACATTCCTTTCTATTGATGATAATTCTTTCAACCAGTTGCCAATCAGAAAGTCTGAATCTGCCTATGACCTGGAAGCCCCCGCTTTCAGCTGTCCCACCTTTTCAGATCCAACCAGTGCATAACTTGCATGTATTGATTGATGCCTGGTGTCTCCCTACAATGTATAAAACCAAGTTATGGGCTAGGCATAGTGGCTCATGCCTGTAATCCCAGCACTTTGGGAGGCTGAGGTGGGTGGATCATTTGAGGTTAGGAGTTTGAGACCAGCCTGGCCAACGTGGTGAAACCCTGCCTCTACAAAAAATGCAAAAGTTAGCCAGACATGGTGGCGCATTATCTGTAGTCCCAGATACTTGGGAAGCTGAGACAAGAGAATTGCTTGAGTCTGGGAGGTGGAGGTTGCAGATTGCAGTGAGCAGAGATGGCACCACTGCACTCCAGCCTGGGTGACAGAGCAAGACTCTTGTCTCAAAAAAATAACCAAAAACAAAAAACAAAAAACCAAAACCGAGTTCTGGGCTGACCATCTTGGGCACATGTCCTCAGGACTTCCTGGGGCTGTGTCACAGGCCATTGGTCACTCATATTTGGCTCAGAAGAAATCTCTCTAAATGTTTTACAGATTTTGACTTATTTCAGTGACAATAATTTGGCACCCAATATGGGGCCACTGTTTTTGCCGACACTGCATATCTCAGTAGCTCAGTACTATTGACCATTCAAGGGAGAATAAGAGAGGTGAGAGATGAAACTGTCTAGGCTGGCAGAGGTCTTACCATCCCAGATTCTGTGCTGAGAGGTATAGATTTCCAATGTGGAGCTAGAGAACATTTTTGAGCAGGAGAGGGAAGAGTTTCTCCAAAAGGACTCTCTCTCTCTCACGCTTCTACCCCCTGCAGAAATGCCTTCTGCAACATTCCTGCTGGGTGGCTGAGTGGCCTCTGTGTGACCACTTCTGGGGACATTATTTGGTTAACATAGAAATTAATTTCTTTTATATAGCTCGTAGTTTGTCACCTCCATTGGTTTTAAGACCTGGCATTTTAGGGCTGCCCGAACAACTTCAATCTGTTCATTTTGTGTGAAATGGGTGCAGGATACTTCAGTTTAACTCATTCTGCATCCTCATTTTTCACACGAGTTGTGTTATTATTCTTAACTATTATTAAAAGGAATGATAAAAAGTAATTAACCATCTGGAACAGATTCATGCTTCCTGTTAGTCAGGGCATCCATTATAAAACCTCCTGAAAGTTCAGCCTTAGAAATAAATTCTCCAAGTGGGTGGATTAGCTACTGAATTATTCTTCTCCAGAGATGAGTGTATTTTCCCAACACAGCCAGCACTCCCCTCCACTACTCATTTATCAAAGGGGGAAAAGTGGAAGTGAAAAATAGAAATGGCTTGTCAATATAATTTACTGTGTAAAAGCTATGGATTTGATATGGTTTGTGGAAGGTTTCTGGACTATCCTTCTCCACTATTATTTATAGTTTTAGTGTGACACTGAACCTTGGCTTCAGGAAGAAAATGCTGTATTCAGTCAGTGGTCTCTTCAGGGTCCCTAGGAAATGCTCCCAGGACCTTCCAGGCCACTGTGGGGAAGCTGGAGATGGATCTGCTGCAGAACAAACCAAGAGGTGATGCCAGAGCCTCCGTTTGTCCTGTATGGATCCCACAGTGAGTTTTAGGGGCACTTGGAATTTGACAAAGGAATAATTATGTTGCAAGTGCAAGAATGACGTTGCAAGATCCTGGGTTCTGTGACTCACTGCCTCCCACAGCCTCCTGGGCACTGACAGGCAGTCCTGACTCCTGGAAGACCATGTGACACTGTGAGCCAGCTGTATTTGACCTCTGCGTTGGCCCTTTCTGCTTGTAAACACAAATCATTGCTCCCCTCGGCTGTATTCTTGGCCTCCTGCCATTGCTAATACCAAGGAATTGAGATGGAATGGATCAGGGAACCCGAAGACCACCCTTTTTCCTTTGTGGTTGCCCTTGCACTCACATGAGCTGAGACCCCAAAGTCCTTTCTCAGAGAGAAGCTGCCTCCTGGGGGAATTCTTCCTGGATATAGAACACAGGGCCAGGCCTCCCAGGGCCAAGGGGCTGACTCCCATATTATCTGCGTCAACAAGAAGCATTTGCTTCTTGCAAATACTAGAAGATCTGAAGCTGTTCACTGCACTCAGTATTCCCTAAGTGCAATGCTGACTCATGGCCAAGAGTGAACTCTTCATGCTTCATGAAGTCTTCCATGGTTTTGTATTAGCCTGAGAAGGCTCAACTCAAGTGCAGTTTCTTTCATGAAGCCTTGATAATGCAGGTTACAAGTCAGTTCTGTTCAACAAACAGGACACCTTTTGTGACCTAAACCCCACACTGGACTCTGAGGATCTAAGAGTAAATGAGACATGTATCTATCCCCAAGAAGTTTTCAGTCTGCTGATAGACACATGTATAGAAAAACTGCAGATAAACACAGTAAGAGAGGTGGCAGGAATGTATCACAGAAACCTGGAAAAAATCATTAGCATGTGCCCCGAATGCTTGGGAAAATCTTTACAGAGAGGATGATATTTATGCAGGGTTTTGATGTATTCGTAGGAGTTTGCAGGAAACCTGCAAATAAACACAGTAAGAGAAGTGTCAGGAATATATCACAGAAACCTGGGAAAAGCATTACCATCTGCCTTGAATGCTTGGGAAAACCTTTACAGAGAGGATGATATTTATGCTGGGTTTTGATGTATTCATAGGAGTTTGCTAAGTAGAACATAAAGTGAAGGAGTGGGGAACACATTTGAGGCAGAAAAGACAAGTACAAAAGCATGACTTGAAAGCCCACAGGGTGGGGCATGGTGTGTTTCTGATGCTCAGGTTATGTGTATATGGGGGATGAGGCTGGAGAGGGGACCTCTCCTAGTTGTTTCTAATGATATTGCAATCACCTAAGACCCCAAGCCTGGCACACAGTACCCACTGGAGGGGGGAGACCCAGGTTGAGTTCATGGGGTAGGGCTGGAGCAGGGAGCTCTCACCTTCAGAGGGGTGACTAAATCTGAATGTCTAGAGAATTCCATACCCAGAAATGTCAAAGGCTGAGATCAAAGCTGCAGATCTCTGAGTCAGAGGGAGTTGGAAAAGAAGGAGCAACAGAAGCAAGTTGTTCCAGCCAGGTTTGAATGGGGGATGGCACTTCCTGTTTCATGCACGTGTGCCTTGTCTTTTCAAATCAATTATATTCTACTTGAAGGCAAGAGAAATGGTTTAAGAAATTTGTTTAAGTCTTATACAATAAGGGCTAATAAAGTATTATGAAAACATAGAGAAGTCATATCAATTGCCCAAGATGATAGAGTTAGTAGGGGCAGACCTAGAGTTTTAGGGGCACTTGGAAACAAAGCACTGGTCCCTGTCCTGTGCCTCACATCTCATGCACAGTTTGTGCTTAGTGGACAGTGTCACATATTAAGAGAGGGGACACAAGCCAATGGAAGTACACACAGAAGATGGAGACCAACAGATCTTGGTCCTGTTTTATGCAAAAAAATCTATTAAGGGAGTAGAGAGAATGACAAGGCCTTGAGTAGAGGATGGGGAGAGGGATCACTATTATTAAATATTTGCAGGAATTTTATATACAAAAAGGAGTTGTTTTGTCCCATGTGGCCTTGGAGGCCGTTCTGGACTTGCAATAGAAGTTGCAGTGAGGCAGATTTCTCCTTAACTGCTGGTGCTACCTGAAAGTTCCATGGGCTGCCTAGAAAGAGTAAGGCTCCCAGGATGAGAGGCAGAAACATCACAGACATTGTCAAGGAGCTTCCTCCTCTTGGTTGGTGACCCCACCGAATGATTTGCAGTGTCTCTTCCAATTTGGAGATACTCTACATCTCTTGACACTTCTATAATTCTGCCATTCTCCCTGACTCCCAGGAGAGCCCAGGATCTGTGAAGACCTCAGAAGTTGCGAGCTAGGCTGACTGAAACACACAGACCTTTGCTTTAATTTTTCCACTGTGTGAGATCCGTTCGCCAAGGGAAATTGGGGAAAGTATTTTTAGCCAAGGCATTTGCTTTTAGGGGACTCATTCTCCTAGAAATAGTCTACTCCTCCTCTTTTATGCTATACCTTATTATTCCCCAGGATTTTTACTCCTTGAGATGCTATTTGGATTTTTTAAAATCTTTTTTTTTTTTTTTTGAGACAGAGTCTTGCTCTGTCACCAAACCTGGAGTGCAGTGGTGTGATCGCAGCTCCCTGCACTCCTGGGCTCAAGTGACCCTCCTGCTTCAGCCTCCCAAGTAACTGGGACCACAGGTACGTGCCAACACATCCTGATAATTTTTGTTTTTATTTTGTGGAGATGGAAGTCTCACTGTGTTGCCCAGGCTGGCCTCGAACTCCTAGACTCAAGTGATTCTCTTGCCTTGGCCTCCCAAAGTACTGGGGTTATAGGCATGAGCCTCTGTGCCCAGTCTTTTTTTCATCCTTAGACTGGTTTGATTCCAAAAGAATTATAAACCCAGGCGTTAAATTTCAACATATAGAGATGACGTCCTATTGATCGTCACACCGGCTCATCCTCCTGAGTGGGCAGCTGACTTCACAGTGCACGGCTTCCCCTGCGTCTGCACTTTGGAAACCCTTGGACAGTTGGAGAAGTCCCCATGCTCAGGCTACACTCCCAAGGGGTTAGATCAGAAAATCTGGGTGGGGTCGGGCACTGGAGGTCTTTTAAACTGCCTGGATGGTTCCAGTTTGCGGTCACGTCTGAGAGTCGCTGCTTGACATGCATCCTGGATTCACCCTGGCAGGACTCATGGGCCCCTGTTCCCTTTCAGAGCTTAGAGGGATGGAGCAAAGCCACTTTCAGTTTCTCCACTCGCCAGCCGGGTGCTCGAGGAAGTTATTTTACTGCTCAGAGCCACCGGAGCAAAAATACTTTCCATGGCCGGGCGCGGTGGCTCACGCCTGTAATCCCAGCACTTTGGGAGGCCGAGACGGGCGGATCACGAGGTCAGGAGATCGAGACCATCCTGGCTAACAAGGTGAAACCCCGTCTCTACTAAAAATACAAAACAAAATAGCCGGGCCTAGTGGCGGGCGTCTGTAGACCCAGCTACTCGGGAGGCTGAGGCAGGAGAATGGCGTGAACCCGGGAGGCGGAGCTTGCAGTGAGCCGAGATCGTGCCGCTGCACTCCAGCCTGGGCGACACAGCGAGACTCCGTCTCAAAAAAAAAAAGTAGGAAAAAAAAAAAAAACTTTCCCCAATTTCCCTTGGCAAATGGATCTCACACAGCAGAATAACTAAAGAAAAGGTCTGTGTGTTTGAGTCAGCCTAGCACTCAACTTCTGAGGTCTTCACAGATCCTGGCCTCTCTTGGGAGTCAGGGAGAATGGCAGAATTACTGAAGTGTCAAGAGATGTATGGCATCTCCAAATTGGAAGAGACACTGCAAATCATTTGGTGGGGTCACCAACCAAGAGGTGGAAGCTCCTTCCTCTGTGAAATGGAGCCACTGGAAGGTTGGCTTCCTGTGCCTTGAATTCCTGAGGTGGTGCCTGGCAGGGTGCTCGCCCTGGTGCCCTTGGCCGTGACATTGGTGGTGATCATGATGATCTTAAGAAACGCTGGCTGGGCATTCTTCTGTGGAGGTGTGGCCTCTGTGGCAGGTGTCTCTCAGCTTTTTGCACGTGTACTTCATTTATTCCTCTTAGGAATCGGAGGTGGTAGTTACTATTATTATCTCACCCTTTTCACATCACCGCCTCCATGGAAAATGATGGTGTTTCTACAGCATGGTGGAGTAAAATGAGACAGCTGCTGGAGGTGATGACCTTGGGCACTGTTCCTGGGAGCCCTGAGCACTAAGGGGGTCTACATCTTGGGCACCCCAATTACCCGAGTGTACACCTAGGAAGTTGTGCTTTTGTTTTTTTTTTGTTTTTGTTTTTGTTTTGTTTTTTTTTTTTTTTGAGATGAGTCTCGCTCTGTTGCCCAGGCTGAAGTGCAGTGGCACAATCTCGGCTCACTGCAAGCTCCGCCTCCTGGGTTCCCGCCATTCTCCTGCCTCGGCCTCCCAAGTAGCTGGGACTACAGACGCCCGCCACCACGCCCGGCTAATTTTTTTTGCATTTTTTTAGTAGAGACGGGGTTTCACCGTGTTAGCCAGGATGGTCTTGATCTCCTGACCTTGTGATCCACCCACCTTGGCCTCCCAAAGTGCTGAGATTACAGGCGTGAGCCACCGCGCCTGGCCGGAAGCTCTGCTTTTGACACGTGATGATGGTGATGGTGAAGAAGAATGTGAGGATGAATTGCCCTGTTGTGTTCTTCTTTTAAATTCATATTGATTTTTATTTTTTTTTTTGTAGACGAGATCTTGCTCTGTCACCCAGGCTGGACTGCAGTGGTGTGATCATAGCTCACTGCAGCTTCAAACTCCCAGGCTCAAGTGATCCTCCCACCTCAGCCTTCAGAGTAGCTGCAACTACAGGCATGTGCCATTTTGCCTGGCTGATTTTTAAATTTTTTTCTTATAGAGGCAGAGTGTCACTATGTTGTCCAGGCTGGTCTCAAAGTCCTGGCCTCAAGCAGTCCTCTTGCGTCAGCCTCCCAAAGTGCTGAGATTACAGGTGTAAGCCATTTGTGCCCAACCTGTTTCTTATGTACATGTCACTTGTCATTGGCAGGCAAATTGGAGTTGTTCACTTGGCACAGTTTTAATTCTTGAGAACTATTGTGGCTTGAATTGCATTTTCCCCAAATTCCTATGTTAAAGTCCTAATCCCCAGAACCTCAGAATGAGACTGTATTTATAGAAAAGATCTTAAAGATCTTAAGAGGTAATTAAATTAAAATGAGGTCTTTAGAGTGGGCCTTCATCTAAGATGACTGACGAGTGTCCTTTTTTTTTTTTTTTTTTTTTTTGAGACAGGGTCTCTCTCTGCCACCCAGGCTGGAGTGCAGTCATGTGATCTTGGCTCACTGCAACCTCTGCCTCCTGGGCTCAAGCCGTCCTCCCACCTGAGCCCCCCATGTAGCTGGGACCACAGGCACGAGCCACCAAGCCCAGCTAATTTTTGTTTGTTTCGTAGAGGTGGGGTTTCACTATGTTGCCCAGGCTGTTCTCGAACTCCTAAGCTCAAGCAATCCACCCACCTTGGTCTCCCAAAGTACTGGGATTAGAGGCGTGAGCCACGACACTCGGCCGACTGGTGTCCTTATGAGAAGAGGAAATTTGGACACACACGTGTGCACAGAGAGGGAAGACCATACAAGGCTGCACAAGGAGAAGACAGGCCATCTGCAAACCAAGGAGAGAGGCCTGCAGAAAGAAGCAACCCTTTGGGAGGCTGAGGCGGGCGGATCTTGAGGTCAGGAGGTTGAGACCATCCTGGCTAACATGGTGAAACCCTGTCTTTACTAAAAACACAAAAAATTAACTGGGTGTGGTCGTGGGTGCCTGTAGTCCCAGCTACTTGGGAGGCTGAGGCAGGAGAATCACTTGAACCCGGGAGGCGGAGGTTGCAGTGAGCCGAGATCACGCCACTGCACTCCAGCCTTGGCCAGAGTGAGACTCAAAAAAAAAGAGTGAAAAAAAAAAAAAAAAAAAAAGAAGAAGCAATCTTGCAGCACTTTGATCTTATACTTCTAGCTTCCAGAACGATGAGACAGTGAATGTCTGTTGTTTCAGCCACCCAGTCTGTACAATTTTGTTATGGCAATGCTAGCAAACAAATACAGGGAAGAGAACTGTTCACCACTTGGAGGAATTTACCTTTAGAGCCTCTTTGGGTTTTCCTTGCCTCCGAAAGAGTGGGTTGTAAACTTTAATGGGCTTGCAAACGTCTGGAGGTCTTGTTAATACCTCAGCAATCCGGCCGGGCGCGGTGGCTCATGCCTGTAATCCCAGCATTTGGGAGGACAAGGCGGGCGGATCACGAGGTCAGGAGCTTGAGACCATCCTGGCTAACACAGTGAAACCCCATCTCCACTAAAAATATGAAAAAATTATCCAGGCGCTTTGGCGGGTGCCTGTAGTCCCAGCTACTCTGGAGGCTGAGGTGGGAGAATGGTGTGAACCGGGAAGGTGGAGCTTGCAGTGAGCCGAGATCGCACCACTGCACTCCAGCCTGGGTGACAGAGCGAGACTCCGTCTCAAACAAAAAAAAAGAAAAAATCCTCAGCAATCTGATGTTTCCATGTGTGGGAGCGAGTGGGGCTTGTAAATTTGCATTTTCTGGCATCTTCCCAGGTGATGCTGCTGGTCTTAGGGACTATCGTTTGAGAGCTACTGCTCTTGTGATTGCAAGCCTGGAGGTGGCTCTCAGCAGGCCCTCCTAGCTTTTTGAACATTTTGACTTTGAGAGTGATGGGAGTGCATGTGGATTAGCCTTCTGGGGTGGCCGCTGCTTCCAATTGTGCCTTCATTACTCTTGGACCTGCTCTCTAGGGGTTGAGCTTGCTGTACATGCTTTCTTTCTCATAGGCCCTCTTAGTTTGACAGCAGAAGGACCCAAGCCTTTATCTAGTCTTGGGTTCATTCTCCCTTTGTTGTTTGGGTTCTTCTTGGTTCTAGTCTTACGCAGGCAGGAACATTCCTGAGGTGACTGGGATGTACCTGAGGGAGTGAAGACATCACGTTGTTAAAGCTACTGTAAAAATGTAGTAAATTCTAGAACTTCCGTACCCTCCACAATCCCAGTGTTAAGTATTTATGCGAAGGAAAGGAAATCAGTATGTCAGAGGGATAGCCGCACCTCTGTTCATTGCAGCAGTATTCACAATAGCAAAGGTATAGAATCAAAACTAAGTGTCCAGCAACAGATGAATGGATAAAGAAAATGTGGTGTGTATGCACAGCAGAATACTATTTGGCCCTAAAAAGAATGAAATTGTGTCATTTACAGGGACATGGATGGAGCTGGAGGTCATTACGTTAAGTGAAATAAGCCAGGCACAGAATGTTCTCACTCATACGTGGAAGTTAAAAAAGTCGACCTCATGGGGGCAGGGAGTGGAGTGATAGACACCAGAGGCTGGGAAGGGTGAGTGGCAGGGGTAGGGGTTGCAAAGAGGTTGGTTAATGAGTGTAAAAATACAGTTAGAAGGAATCCTTTCTAATATTTGATAGCAGAGTAGGGTGACTATAGTAAACAACAATGTATTGTAGATTTCCAGATAGCTAGAAGAGGACTTGAAATGTTCCCAGTTCATAGAAATGATCAACACTTGCGGTGATGGACGCCCCCAAAACCCTGACATGATCATTCCACATTTGATGCATGTCACAAAATACTACATATGCCTCGTAAATACAGGACATATTATGTATCAGTATTTTTTAATGTGAGAAATTCTGAAGATCTTTATGTGGATACCATGTAATGATCAAGTGTAGAGAGGCTAATTTTGCACAGGGAGGGCAAGGAAGGTTTCACAGAGGTAGTGGCGTCAGAGCTGCGGTGTAAGTGATTAGCAGAGATTTTCTTGGCAGAGAGGGGAGACCCAAAGTGTTCTCTTCCGAGGCAGCAGCATGTGCAAAGGCACAGGGGTTGGAAACAACCCAGCCTTTCCAGGGGAAGAGTTAAGTAGCTAAGTGTGGCTGATGCGTGAGGCCCATGGGTGGAGACATGGTGGGAGCTGAGAAGGGAGGGATAAGTTGGTGCCTCTTCTGTCTACTGGGAGTTCAGTATTAATCTTTTAAAGAACAGGATGTATTAGTTTCATGCTGCTGCTGTAACAAATGGCAACAAACATAGTGGCATAAACCACACATTTATTCTTATAGTTATCAAGGTTAGACATCTGAAATGAGTTTTACAGAACTAAAATCAAGGTGTCTGCAAGGCTGCCTTCCTTCTGGAAGCTCCAAGGGAGAATCTGATTCATTCCTTGCCTCTCCCAGCTTCTAGAAGCTGCCAGAATTCCTTGGCTTGTGGCTACATTACTCCAGTCTCTGCATCTGTGGTTGCATGGACTTTGTTACTTTGATCCTCCTTGTGTACCTCTTAAAAGGACTCTTGTGAAATCATTGAGCCCACCCAGATAATCCAGCACAGTCACCCCATCTCATGAGTCTTAATTTACTCACATCTGCTGATGTGGTGTGGCTCTGTGTTCTGACCCAAATCTTATCTCAAATTGTAATCCTCACATGGAGGAGGAGGGGCCTAGTGGGAGGTGACTGACTCATGGGAATGGACTTTCCCCTTGCTGTTCTCATGATAGAATCCTCACGAGATCTGGTTGTTTGAAAGCGTAGCACTTCCCACTTTGCTTTCTCTATCTCTCTCCTGCTCTGCCATAGTAAAGCATGCTTGCTTCCCCTTCATCTTTCGCCGTGATTTTAAGTTTCCTGAGGCTTCCCCAGTCGTGCTTTCTGCTAAGCCTGCAGAACCATGAGTCATTTAAACCTTTTTCTTTGTAAATTACCTAGGCTCAGGTAGTTCTTTATAGCAGTGTCTATAGAGATTGGACTAATACACCTGCAAAGCCCCTTTTGCCATATTGGGTAACATTCACAGGTTTTGGGGGTTAGAATGTGGATACCTTTAGGGGGCCATGATTGAGCATATTGTAGGGGAATTGAACAATCCAGCTCTGCAAGAGGGGAGAAGTGCAATGTGGAAGGCCAGCTCTGCTGCTCTGCCAGGCTGTGTGAGGGAAGAGGAGAACCTGGTCCCAAATGGTGTCATTGGAGGTAGGCAGGAGATGGAGGCTTGAACTAAGTGGGAAAAAAATTGGTGAGAGTTTAGTAAAGGAGGCTGAAGACCCAGGAGGTATTGAGAGTGACTCTGAGGTTTAAAATGCTGTCATTTTTAAATTATGTCATTAATCAGGAGAAAGTGTGCAGAGCCTCCAGACTCCAGTTGCCTGGGTCACTTCTCTTGGTCTTTGCAACAATTTCAGGAATCCTTCCCTGACATGTGAAAACCCATCCCTGAAGCAACGTGCTTTCCAGTTAGCAGATGCTGCATCCCTATGCTTCACAGTGACTTGCTTCACTCCAATTGTTAGGCTGCAAATTTCTGGAGCACCATGCAAGGTGCCTGTCCAAGCCAGGCTCTGGTTCTGCTGAGCTCCCCGTTGGTATATAAAGATGTAGATGTCCTTTCCGAGCTGCGCTATTGACTATTGCCAGGACACCCTTCTCAGGCACCACACCCTCCTGAAATGCGCCTTGGGGCTGAGTGGTTAACCTTGATATCCCCTGATAAGGGATTTTCTAGTTTTGTTTTGTTTTTTTTCTTCTTCTTCTAGGAGGATATGTGGCCTTTAAAATGGATGTAAATAAATCTAATAGGTAGGAATGACTTTGAAATAATTTGTCAAGGAGGAATAATTCAGCTAAAAATAGCAGACACCAATTTTCAAGCCTTCTTGCCTGTGTATTTTCAGAAATGCGCTCTCCTTTGAGATATTTCTCTCATCCATTTCGGTAAATATCTGTTGCGCTCATTTGCTGATGGGTGGTGAACCTGCTTTGTCTCCTGTGTGTGCTGGCTCTTTTATTCCCCTTTATCCTGCTTATTCCTTAAAGCCATGGAGAACAGCAGGTTTCGTATTTTATTTTATTAAGTTCTGGGGTACATGTGCAGGAGGTACAGGTTTGTTGCATAGGTACAAGTGTGCCATGGTTTTGCTGCACCTATTAACCCATCACCTAGGTATTCAGCCCAGCATGCGTTAGCTATTTGCCCTAATGCTCTCCCTCCCCCCACCTTCCCCCACCCCCACCTCCCAGCAGGCCCCAGAGTGAGTTACTCCCCTCCCTGTGTCCATGTGGAGAACAGCAGGTTTCTTTACCTAAAATCAGGGCATGGGATGTTGAAGGAGACTGTTCCTTTTGCTTTGGAATTCTGGTTTATGTCCCAAAGTTGAGAGCAACAGGGGAGTGTTTGCCATTTTTCAGAGGGATGCTGGATGCCTCCATGAGGACCTACCAAGGGATTTGCAAGATTGGTCCTGCAGCCTGGATGGCACTTCTGTCTAAGGAAAAGATGAGTTCATGGAGGAGAAAGTTGGAGGGAGATGGGTGTTTCTTTTTCCCTCCCAACAGAAGTGACTCCTCCCCAGGACAAATGGGGAGATTTAAGCAAACCACCCATAGAGACTAGGATGCTGGCTAGGCATGGTGGCTCATGCCTGTAATCCCAACACACTGGGAGGTCGAGGTGGGTGGATCGCTTGAGCTCAGGAGTTTGAGAACAGCCTGGGCAACATGGTGAAACCCCGTGTCTACAAAAAATACAAAAAAAAAAAAAAAGAAAAAAAAACCCAGCTAGGTGTGGTGGCACGCTCCTGTAGTCCCACCCACTGGGGAGGCTGAGGTGGGAGGATGGCTTGAACCTGGGAGGTGGATGTTGCAGTGAGCCATGATAGCGCCACTGCACTCCAGCCTGGTCAACAGAATGAGATCCATCTCAAAAAATAAAAATAAAATAAAATAAAATAAAAAGAGATTGGGCTGCCTGCCAGTGAGAGGAGTGGCCTCTTCTTTACTGGATGGATGCTGGCCGAACTGTGGCACTCACAGGTCCATCTTCATAGGCGAGAGCAGGGTTTGATGAGTGCGTTCTTGGGATCACCTGACATTGGGAAGAAATTGACATGACTTCTCTGGACTTGGGGGAACCTCGGTGAAGGTTGCGGTGGTGCCTGTCTCCTGCTTGGGGAATTCTGAAGGCAGGAGTTTGGTAGGCAGGAAGGGTGCGCAGCAATAGAGTGACCTACATGGCTTCCTCCAGCATGACCAGCAGGTGTGAGACTTGAGGGCTCATGGAGGCAGGGGCAGGGGGGAATTAGGCTGGCTGCAGAGGGGATCTGGCATGGAGGCTGCCAAGGGCAGGTTCAATAAAAGTCCCTAGAGGCTGGCTGGAGAGCTTACTGCCATATCAGGGATCCCTGTAGCTTGGAAAGCCTCACAGCAGGGCCTCAGAGAACCCTCAGCCAGGCCCTTTTAGACGGCTTCTCTTTGATCACTGCCAAGAGGTAACAAAGGAAAACACCAGGCAAGTGTTTAAGCCTTTTGTGGCCGGGCATCTTGACTCATGCCTATAATCCCAGCACTTTGGGAAGCCAAGGTGGTAGGATCACTTGAGGTCACGAGTTTGAGACCAGCCTGGACAACATAGTGAGACCCTATCTGTAAAAAAAAAATAAAATAAATAACAAGTTGGGCATAGTGGTACACACCTGTAGTCCCAGCTACTCAGGAGGCTTAGGTGGGAGGATCATTTGAACCCAGGAGGTTGAGGCTGCAGTGAGCTGTGATGGCACCACTGGCTTCCAGCTTGGGCAACAGAGCAAGACCATGTCTATTAAAAAAAAAAAAAAAAGGCTTTGCTTCCCTTGCTCTGTCTTCTCCCCTCTTCTCTTGTCTGCCTTGGTCTTGGAGGAGGCAGTAGAAGGAGTAGGGGCTGGAGGAAGCATGGAGGGCCATGCCACTGCCTGTCTCTCTGCAGAGGTCCCTGACCCACTCATGGGGCCTAGGCTGGGGAAAGGCAGGAAGCCGAGAACTGGATGTGAATGGAAGTGTTCACAGGAGGCTGTGCCACACCTTGTGAATCCTAAAACTGAGTTGTAGTTTCCTAACTTATTTTCCCCTTATAACTGAAAGTGAGTGGAGGGCTAAGAGGGGAAAGCTGCGAGAGCATGGCTGGGGGAGGTGATGGAAGACGGATGAAGCCCTTGCCTTTGTCCCTCACAGACAAATTTGTTGTAAAACCTAACAGGAGCACAAAGCAGGGAATAGACTCAGGAAGAGATTAATACACTCTCTAAAAGGCTTTGTACTGACATACAGGCTTTAGGAAATATTTTCATGAGTGTGTGTGACACCTCTCTCTCTCTGTCTAGCACATAGTAGGCATTTATAAACCTACCTCCCTGCTGCCCTACACATTTAATAAATGTGCTTTAAACTCATTTATTCACCCCCAGCAACCTTATGAGTAGTTTTTATTATTAGCCCCATTTTACAGAGAAGAAACTAAAGCACAGAGAGGTGAAAAAACTTGTTGAAGGGTGCACAGCAAATGTGGAGGAACAGTGATATGCATTCAGACCTTCTAGTCCCCGGGGTATCTCACTCTCCGCCTTGTATCCCTTCTGTCTCTCAATTTTTTATTATAAGATGTGGATCGCGAGGTCAGGAGTTTGGGACCAGCTTGGCCAACATGGTGAAACCCCATCTCTACTAAAAAAAAAACACAGGCTGGGCGCGGTGGCTCAAGCCTGTAATCCCAGCACTTTGGGAGGCCGAGACGGGCGGATCACGAAGTCAGGAGATCGAGACCATCCTGGCTAACATGGTGAAACCCCGCCTGTACTAAAAAATACAAAAAACTAGCCGGGCGAGGTGGCGGGCGCCTGTAGTCCCAGCTACTCGGGAGGCTGAGGCAGGAGAATGGTGTAAACCCGGGAGGCGGAGCTTGCGGTGAGCTGAGATCGGGCCACTGCACTCCAGCCTGGGTGACAGAGCGAGACTCCGTCCCACAAAAAACAAAACAAAACAAAACAAAACAAAAAAAAAAAACAAAAACAAAAAAAACCACACACACACACACAAATTAGCTGGGCGTGGTGGTGGACACCTGTAATCGTAGCTACTCTGGAGGCTGAGGCAGGAGAATCACTTGAACTGGGGAGGCGAAGGTTGTAGTGAGCCGAGATTGCGCCGTTTCACCCCAGCCTGGGCGACAGTGTGAGACTATGTACCCTGCCCCCCACCGCCAAAAAAAGAAAAGAATTTTCTAAACATATATAAGGTAGAGAGAATAATACAATGGACTTAATATATGCATCACTTGGCTTCAGCAATTCTCCTTTTGTAAAATGCATTCCAAACCCCTACCCTCTTCTGCCTCTTTCAGCAAATTTGTTTGAGGTGGTGGATGTTTGCTGAGTGTACGGATGAAAAAAAAATAGTTAAAGAGTAATTGCCATTTGATACAGAACAGAAGAGCTTAGCTTTGGTTTAAGCTGTTCGTTTTCCTCCCACAGTCTGAAGTTCAGCTGCGGGAAAAAAAAAAAGAAAAGTAATTTAAGTAATTTAAATTCTGCCTGCTGACTTAGTTTTGTCCTCATCTTATCTGACCTTATTTAGTCAGATTAAAAAAAAAAAAAAAGGAAACAAAGACTGGGAAAGCGTTTTCCAGGAATTTCACCAATGACCCTTTAAACACATCTTCCATTTACACTTATATAATTGTTTCAGATGGGATAGTGTTAATAATACCAAATTTCATTCCTAAAGCAAGCTGACAAAAGCATTTAAAGACTTGCTCATTCCAGATGTGTTAGAGCAGCTGAGAATCACGATCCGGTGCCAGTTCATTTGCTTTCAATACTCCTGCTTTTGGGTGCTCCATATTTTCTTTACAATAGCCCATAGTTAGGGCCACATCCATACACCCCAACTCCAGATCCCTGTCACACGCCTTCTAATGCAAGAAATGATCATGCTTTTGGATGCACGGGGCACAGTCTAGCCATTTTCCTTGCTTTCCACTTCAGGGTGCTGATGCTCAGAGATGTAGAAGAGCTCCCAAAGGGGTGGCACTGACGAGTGGCCAAGTGGCTCCCCGGACCTGTTCATCCATCCCGGTTTGCTCTGAGATAACCTCCTGTCTGGGAAACAGCCTTGGCTGATGTGCATAGGAGCAGTTTTTTTTTTGTTTTTTTTTTTTTTTTGAGACGGAGTTTCACTCTGTCGCCCAGGCTGGAGTGCAATGGTGTGATCTCCGCTCACTGCAAGCTCCGCCGCCTCCCGGGTTCACGCCATTCTCCTGCCTCAGCCTCCCTAGAAGCTGGGACTACAGGCGCCTGCCACCACGCCCGGCTAATTGTTTTGTATTTTTAGTAGAGACAGGGTTTCACCGTGTTTGCCAGGATGGTCTTGATCTCCTCACCTCTTGATCCGCCCGCCTCAGCCTCCCAAAGTGCTGGGATTACAGGCGTGAGCCACCGCTCCCGGCCTGGAGCAGTTTTTGAAAGAATCTGATCTCACGGGAATGAATTAAAAAATCTCTGGCACTCATTCAGGTTTTCTATTTAAGATTTATATAAGGATACTTTACAGGCAATAACATTCACCCTTTTTGGGTGTACAGTTTGATGAGTTTTGGCAATGGATATATAGCTGTGGATTTACCACCACAGTTAAGATGCAGAATAATCCCATTTTGTAGTCAGTCTCCAACTCATCCTTAGGAATCACTGATCTGTTCTCTAATTCTTCCTTTCTGGGTTTTGTTTTTTGTTTTTTGTTTTTTTTTTTGGTGCTGGGGACAGGGTCTCACTCTGCCTCCCAAGCTGGAGCACAGTGGCATGATCACAGTTCACTGCAGCTTCAACCTCCCAAGCTAAAGCAATCCTCCCACCTCAGCCTCCCGAGTAACTAGGACCACAGATGGGCACCACCATGCCCAGCTAATCTTTAAATTTTTGTAGAGATGGGGTCTCCCTACGTTGGCCAGGCTGATCTCAAACTCTTGGGCTCAAGCAGTCCTCTGCCTTGGCCTCCCAAAGTGTTGGGATTACAGGCATGATCCACTGTGCCCAGTTGTCCCCTATTTCTACGGTTTTGCTTCTCAAGACTGTCATACACTGGAAATGGAATCATGCAGTATGTAGGCTTTGGGACCTGGTTTCTTTCACTTAAATGATTTTGATAGATGCTATTCCATGTATTGGGAATTTATTTCTTTTTTACTGTTAAGTAATTTCTGAAGCATGTATGGACATTTGGGTTGTTTCTGGTTTGGGGGAATCGAACATATGCTTTCATTTACCTTGGATAGATACCTAGGAATGGGATTCCCAGGTATTTGGTGAGTGTATGTTTCACTTTGTAAAAAAACACCAGCCTGTTTTCTAAAGTGGCTGTACTATTTTGCATTCTCACCGGCTATGTATCAGGCAGAGTTCAGGTTGCTTCACATCCTTGATAACACTTGGTATTGTCAGGTATTTTTTTTAAGCCATTCTAGTAGGTGTGTAGATGTCATGCAAGTTTTTGTACATTGAAGTGCAGGAATGCCTTGGGGGAAAGTCAGCCTCAGTTACTGCCCCCATAAAGCTCTTTCTCCTGAAAGCCTTCAGCCTGCGCTTCAGACAGTTGACAGCAGGATTCCCTGTGTTTAGATTCACTTTGTGCCGACAACCTGTGAGGCTTGGCAGCCTAAGGCCTGAAGGCCCTTTGGTGAGAGGCAGGCACAGTAACAGGGCAGACAGTGACCAATATGGCATGAGGAGGCCTGAGATGATATTTCTTCTCTGATACTTACTGCTCTTGTAACATCCCCACATCATTTAAGCTCTATGTCTGTCTCTCCTCTTATGTAGAAGATATAGAGATAATCATGCCTGCTTTTTCACCCTACTGGAGAGCAAAGAAGAGCCTTGAAAGTTGAAATGTTCAATTCAGAGAAGAAGAAAGCACGATCATTTTTATTGCTTTTGAGTTATTGCCGGCTAAAACCTCAGGTCCAAAGTAAAAGCACTCATGTTATTAGCAGTGAAAGTTGACGAGACTGTTTTTCGTCCACCTTACTGTTTTTTTTAAACAATTTTATATGCATATAATTCCATGATAATGACATAAGAACTGCTTGGGGAAGAAGCTGTATGTTCTTCTGTGATTTTTAATATAAAACTCTCTTTAGGCTAAGGCGACTTCTTGTAATCACTCACCTCATTTCCTGGATACCAATCCTGTGAAATGTTATTGTAGACCTTGCCCAATTTCAAATGCTGTCAACTCTTGCACATAAAAAGAGTTGTTTATATAGTTTGTGGATTACTCCTTTTCCCTCTTGAACTATTTGTTTCACTGCTCAATGCCATTTCCAGTTGGTTTCGACAGTAGAAATGGAAGATAATGAAATGTCGGCTATATTATTTTCTCCCTGGTTAAAGCTATTGTGAAAGTTGTGGTAAAATGTAGTATTTTTGGCTGTCTAGAGATTTGAGTTATTCTTACTATCTCCCTTTTCTCTGTTAGAAAAGTCAGCAAAGAGTTGAATCAAGGTAGATAATGAAATATTCCTGTTTGTGGTCTCCAGTTTCTGTCCTGTAGACATTACAAGGTTATTTGCAGAGTTTGTATGAAACAGTGTTTTTGGAGCATAATTCTCATTTGTACTTTACAGCCAACAGATGTTTCTTTTAAGAACGTAGAAAAAGAGAGTGAGATAAAGAGCCTTTGGCTAAGCATTCTTTTGATCAGCCATGAAAAGTTTGATTGTTACTGTTGGTCAAATACAATCGTGGCATTTCCAAAAATTTTTCTCTAATGAGATAGTGTATGAGTGTGTGTGTGTGTGTGTGAGAGAGAGAGAGAGAATGAGAGACACACAGAAAGAGAATGTCAATCATAGGTTTCCACTGACCTGTTTTAATTTCAGAGACTCATTTCAGAGATGTGCACCCACAGAAAAATGTCTGGCATCTAAGCATGGCGTGTGCCACACTGAAGAATGTTCTTGTTCCTTTCAAGCTGTACTATGCTGGTAAACCAGCTCTCTGGATGGGACGATGACATGTGTTTGGTGGTAGTGGTAGGGAACCTTCCTTGTGGGCTTTTGCCCATTTCCCTGGTGTAAATATTTCTACTCTGGTGGATTTCAAGTTAGCAGCATTTGGCAGCTGGCTTGCAAAAGTCCTAAATATTTAACAGTAGGCTCTTGGGGAGCTGGCTTCAGCACACCACTCATTTCGAGGGACGTTCTGCTTTTTATTTGATGTATTATATGGTTTTTAGAGACAGGGTCTCTCTGTTGCCCAGGCTGGAGTGCAGTGGCATGATCATAGCTCACTGCAGCCTTGACCTCCTGTGCACAAGTGATCCTCCTGCCTCAGCCTGCTGAGTAGCTGTGACTACAGGCAGGCGCCACCACACCTGGTCACTTTTAAATTTTTTTGTAGAGGCAAGATCTTGCTATGTTGCCCAGGCTAGTCTTGAAGTCCTGGCCTCAAGCAGTCGTTCTTCCTCAGCCTCCAAAAGCACTGGGATGGCAGATGTGAGCCACTGTACCTGATGTTCATTCTGTTTTTTATGTAGTTCACTTTCCCACAGATCCCCTAAGACATTGGTCTGGAACATACCGTCCACATCAATGCACATAAAAATAGGTCAAAATACATTAAAAGATGCCCCCGGCTGATTTCGGCATGACCAGTAGCACCTACACCTCTGTGTTCTTGTGTGTTTGTGCAGGCTCACCAGCCTGTGGATGTCCTGGTACCCCACAGAGGCTGTCAGCAGGAAGAGTCCGAGCAGACGGGAAAACTCGGGGCTTCCTTCTGATTTGCATTTCAAAATGAAAATGAGAACTTTTCCAAAAAAATTTATCCTGCCAACAACATTATTATACTTTTGATGGGCTGGGGACCATACTTGGCCCTGGGGGTTGAAAGAGGAGCAGACCACAGTCCCTGCCTCTGGCCCTGGGTCACCATAGTGGGGCTGAGGCAGGCTGTGAGGGTCTGTATTGGGAGTTCGGCTCTTAGGCAAATCTGCTGAGTGGTTTCAGTACTGGGAGATCCTGAAATGGTTTGTCCTTGCCTACGGCCATCTTGGAAAATGGCTTAACCTCTCTAGCACCTCTCAGTTTCCTCCTTAGTCAAGTAAATACAGTAATCCTTTCCTTATAATGGAGATTCTCAGAGTTGGAAGTTGCAGGGGGTGGGGCGGTCCTTACATCAGTAACTGCAGCATCACCTGCATACTTCTTAGAAATGCAAATTCCCAGGATGTGGTGACTCACGCCTGTAATCCCAGCACTTTGGGAGGCTGAGATGGGAGGATCTCTGGAGGACAGGAGTTTGAGACCAGCCTGTGAAACATAGTGAGATCCCATCTCTAGAAAAAAGAAAAAAGAAATGCAAATTTCCAGGCCCCACCTTCAGACCCTGAAGATCAGAAGCCCTGTGATGGGCTTGTGTTTACCAAGCCTTGCAGGTGATGCTGGTGCTGAAACCAGCTCTTGTGTGAGACCCACTGAGCTGCAGGGCTGTTAGGGTCACCATGGCCTTTTGTGAACACAGCTCAGTGGCTGTCACATGTAAAGGCTCTAACTACAGCAGCTCCATGGGGGACACAAAGAACGAGAAAGCGTTTTGAGCTGTCTGAAGGTTGAGGAAGTGGGATGCACATTTATTTTGGGGTAGGAAGGAGAGAAGCAAGCAAGGTTGCTTTTGCAGGATCTGTTGATAGAACTCTCCTTCCCTGCAGGCGTCGATTGCCTTGTTCTCTTACTGCCCAATGTTAGAAGCTCCCTTCCCCAAGTCATGGCCCAGTTCTTTGTCCTGACTCCTGGAGTCCTGGGAGATCGTGGATCTTTCTGAATAGAAGTAGACGTGAACAATGCGATGGGCTCCTCTGCACAATCCACAACCACCAGCTCCTTAGCTCCTTATACCCCTGGCCTGCTTGTTTCGTTTTCTTTATGGAACTTACTGTTCCTGGCACTCAATTTTGTGATTTGTTGCTATAGTGTTTACTTGTCCCTGGTCTTCCTTGTCCTTCAGAACAGAAGCACTCTGAAGGTGGAGACATTATCTGTTTTGTTGGCTGCGGCCTCTCCAGCACCTGAGAACAGCAGCCGGCATGTGATGGGTGTTCCTGTAAATGTCTGTGGAATGACTGACTGGCTGACTGGGTGGGTGGCAGGGCAGGTGGCTGCAGGGCTGGGGGTGGTCCATAAGAGTGAGTGTTCTGAGCTAAACATAGAACTGCCATTCGACCCAGCAATCCCACTACTGGATATTCACTCAAAGGAAAAGAAATCATTCTATCAAAAAGACACCTGCACTTGTATTGTACCATTCACAATAACAAAATCAAGGAATGATATGGTTTGGCTCTGTGTCCCCCACAAATCTCATCTTGAATTGTAATAATCCCCACATGTCGTGGGAAGGACCTAATGGGAGGTAATTGAATCATGAGGGTGGGCTTTTCCCATGCTGTTCTCATGATAGTGAATAAGTCTTGTGAATCTGATGGTTTTACAAAGGGGAGTTTCCCTGCACGTGTCCTCTTGCCTACCGCCATGTAAGATGTGCCTTTGCTTCTCCTTTGCCTTCTTCCATGATCGTGAGGCCTCCCCAGCCATTTGTAACTGTGAGCCCATTAAATCTCTTTCCTTTATAAATTACCCAGTGGGCTGGGCATGGTGACTCATGCCTGTAATCCCAGCACTTTGGGAGGCTGAGGTGGGTGGATCATTTGAGGTCAGGAATTGATACCCAGCCTGGCCAACATGGTGAAACCCCATCTCTACTAAAAATACAAAAATTAGCCAGGCATTATGGTGGGTACTTGTAATCCCAGCTATTTGGGAGGCTGAGGCAGGAGAATTGCTTGAACTTGGGAGGCGGAGAGTGCAGTGAGCCCAGATCGCGCCACTGCACTCCAGCCTGGGCAACAGAGCAATACTCTGTCTCAAAAATAAATAAATAAATTACCCAGTCTTAGGTATTTCTTCATAGTGGTATGAAAATGAACAAATACAAGGAATCAACCTAAGTGTCCATCAGTGGTGGGTTGGATAAATAAAGTATGTTATATACACCATGGAATACTATGCAGCCATAAAAAGGAATGAAATCATGTCCTTTGCAGCAACATGGATAGAGCTGGAGACCATTGTCCTAAGTGAACTGACTGAGAAACAGAAAACCAAATACTGCATGTTCTCACTGGTACACTCGCATAGACGTAAGATGGAAATGACAGACACTGGGGACTAAAAAGGAGGGAGCAAGGGGCGTAAGGGTAGGAAAACCACATGTTGGATACAGCATTCATTATTTGGGTGATGAGTTGATGAGAAACCTAAACCTCAGCATCACACAATATACCTATGTAACATGCCTGCACATGGATCCTGAACCTAAAGTTGAAACACACACACACACACACATATTTATTTAAAGAATATTACAAAGCAGCAAGGTAACTTGTTACACAGTATATGACATGTCACATTTTTTAAAAGATATAAATGTTAAATTAAATGAAGAAAGAGTGTTCTGAGACACTGCCACTGCGCAAACCTGGGCACGTTACAGATGTGCCAAGACAAAGGGTTTGCATCACATCCTGCCTGAAACTTTGGTGGAAGCACTGAGAGAGGCCGTTAGTGAGTAGACAGCTGTCCAGAGGAAGGGAGAGAGTGTTTCCTTTGGAGGAATAATGACGATTGCCGTCTTTTTCACCCCAGTGCCCATCTGTGCCCTCCTTTTTCATTTATTGACATGCCACTTTTGTGCCACGGGTGGTCACCCCTGAAGAAAAACATTTCACTTACACCAAGGGGAAGAAAACTTCAAATCCATTATTTCTTTTCAGTTTGGAAAGTTTAATCTGTGAGCATAGCTTGTCTTTCGAGCCTAAGATAATTGAGTTTCTTTCTCCTGCTAACTTTTCTATTTATGGTACTTAAGAGGAAGTCAAGCTAGGCGGCTCATCTTAGCTTTTGATGTGTGCCCAGCAGAGGGAGGGATGAGGGATACAGCAAAAAGTAATAATAATGATACTAAGGAAAGCACCTCGGCCGGGCGCGGTGGCTCACGGCTGTAATCCCAGCACTTTGGGAGGCCAAGGCGGGTGGATCACGAGGTCAGGAAATTGAGACCATCCTGGCTAACACGGTGAAACCCTGTCTCTACTAAAAAAAAAAAAAAAAAAAAATTAGTCAGGTGTGGTGGCAGGTGCCTGGAATCCCAGCTACTCGGGAGGCTGGAGCAGGAGAATGGTGTGAACCCAGGCGGTGGAGCTTGCAGTGAGCCGAGATCACACCACTGCATTCCAGCCTGGGCGGTAGAGAGAGACTCCGTTTCAAAAAAAAAAAAAAAGGAGCTCACTGTGTGTCAGTTACTGTTTCTGTTTAATCCACATAATTAGTCTATGAATGAATAGGTCCTTTTATTAGTAGCCCTCTTTACAGATGAGCAAATTGAGGCTCTGAGGTTTGTTGACTTGTTCCAGGTTACCTGCAACCTTGTATTAATTTCCCAGGACTGCTATACTGGATGGCTTCAACTCATCTCAGATTTCTAGAGCCTAGAAGTCTGAAATAAAGGTTTTGGCAGACCACGCTCCTTCTGAAGAATACTTCCTTGCCTCTTTCAGCTTCTAGGTTCTGGTGGTTGGGGTGATACAGCTACAAGCTAGACATTCCTTGGCAGGTACATTTGGCTTATAGCTGCATCACTCCAATCTCTGCCTCTGTCTTCACATGACCTTTGTCGTAGTCTATTTTTAGGCTGCTACAAAGAATTGCCTGAGACTAGGCAATTTGTAAAGGAAAGAGGTTTAATTGACTCACACAGTTCTGCAGGGCTGGGGAGGCCTCAGAAAACTTACAATCATGGAGGAAGGGGAAGCAAACACATCCTTCTTCACATGGTAGCAGGAAGGAGAAGTGCTAAGCAAAAGGGGGAAAAGCCCTAGATCGCATGAGAACTCACTCACTATCATGAAAACAGCATGTGGGTAACCACCTTCATGATTCAATTACCTCACACCAGGTCCCTCGCACGACACATGGGAATTACAGGAAATACAACTCAAGGTGAGATTTGGGTGGGGACACAGCCAAACCATATCAACCTTCTTCCCTCCGTGTATCTCTTTTTCTTCTTCTTCTTCCTCCTTCTTCCTTCTTCCTTCCTTCTTCCTTCCTTCTCCTTTTTTCCTTCCTCCTTCCTTCTTTCTTCTTTCTTCTTCTTTGAGATGGAGTCTTGCCATGTCACCAGACTGGAGTATAGTGGCACAATCTCGGCTCGCTGCAACCTCCTCCTCCCAGGTTCAAGCGATTCTCCTGCCTCAGCCCCCTGAGTAGCTGGGATGACAGGCACGTGCCACCACGCCCAGTTAATTTTTGTATTTTTAGCAGAGACGGGTTTCACCATGTTGGTCAGGATGGTCTCAATCTCCTGACCTCATGGTCTGCCTGCTTCAGCCTCCCAACCCTCTGTGTATCTCTGTGTATTCCCCTCTTCTTATAAAGACACCAGCCCTTGGATTCATCCTAATCTAGTGTTTCTTCTCATGGCGGCAGGAAGGAGAAATGCTGAGCACAAAGAGGAAAACTCTTATAAAAGCATCAGATCTCGTGAGAACTCACTATCACAAGAACAGCATGAGGGTACCTGCCCCCATGATTCAGTTACCTCCCACTGGGTCCCTCCCACGACGTGGGGATTATGAGAATTAAAATTCAAGATGAGATTTTGATGGAGACACAGCCAGACCATAGCAACCTTCTTCCCTCTGTGTGTCTCTGGGCGTTCCCCTCTTCTTGTAAAGACACCAGCCATTGAACTCATCCTAATCTAGTAGACCTCATCTTAACTTAATTACATCAACAGGGACTACATTTCCAAATAAGATCACATTCTGAGGTTCTAGGTGGACATGCGCTTTGAAGGGACACCATGCAGTGACGGCAAACTCTGTTCTGACTTCAGAGTCATGTTCTCTTCACTGCCTTATACAGACTTGAGCATGGAGGGTCTTTGACAGAGGCATGCCCGGGCTGGAGGAACGAAGGGAAATGGGAGGCAAACTAGTTCTGTGAGCTGGGAGAAAATTCCACCAGGAGGGTCATGTTTGGCTTTGTTGATGTTCTTTATGTTATTTGGCGTGTAAACTTTCTTGACTGTTGTGTCTTCATTGGGGGTTGTACCTTTTATCAAAAATAAATCTTTTTTTTTTTTTTTTTGAGACGGAGTCTCGCTCTGTCATCCATTCTGGAGTGCAGTGGTGCAATCTCGGCTCACTGCAAGCTCCGCCTCCCGGGTTCATGCCATTCTCCTGCCTCAGCCTCCCGAGTAGCTGGGACTACAGGCGCCCGCCACCACGCCTGGCTAATTTTTTTGTATTTTTAGTAGAGACGGGGTTTCACCGTGCTAGCCAGGATGGTGTCGATCTCCTGACCTTGTGATCGTCCCACCTTGGCCTCTCAAAGTGCTGGGATTACAGGCATGAGCCACCACGCCTGGCCAAAATTAAATAATCTTTTGGCCCACTAAATGATTTTTGTTTCTCTGTCCTCTGGATAGTAACTTGGTGTCCTTATTTTCTCTTTGTGTTTTGGGAAGATGGTCTTGGGACATCTTTTAATTTATCTGACTTACTGGGTTATAAGCATGCTTTGTACAAATGTATAGAGTAGCATTTTCTGTCCCATAGTGAGCTTTTTGCCTTTGGATGATAGAGAGAGGGAGTATTGGAGGGAGGGAGGTCTCTGAGGTTGTGGAAGAAACAGGGGACCAGAGTCCAGGAGAATGAGATGGGCACAAGGGACTTTGTTCATTCTGGCTCAGTGTGAGGCCTTTGGTGTATGTTCTGTCCTTTAATCTTCATGGTTTCCCTGTGCAGTAAGTGTGATTATCCCCATTTGACTGCGCTGGAAACTGAGGCTTCAAGTGGTGCTAAGGAGCTTCCTCTGTGGTCACGTGGCTCATTGGTGGCACAGGGGATTATGTTACTATGCCATCCTACGTCTACTTTCCGCCTTCACCAAGAGAGGAAGGCAGGGAATGAGGGTAGGCATGAAAAATATCAAGATTAGGACATTGACTTAAGACCCTCTTGGTTGCAAGTGACAGAAAACCTATTTAACCTAGCTGAAGCACAGAAGGGAAGAAGCAGGAATTTATTAGCGCCTATAACTGAGAAGCTCAGAGTTGCCACTGGCTTTAGATAAGGCTACATTCATTAATTTAAGCAGTGGGACTCTGCCCTCCAGTCTATCCTGTAGACAGGCTTTCTCCAGTGTGATAGATAAGACAGCAGTAGATTTTCACCCCTGGAGAAAGAGGGTTTTCCTTGAAAGTTCCATTAGAGATGTCCTAGCAAAGTCTCTGGTTTGGTTTGAGGCACATGCCTGTCTGAACCCATCCCAGTGGATGGGGGCCTACAGTTGGTGATGGGACTGGACTGCATCACATGCCCACTTGGAGAAAGTAGTAGGGTCACCCTGGTCCCCATGGGTTGGGGTTCACACAAGGAAGAGGGTATTGGTTTCCATGAGGAGGAGGATGGGATGCTGGACAGATGAGAACCACAGATGCCCAGAGTTTGTGGTGGTCTCTCCAGGAGACTAGATAGTTTCAGCACAGAAATGCATAAAGGCAAGGAAAAGCAGGACCAGCTATTGGGAATGCACAAAGTTGCCAGGTTTGAGCAGCTGTCAGAGGTAGAAGAAACCAGAAGGGGGCCCAGTTGAAATAAACACAGCGTTATTCCACAATGTTAAGTGCCAGGGGCAACTCCGGACATCAACTCTGGGCACTGTCTAGTCTAAGACTGTGATCCTGATGGAAGGTTTCTCAGTCAGCCTAGGCTGCTATAACACAAATACCATACACTGGATGACTCAGACAACAAACATTTCTCACAGCTCTGTGGGCTGGGAAATCCAAGATCCGATGTCAGCGTGGCCCAGCTCTGGTGAGGGCTCTCTTCCTTGTTTGCAAATAGCTGCCTTCTTATTGTGTCATGTGGCAGAGGGCGGGGGGAGAGAGAGAGAGAGAGAGAGCTTTCTTCTTCTAAGGACACTAATCTCATTCTTCTAAGGACACTAATCGCATCATGGAAGTGCCACTCTCATGCTCTAATCACCTCCCAAAGCCCCCACTTTAGGGATTCGACTTAGGAATTTGTTTAGTCCATAGCAGAGAGGACCAGCAACAGCCAGGCCAAATAAGGGAAACCTATTCTTAGGTGGACTAGCAGGACATTTATTTCATCTTTGAGATGGACACAAATTGATTAACTACTTTTCAAGGCCTTCTTAGCCATCCTCGAAGGTTAACTTCAGGAGAAATCCCCTTATATAACTTCAGGAGAAATTCCCTTATACAAACTCAACTAGAGGCAACTTCTTGGGATTCTGGTAGGTTTTCTATCCTGCCCTCAGCCCTGAGTGTGCACAGCAAATGCAAAGGTAGAGGGAATTTGGATGGCCTTCTGTTGCTGCTTGAATAGAGGCAGTCACCTCAGATCTCCAGCTGGGGCTGCTTTGTTGAGGGAAGAGGGACAAAAGGATGTCATTTAGGGCTGGGTGTAGTGACTCATGCCTGTAGTTCCAGCACTTTGGGAGGCTGAGGTGGGAGGATCACTTGAGGTCAGGAGTTGGAGACCAACCTGGCTAACATAGTGAGACTCTGTTTCTATAATCTTTTAAAAAGAATGTCATTTAGCTAGAAGGATTTGGCTTACTTTAATTTCAACTCATGTGCAGACAGGAAAATAGCCCATTTCCTGGAATCTGCAAACATCCAGATGCATGGGCCAGAGAAAGGAATTTCAAAACAGCTGCTGCATCTTTCACTGGATTTGTTTCTCATGTGCTATGATGTCCCAAAGAGTGCAGCAGGATCCATGGGCGGCTTCTCCATACGGCTCTAATGAGCATCATGTAGAAAGGCATCATCTCTTATTATTTGTTATCTCTGACACCTCTCACTTTTTCCTTTGTGATCATGTCACTGAATTGAGCCCTCTCTGAAGTCTACCACAGTAGCAACATGCCCCTGTTTCCTTAACGCTGGAAAATTGTATTCGCTTTGAATTTAGAAGAAAATGATATATATTTCCAGATATCAGAAAAATCCATTTTGACCTAACCACCTCCCAGTGTGGGAACAATTTATGGTTTTCTACTTGATGTTTTGAAAATTCATTTGGAAATAGAAAAAGTGACCCACAGATTTCAGGTTAGTGTCCTTGGATGAAGATGAGCTCACCTGCTGGAGACAATTCTCTTCTGGAAAGAATCCGATTCCCTCTCATCCCGAGTAGCGCCCAGGTCACAGGTTGCTTCTCTGTGTTAACGCTTTCTTCCTCAATGTTCTCCAAGCCTCTCCTTGGTGATCAATGAGAATGCCACCCCCTTGGGCTCCTGTGCCATCCCTGAACCTTGCTTTCATGGGGATAGATCCTACAAGCATCCACGTGGTTAAGGACGCTGCATGAAACCCTAAAACCTGTTCAGTGTGATGCTTTCTTTTATGAACTAAAAAGCTCAGACAAAAGCATGTTCATCCTGATGATGACTGGCGGGTTTGTGCCTCCTGACTGCGAGAGCCACTCTGCAGCCAGCCTTATTTCCAGTGCAGTTTAGCAAACATTTGGGGTTTGAGATGCAACCAGATGGGAACCTTTTAGCCTGGTGGGAGAAGAAGTAATCGAATTTACACAGCAGAATGAAGGAACAACAGTGAAGGAAGAGTAGCGATGCAGAGAGAGAAGGGAAAAGGAGAGGGCCATGTTATTCTTTGCGCCCCATGGCTGGCCCGGCATTTAGCACTGTGTCAGGCACATAGCAGATGCCCATTCCATATTTGTTGAATGACTGAATGGAAGGGCTTCTGCCTGTTTAGACAACCAGTGTGTGTATGTTCCAAAAGGAAAATCCTGCAGAAGGGCAGAGGAGGGAGGAATGTTGTGCAGATGAGTTGAGGGCTGGAGAATGTCCTATAGGGAGGGACTCAGGACTGGGGTCCATCTCAAGGGAGGGCTGTGGGTGGGGGGATGTCTGCTTCTATGGGGAGGGTCACATTTCAGGTGAAGCAGGTATGGTGGGGGGAGGTTACTGAGAAAAGGCTAAAGCCTCAGAGAAGTTACCTGCTGTGGGAGGGTCTCAGAGGCCACCTGGAAATGGTTTGCCAGGAGGAAAGAGATGAAGAATTCGCTAGGAGGGAAGGAGTGCTAGGCAATGTGGGGGTGAAGGCTCAAGAAAGGACTGAAGACAGGAGGGGTTCTGAGAGTGAGCAGGACATATAGAGGGTGGTGGCTTAGCTGGGGGATCTGTTCAGAGCCAAGGTGGGACCAGAACACATGCTCCACTGCCACTTGTTTTTTAATTTTAGAGACAGGCTCTTGCTCTGTTACCCATGCAGGAGTGCCGTGGTGTGATCATAGCTCGTTTTAACCTCAAACTCCTAGGGTCAAGTGATCCTCCTGCCTCAGCCCCTCCAAGTAGCAGGGACTGCAGGTGTGGGCCATCATGACTGGCTAATTAAAAAAAAAAAATTTGTGTGTAGATGGAGTCTTGCTGTACAGCTTTCCTAGGTTCTTCTGAAATTCCTAGGCTCCTGGGATCCTCTTGCTTCAGTGCTTGGATTACAGGGTGAACCACTGTTCCCAGCTCTCCCTGCTTTTATAGTTTATGGTTTAAATTTTTGTCTTGGTATAATTATGTTAATGATATTGATTTTATTGTATTATAGCCACCTGCAAATTATTCTCATACCTACACAGAAATAAATACAAATAATAGTTAAAAAAATAGTAGACTCTCCAAGCTTAGAAAGCTAGGCTGTCTTCTCTGTCTGGGAGTCAGCATCAGTGGACACTCAGGTAAGATTTAAAGAAAATCTATTCCAGATGATATGCTTTGGCTGTGTCCCCATCCAAATCTTACCTTAAATTGTAGTTTCTATATTCCCCACGTGTTGTGGGAGGGACCTGGTGGGAGGTACTTGAATCATGGGGGCAGTTCCTCCCATGCTGCTATTCTTGTGAGTGAGTTCTCATGAGATCTGATGTTTTCGTTCGTTTGTTTTGAGACAGAGTGTAGCTCTGTCACCCAGGCTGGAGTGTAGTGGTGAAAGGTGAAGTCCGCTGGACTTCCTGGGTCGAGTGGGGACTTGGGAGAACTTTTCTGGCTTACAAAGGGATTGTGAAATGCACCA
Organism: Macaca fascicularis; assembly: GCF_037993035.2. Taxonomy (NCBI): domain Eukaryota; kingdom Metazoa; phylum Chordata; class Mammalia; order Primates; family Cercopithecidae; genus Macaca; species Macaca fascicularis. The sequence continues at coordinate 57,988,436 of NC_088377.1, forward strand.
GTCAGTGCTCTGTAGCTAACGAGTGGTTTGTAACATGCACCAATCAGCACTCTGTAAACATAGACCAATCAGCACTCTGTAAAAATAGATCAATGCGCACTCTGTAAAATGGACCGATTAGCAGGACGTGTGCGGGGACAAATAAGGGAATAAAAACTGGCCACTCGGAAGCCAGCAGCTGCAACGAGCTCTGGTCCCCTTTGGTGTTGTGGAAAATTTGTTTTTTCGCTCTTCACAGTAAATCTTACTGCTGCTCACTCTTTGGGTCCGTACCACCTTTAAGAGATGTAACACCGTGAAGGTCCGCGGCTTCATTCTTGAAGTCAGCGAGACCACGAACCCACCAGAAGGAACCAACTCTGGACACAGTGGCATGATCTTGGCTCACTGCAACCTCTGCCTCTTGGGTTCAAACGATTCTCCTGCCTCAGCCTCCCAAGTAGCTGGGACTACAGGTGTGTGCCAGCACACCTGGCCAAGTTTTGTATTTTTAGTAGAAACGGGTTTCACCATATTGGCCAGGCTGGTCTTGAACTCCTGACCTCAAGTGATCCACCCGCTTCAGCCGCCGAAAGTGCTGGGATTACAGGCGTGAGCCACCACACCAGGCTGAGATCTGATGGTTTTATAAGGGGCTTTTCCCCCTTCTGCTTGGCACTTCTCCTTACTGCCACCGCGTGAAGAGGAAGTGTTTCCTTCTCCCTCTGCCATCATTGTAAGTTTCCTGAGGCCTCCCAGCCCTGCAGAACTGTGAGTCTCTTAAACCACATTCCTTTATAAATTGCCCAGTCTTGGCTATGTCTTTAGTAGCAGCGTGAGAACAGACCAATACACCAGACAAAGTATTTCCTTAAGAAGTTGTAGAGACAGGGTTCTATGAGCTTTCATAGCTGGAAGATCTCTTCTATGTACCTGCTGTTGTTCAAATCCATTTTCTTTCAGTCCTTGGTGGAGATGCTTTAAAATCATTGCATTTTTTTTTTGTTAAAGGAAGTTCTGAGCTTTTTTTGTTTTTTTTTTCCCCATAAGTGAGTTAATTGATGGGTATAAAAAACTTACAGGACTCAACTGGTGGGGTGGCATCCAAGGTGTTATGGGGCCTGAAGCTTACACAATTTTGGCTCCTTCTTTAAGAAAAATAATGCAAAATTCATAATACAAAATTAGGTGCAAAAGTAAATATCTATTTTGGATGAGAAAAGAAATCATAACAAATTGCTAAGTTAAAGAAAGCTGCCAAATACCGCAAAAATTACAAAATCCACAAAAATAATGTAAGGTTTTTATTAACTACCGAATACACCTTTCTGATCCTTTTTTTCCTACCTTCTTTGACTACATTTTACTTGACTACCTCTTTATTATGACAGCAATTTGGAATAGCCTTTTCTCTTAATAAAGAGAATACAAAGGTAATTCATTCCTTCTTCCAGTATGGTTGGCTGATCCTTGCTTTTTTCTAAGAGTTGATAATTAAGAAAATTCACGTTAGCTTCACAACTCAATTTGCGTATCATCATGTAAATTTTTAGGATTGTCGTAAAATCCGGACCAACCTCTCTCCACTTGCTATGTGAGCTGCAAGATTATTAGGCAATTCACATTTTCTTGTGGTCACTTGTATTAAATGTTATGGACTGGATGTTGGTGTGTTCCCAAAATTCATAGATTGAAATTGTAACCTCCACTGTGTGACGGTGTCAGGGGGTGGGGCCTTTGGGATGCGATTAGGTCATAGGGTAAAGCTCTCAGGAACGGGACTGGTGCTTTTATAAAAGAGACCCCCAAAAGAGCTCTCATCCATTTCTGCCATGTGAGGACATAGCAGAAAGACAGTATCTATGAACCAGGAAGTGAGCCCTCACCAAACACAGAATGTGCTGGTGCCTCAATCTTCAACTCCCCAGCATCCAGAATTGCGAGAAATAAATGTTTGTGGTTTAAGCCACCCAGTCTATGGTATTTTTGTTATGGCAGGCTGAACAGATTAAGACAAATATTCTTTGAATTGAGGACATTATGAAGTATTTGTGAAGCTATTTCTAGTTCCGGGCAGCTCAGCAATATACAGGAGACTGGAAACCATCTTAAACACATCCCAAAAACCAAACTAAATGTGTTCTCAACCTAAATTCCGCAAAGCCAAATCCTGAATAACTGTGTGCTCCCCCAACCCCTTCTTGGGGAGAACTATAACAGAAGGAAAACCGGGCATTGAACTGATTGCAAGAAAATATCTTGCTTTTGCAAATTTTACAGAAACATATGACAGTGTGCACACATTACTAGGGCCCTTTCAAGGCCTTAGAAGGGGTCCATGTAATTGAAAGACCCTGAACTTAAGCCTCAATAGCTTCACAGTAAATCTCGCTCTGCCCACGTTGATTACTTCTGGAAGTGAATATTTACTAAATTCCCCTGGAGTGAAGGAACCCTGGGTGTTTTCTCTTCCCTATTAGACCTTTTACATTTTTTTTAAGTTTCATTGAAATAGGCATTAAGAATACTTGGCCCAGATGATAATTACATTCCCCTTACATCTGTGTAGTGGTTTGCCGTTTGTAAGAGTTCACAGTGCTTTATTTTCTTTCCTCTCCACTCCAGCCCTGGGAGCTAGACAGGGCCAGTATTATTCCCATTTGCAAATAAGGAAACATGCTCTGGGCTTGCCAGGGCTTTTTCCATCTGCCTGTCAGGAGGAGCCTTTGCAGCAGCTGTAGGTATGATGAAGGGAGCATTGGGCACTAATCTGGAGACCCATGATTGATGCTACTAGCTCCATCATGAACTGGCTGTGAGTCTTGTGTTAGGCCTTCCTGGCCCTTGGTTTCCTCATTTGTAAAGGAGGGATTATCTCCTAGAGGTGCCTTGTTGTTTTGTTTGTTTTTTGTTTTTGTTTTTTTGAGACAGGGTCTCACTCTTTGGCCCAGGCTGGAGTGCAGTGGTGTGATCATGGGTTGCTAAAACCCTGACCTCCTGGGCTCAAGGGATCCTCCCATCTCGGCCTCCTGAGTAGCTGGGACTACAGATGCCTGCCACTACAACTGGCTAATATTTTTGTATATTTTGTAGCGACAGGGACTCACCATGTTGCCCAGGCTGGTCTCGAACTCCTGGGCCCAAGTCAAGTAATCCTTCTGACTTGGCCTCCCAAAGTGCTGGGATTACAGGCATGAGTCACTGTGTCCAGCTGCTTTTAAGGTTCTTTTTGTTTTGTTTTGTATTTTTGAGACAAGGTCTCACTCTGTTGCTCAGGCTGGAGTGCCGTGGTGCAATCAGGGTTCACTGCATCCTCGACCTCCTGAATTCAAGTGATCCTTTCACCCCAGCCTCTTGAGTGGCTGGGACTACAGGCATTGTGCCACCATGCCTGGCTAATTTTCGTATTTTTGTAGAGATGAGGTTTTGCCATGTTGCTTGGGCTTGTCACAAATTCCTGGGCTCAAAACAGTTCTCCTGCTTTACCTTCCAAAGTGCTGGGATTCCAGGTGTGAGACACCACACTCGGCTGCTTTTAAAGTCCTTAAAGTGTTTAAGAAACACTTATCTACTGGACAAGAGGAGGGTTCCCACCTCCCTCTCGTCTCATAGCCAAATAGGAGTACCAGGTGCCTTCAGTCTCCTGATTTCTCTTGCTCCTGTTACCCATTTACAGTTAACCCTTTTAACAATGCAGGGGTTAGAGGCACTGACCCCATAGTCAGAAATCTACATGCAACTTCTGACTCCTCCCAAAGATAACTACTAATAGCCTACTGTCAACTAAAAGCTTTACCAATAACATAAACCATCAATTAACACATATTTCATATGTTATATGTATTATATGCTGTGTTCTTACAATCAAGAAGGCTACAGAAAAGAAAATGCTATTAAGGAAATCCTAAGGAATGGCTAGGCATGGTGGCTCATGCCTGTAATCCCAGCACTTTGGGAGGCCGAGGCAGGCGGATCACCTGAGGTCAGGAGTTTGAGACCAGCCTGGCCAACATGGTAAAACCCTGTCTCCACTAAAAATATGAAAATTAGCTGGGCATGGTGGTGTGCACCTGTAGTCCCAGCTACTTGGGAGGCTGAAGCAGGAGAATTGCTTGAACCAGGGAGGTGGAGGTTGCAGTGAGCCAAGATCACACCAGTGCACTCCAGACTGGTGACAGAGCAAGACTCCATCTCAAAAATAAAATAAAATAAAATTGGCTGGGTGTGGTGGGACATGCCTGTAGTCCCAGCTACTCGGGAGGCTGAGGCAGGAGAATCACATGAACCCTCGGGGTGGAGGTTGCAGTGAGCTGAGATTGCACCACTGCACTCTAGCCTGGGCAACAGAGTGGGACTCCATCTCAAAAAAAAAAAAAAAAAAAAAAAAAAAAAAATCCAAAGGAAGAGAAAATCCATGTGCTATTCATTAAAGAGAAGTGGATCGTCATAAAGGTCTTCATCCTGATAGTATTCACATTGAGTAGGCTGAGCAGAAACAGGGAGAGGAGAGTTGGTCTTGCTCAGTGGCGGCAGAGGCAGAAAGAAATCCACGTAGAAGTGGACCTGTGCAGTTCAAACCCACGGTGTTCAAGGGTTACCTGTCCTTTCTGGCATCATTCTGACATCCCACGAGTCTGTCTTTTCCCGAGTATAAGCCCTGAGCGGGCTGGATCCTTGTGGAAATTGAGTATGTGCTCCTCTGATTTCGGAAGCAGGTTGCAAACTCTCAGAGGTGTGTTTGAACATCCTGAGTCTCTCCAGGGTGGTCCTGCTGCATGCTCAGAGGCCCAGTGTCGGTGCAATGACCTTGCGTTTGGACGAGTTCCTGGACTGTGGTTTTGCTTCCTCATTTTCTACTTTGATGCGTGTGTTCATCTGGAAATCCAGAGGGTCCCAGAACTGGGTCAGGGCGGCACAGATTGCTGGAGGAAGCCCAGCTAGAGAGTGCAGAAGAGGAGAGGTGGTTGATGCTGAAAAATATTTTTTTGCTGGATCCGTTTCTTCTGATGAGGGTGGCCAATCTCAGGGTTTTCTTTAGGTGACGTATTTAAAAGATCGCTAAAACATGATTTGGCCCATGTAGTTAAAAAAGACCATCAACGGCCGGGCGCGGTGACTCACGCCTGTAATCTCAGCACTTTGGGAGGCCGAGGCGGGCGGATCACGAGGTCAGTAGATCGAGACCATCCTGGTTAACATGGTGAAACCCCGTCTCTACTAAAAATGCAAAAAATTAGCCGGGCGTGGCGGCGGTCGCCTGTAGGTCTCCCAGCTACTCGGGCTACTCAGGAGGCTGAGGCAGGAGCATGGCGTGAACCCTGGAGATCTTGCCACTGCACTCCAGCCTGGGCGACTGAGCGAGACTTGGTCTCAAACAAACAAACAAAAAAGACCATCAGCTACATAATTTAATATGCCCATTTTAGGTATGAGGAAATGGAGGTCTGGTGGTGATAAGTCCAGGGTGAAACTGGACTCCTGATTTTTTTTTTTTGCATTTGACCCTTGAACAGCACAGGGGTTGCAGGTACCAATCCTCACAGTCAAAATTTTGTGTGTGACTTTTGACTCCCTCAAAACTTATTTACAAATAGCTTAAGGTCAAAACTGGAGTGCGTGTTTAAGGCTGTTCCTCTCTGTGCATGCATCATCTGACCACGTCTGGTTTTTTTTTTTTTTTTTTGCAATCCTTTTTTGTGCCTTATCCCCATCATTATTGGGCATAATTAATAAGAAAATAACTGAATTAAAATATTCTGGAGTTTTTGCTTTTATGTCCATTTATTGGATCATACATGTAAATACAGAGATACATTTATATGTAGTTTGGTTTTTAAATTTTTTGTTTGAGTTTTCTTTTTTCCTTTTTCAGGATTTTATGTTTTTCTCGTGAGAAAGTTCACATAACATGAGATTGATGCCGGTGCTGTCACCTCACGCCTGTAATCCCAGCCCTTTGGGAGGCCGAGGCAGGCGGATCACCTGAGGTCGGGAATTGGAGACCAGCCTGACCAACATGGAGAAACACCATCTGTACTAACAGTACAAAATTAGTCGGGCGTGGTAGCGCATACCTGTAATCCCAGCTATTTGGGAGGCTGAGGCAGGAGAATTGCCAGAACCTGGGAGGCAGATGTTGCAGTGAGCCAAGATCGTGCCATTGCACGATCTTGTTGCCTGGGCAACAAGAGCGAAACCCCGTCTCAAAACAAACAAACAAACAAACAAAAATTAGCCAGATGTGGTGGCATACATCTGTAGTCCCAGCTACTCAGGAGGCTGAGGCAGGAGAATTGCTTGAACCCACGAGGTGGAGGTTGCAGTGAGCCAAGGTAGTGCCACTGCACTCCAGCCTGGGCAACGAAGCAAGATTCTGTCTCAAAAAAAAAAAAAAAAACCCCAAACAAACAAACAAACAAAAATCCATCAGGTTCATCATTTTAACCATTTTGAAGTGTACGATTCTGTGGATTTTAGTATATCCATGATAGCATGCAACCATCACTGCCATCTAATTCCAGAACATTATCATCACCCCAGAAAGAAACCTTGTACCTATCAGCAGTCAAACATACTGGTTTTGAAGATTTGCTAAATCATGATGCCGAGAGTGTGCTATACATGCGTATGAATGTGTGTGTCCTCGTGTAATGGGTAAACATCTTTCGCTTTGTGACAAGAGTCTTTGGAAAGGTCTTTGTCCAGGCAGGATGCTCAGGAATATACTCATTTAGGGACCTGCCCTGGATTGCGATGCTATAAAAATGCATGCGGAAGGTCCTTTGGGAGCCCCTGAACAGAGGCTGTAGGAATTTTGGGGAGGGAGAATGGATGGCCCGGGGAAGCTCTCCTGCTTTCTTAGTCCCTGTTGAGCCCAGGCCCAGCACAGTACTAAAGAGAGCTGGGCTGCAGAAAGAGGCTGTCTGTAAAAGAGGCAGGGAGCCAAGGTCCTGGGTGGCTGGTCTATTAAAAGCTCCCTTGACAATTTCAACAAAAGCATCAGTGTTGGCTGGTCCCATCCTGATGTAGATCCTTAGCTTCTGTGTCTAAAAACCCTCCCCGAAGTTCCATTTGCATGTATTATTCCATTCTCTATGATTCCCTGCTGTGGGTTACTGTTCTACAGACTCTTATGCTCAGACTCCAGAGAGCCATGTTTGTTTATAAAAGGCGGTAATTGGAAACAGTGTGGCTAGAGAGACACAATGTTGGACACAGACCTCATCTTGGCTCTCTCCCTCGCTCTGTGACCCTGGCGACATCACTCACCTTCTCTGAGCCTTGGTTTCTAATTTAGAAGTGAGTTGGAATAGTGGATCTAGAAGTAGTAATACCTTCTTCATAGGACTTATGTCAGGATTAAATGAGATAATGCATGGAAATACTTTGGCACAGTGCCTGATACCCAGCTTAAGTGTCCAATAAGTGGTTACCAACAGAAATATACCTGTGATTATTAATATATTAACCTTAATTAATTAATGTATCCATCCAGAATGAACTCCCAAATAGCCAATTTCCCCAACACCTTTTACGAAATAGCAGAGTCATTAATTTGTAACACCTTCTACATCATATATTAAATTGTCCTATATCCTTTGGTCGGCTAGTGGACTCGGTTTTGGTCTGTGGATTATTTTATTAGAAACATTTAACTTTAATTATTATGTCTTTATTAAACTTTTGAATATCTTGAGGCAATCCCGCTCATGATTTTAACTTAAAAAAAATTTAATTTTTCTTACATTCCTATTCTTCCAGAATTCTTAGGCATGATTTTGTTGAGTCGACCCCACATTTTACTGGGATTGTGATTGGAATCCAATTCCGTTATAGCTAAATCTTGGTCTATGAAAACTGGCTGTCTAACAATATTCAGTCATTTCATCTAGAAAGAGACTATATTTATTTATTGGTTTCAGTATTTTATATCTTTCTAAGTATTTATTGTCAGGGTTATTCCTAGACAGTTTTTATTTGTTAACGTTTTCACTGGCATTTTATCCCATTATTTGTTCTAATTGGTTTTTGCTTTAGGAGAGGGGTTGATTTTTAATTTTAATGTCATACATACCTTATATCCAATCATATCACTGGATCTATATAGTAATTTTCAGAGTTATTATTTTGATTATCTCATAATTTCGAAGCATGTGATCATATAATTGAATATGCATCTAATAATTTTATCTGTTACAAAGTTGATTTTCTCTAAATTTGTCTTTTTGATTATTTTAAATTTTTGCATTTATTTACCAACCTAAAATTCTTTTCTGTTTTCTGGTGCATTAATTTCTGCTTTACTCTTATTTTCCCCTTCCCAGTTCTTTCTTTGTTTCTCAAACTTTTTCAATAGAGTGCTTGGTTCATTTATTTTTCATGGTTTAATAATAAAAATAATTAGGGCTGTTAATTTCATTCTGGAAACGCATAACTCTGTTATGGATTATTTACATTTTAGATATTTTTGAGCTAGTTGATAACTGTAGATTTGATTTTCTTTTTGAACTAATAATTTTCCCAGTTCCCCTTCTGCAGTGGGATTCCGGGAGAGAGTAGTCAATAGCTGAATAAACAAGTCTAGAAAGCAGTCCTAGAAAGGGCACCAGGCTGAGAAACAGGAAGTGGCTTAGAATAATGAGGTGCACCACAGGTAGCCAAGTGATAGAAAAACAAGAATACATAGGTTTTGCTGGGCAGACATCAGGCACACCTGAGTTGGGTGTTCTAAGTGCTGGACTGCAAAAGTCGATTAAGTATGTCAAGTCTGTATAGGCAATAGTTGATTAAAGGATTATTTTCAAATCGTCATGTGGTTTGGATTTGTTTTGTTGGGGATCTTATTATATTCTTATTTTATTGTGCTGTAGTCTGAATGTGAACTGAGCATTTTTAACAGTTTTATTGAGCTATCATGGGCATATAAAAATTGTATATATTCAAGATGTATTTATATGCATACATTGTGAAATGACCACAATAAAGCAAATTAACATATTCATTATCTCCATGTAGGTGCCATCTGGGAGAGGGAGAGAGAGAGAGAGACAGAAAGGGTGTGTGTGTGTGTTGAGCAGATTTGATATCTATCCTCTTATTAAATTACAAGTATACAATACAGTATTGTTAACTTTGTCATCATGCTGTACATTCAATCTCCAGAAATTATTCGTCCTGTATAACCGAAACTTTGAAACATTTGACCCAAATCACCCCATTCTTCCCTCCCCCCATCCTCTGGAAATTAGCGTCCTACCCTCTGCTTGTATGAATTGATGTTTTTCCATATGTGAGATCATGTGGTACTTTTATTTCTGTCTCAATCACTTCATTTAGCATGATGTTCTCCACCTCCATCCATGTGATTACAAATGGCAGGATTTCCTTCTTGTTCAAGGCTGAATGCTGTTCCATTGTGTGTGTGTGTGTGTGTGTGTGTGTGTGTATGTGTGTACACACCACATTTTCTTTATCAATACATCTGCAAAAAGATGTTGAGGTTATTTTCGTATGTTGGCCATTGTGAATAATGCCGCAGCCAGTCAGTGTAGATATTTCTTGACATACTGATTTCAGTTCCTTTGGATATATATCTAACACGGGATTGCTGGATCATGTGATAGTTCTATTTTTAATTTTTTGGGGAACCACTATACTGTTTTCCATAATGGTTATACTAATTTTCAGTTCCCCCTGTAATGTACAGGGGTTCCCTTTACTCCAAATCCTTGCCAACCCTTCCCTTGTCTTTTTCATAATAGCCATTCTAACGGGTGTGAGATAATATCTTATAGTGGTTTTAATTTCCGTTTCCCTGAGAGTTAGTGGCGCTGAGCATTTTTTTCATATATTTTTTGGCCATTTACATGTCATCTTTTGAAAAATGTCTATTCAGACCTTTTGCCCATTTTAAAATCAGATTATTTCTTTTTTGCTGTTGAGTTCCTTGCATATTCTGGATATTAGTCCCTTATTAGATGAATGTTTCTTGAAAGGCAAGTGTAGTGGTGACAAATACAGTTTTTGTTTGTCTGAGAAGGACTTAATCTCCCCAACGTTTTAAAAGGATAGCTTTGCAGGGCATAGTGTTTTAGGTTAGCAATTCTTTCTTTCAGTACTTTGAATATATTATCTCACTGTCCCCAAGCTTGTAAGGTTTCTGTGGAGAAACATCCTGTTAGTTTCATGATATTTTCTTTGAATGTGATGAGGTGCTTTTCTCTTTCTGCTTTGAAAATTCTTTGTTGTTGACTTTTTACAATGTAAGTATGTTTCTCAGTGTAGTCCACTTAATATTCAATATATTTGATGTTTTATTTGATTTTTGAGACTGGATATTTATTTCTCTTCCCAGTTTGAGAACTTTTGCTTATTATTTCTTTAAATAAGCTTGCTGCCCTTTTTGCTCTCTTTTCTTTCCGGAATGCCCACAGTATGCATATTGTTTCGCTTGATGATGTCTCATAAATCCTTTATTTTTATTATTTTTTTATTTTTGAGACAGAGTCTCTCTCTGTCACCCAGGTTGGAGTACAGTGGTGCGGTCTTGGCTCACTGCAACCTCTGCCTCCTGGGTTCAAGCAATTCTCATGCCTCAGCCTCCCGAGTAGCTGGGACTACAGGGGTGCACCACCATGCCTGGCTAATTTTTGTATTTTTAGTAGAGATGGGGTTTCACCATATTGGCTAGGCTGGCCTTGAACTCTGACCTCAGGTAATTAGCACACCTCAGCCTCCCAAAGTGCTGGGATTACAAGTGTGAGACACCATGCCTGGCCATGTCTCATAAATCCTGTATGATTTATGTAGACATCTGTTAGTTCTATTTTATATATTCAAATGCATTATGTTATTATTTATAGGTTTTAAACTTGACCAGTTTAAAGATGTAAAGGGACATGGTCATTGGAAAAGAGTTGTTTTGTTCATTTGCCCCCCTTTTCCAAGAATTTTGCATTATATATTTTGATGTAATGTCATTTAATCCCCTCTCCCCCAATGCTGTGACAGTCTGCATTAATGTTGAAGCTTATCTTTTATCAATAGATAATGTCTCTGTTTTCCCGTGTAATGCTTTTTCTCTTTAGTGATGCTTTGAGTCAAATGAATGTTTCCACCTGTACACCCTTAACTCAGTGTTCTTAACTTCCCGTCCCCTTTGAGTCCCTTATGATGGGCCAAGGATACACTTTCTATATGGTAATTCTTCTAAGTTCTAGGAGAACGCTGCTGGATTCATTTCTCATCAGCCTTCCCAATCCTGATTTTCTCCTCAATATTTTTGTCTAGTGGATGTCCTAGACTTGCTTCCTGTATGAGTTCTTTTGCTTCTAGATTCTTCCTTTGGATGTGTCTAGAACATTTTCCCTGTACTTCACTAGGCAGCTGTAGGTCTCCATTCCATTGCTTGCCCACCTTGAGGACCCTCAGCTTGCCTCTTACCTAACAGTTATCTAGGAGGGTGAGGCAGAGTTTGAAGCCTACCTTTCTCCCTTCTCTTCCCACTTCCCTCCTTCCTTCCTTTCTCTCTGTTTTCTTTCTCTCTCTCCCTCTTTGTTTCTTCCATCCTTTCTCTCTCTTTCTTTTTCCCTTTCTTCCTCTCTCCCTTCCTTTCCCTTCTCCTCTCCTTCCTTCCTTTTTCCCTCCCTTCCCTCCTTCCTTCCTTTTTCCCTCCCTTCCCTCCTTCCTTCCTTCCTTCCTTCCTTCCTTCCTTCCTTCCTTCCTTCCTTCCTTCCTCCCTCCCTCCCTCCCTCCCTCCCACCCCGTCTTTCATTTCTTTGCTCCCTCTCTGCTAGAGTTCCGTAGAATGGGCATAGCTCACTGCAACCTCGAATTCCTGAGCTTAAGCAATCTGCCTGCCTCAGCCTCCCGAGTAGCTGGAACTACAGGTGCACACCATCATGCCTGGCTAATTTTAAAAAATGAGAAATGGGGTCTCATTATGTTGCCCAGGCTGGTCTGGTCTCAAACACCTAGCCTCAAGCAACCTTCCTGCCTCAGCCTCTCAAGTAGCTGGAATTACAGGTGCAAGCCGCTGTGCCCAGCAGGAGTCTGCCTTTCTTTCTTGGTTTTTTTTTTTTTTTTTTTTTTTTTTTTGCCCAGCCTGTCATCTGATTTACGTATTTTCCTTGGTCACATAATACAATTTTGTTTTTAGTCCTGGGAGCTCTTATCTTTTATTAAAGACGTTTTTATATGAGTTGTAAGTAAGTAAGTGGTCCTCTGACATCTTATTTTTAGCCTCTTCCTCATAGTTGGTGCTGTTCCTCTTGTTCTCCGTCTTTGAATTTATGGGCAATGTTTTGTTTGTCTTTATCGTCTCCATTAGTAATTATCTTTCAAATTTAAAAAGCAGATCTTGATCCTGTCTATCTCTATTTATCAGAGGCAAGAATGAACTAGTTTCCTTTGATTCCTTATCATGGAGGAGATATTTTAGGATTTCTTATACCTGCCCCACACAGATACCTAGATATACTCTTGATTAATATATTACTGGCCTTTGCAGTGGTTCACGCCTGTAATCCCAGCACTTTGGGAGGCTGAGGCAGGTGGAACACTTGAGGTCAGGAGTTCAAGACCAGCTTGGCCAACATGACGAAACCCTGTGTCTACTAAAAATACAAAAATTAGCCGGGCGTGGTGGCAGTCGCCTGTAATCCCAGCTACTCGGGAGGGTGCCTGAGTATTGCCTGAACCCAAGCAGCAGAGGTTGCTGTGAACTGAGATCATGCCACTGCACTCCAGCCTGGGCAACAGAGCAAGACTCCGTCTAAAAAAAAATTACATATATATACATATATGTGTATATATATATGTATGTATATGTGTGTATATATATGTGTGTGTGTGTAGGTATATGTAATTGGCCTTAAGAACCTAAGGTGTATTTGTGTGTAAATGACATATATTGTGTAAGTACCTAAGTATAGTATTTAATGTAGCATTTGTAATATATAGTGTTATAGGATGGTAGAAATACACACACACACACACACACCACCTACACTTACATTTATATATATAATTTTTTCCCTGCTGTGTCATTGACCTTGGCCTCCATCATGGTGCATGAACACTCCGTGCTGGGTGCTTTATCCTCTTCAGGCTATAGAAGTTGAAGGATAGGAGCCTAATTCCCAGCCCAGTTCCCTCCTGCATGCTGGCATTCTTCCGCCATTGCTCCGGTGGGATAAAGAGAAGGCTTTTCTCATTGCTTAAGTCTTTTCTTAAGCACACCTCTTATTGCCTGCTCTTCCATCACTTTCGCCAGATGGAGTAAGCAAGAAAACAATTCTCCAGGTTCTTCTTTTCCACATGGGAGCTCTCACTCTTGGCACATGATACTTCTCCAGCCTCTATTCTCATTCGTGCTCTCACCTAGGAGTCACAGTCTCAAAGCCGATCTCATACACCAAAAGATGCCTGGGGCTGGACACAGTGGCTCACGCCTGTAATCCCAGCACTTTGGGATGCTGAGGCGGGTGGATCACCTGAGGTCCAGGAGTTTGAGACCAGCCCAACCAACATGATGAAACCCCATCTCTACCAAACATCCAAAGATTAGCCAGTTGTGAGGTGCACGCCTGTAATGCCAGCTACTCAGGAGGCTGAGGTAGGAGAATCGCTTGAATCCGGGAGGCGGAGGTTGCAGTGAGCCGAGATCGCCCTACTGCACTCCAGCCTGGGTGACAGAGCGAGACTCTGTCTCCAAAAAAAAAAAAAAAAAAAAAAAAATATTAGCTAGGTGTGGCGGTGCATGCCCTGTAGTCCCACCTACTTAGAAGGCTGAGAGGGGAGGATTGCTTGGACCCAGGAGGCAGAGGTTGCAGTGAGCTGAGAGCATGGGCAACAGAGTGAGACCTTGTCTCAAAAACAATAGGACACTTGGATTAGAATGTTCATAGCAACCTTTCTTATAATAGCTCCAAAGTGGAAACAAGTCAGATTTCAACCAACAGGTGAATGAATAAGCAAACTGACATATTCTTTCTATAGAGTACCATTCAGCAATAAAAAGGAATGAACTCCTGGTACATGCAACGGAATGAATGAATTTGAACAAGTATTTTGTTGAATAAAATAAGCCAGACAGAAGGAGTACCTACTGCATGATTCCACTTATGTCAAGTTCTAGAACAGACAGACATCATCTCTGGGGTGTGGAGAGTTGCCTGGAAAGAGGAAGGCACTTTTGTTGGGGATGGGTCTTCTTTGGATGGTAGCTACACAACAGATGTTTATGGTTGTCAAACCTTGTTGCACTCAAGAGCTGTGTATTTTCTTTTATTTTTTGAGATGGAGTCTCACTCTGTCACTCAAGCTGGGGTGCAGTGGCACGATCTTGCCTCACTGCAACCTCCACCTCCCAAACTTAAGTGATTCTCCTGCCTCAGCCTCCTGAGTAGCTGGGATTACAGGCATGCGACACCACACCTGGCTAATTTTTCTAATTTTAGTAGAAATGGGGTTCATCATGTTGACCAGGCTGGTCTCGAACTCCTGACCTCAGATGATCTACCCACCTCAGCCTCCCAAAGTGCTGGGATTACAGGCGTGAACCACCACACCCGGCCTATGTATTTTCTTTATGTAAATTATGTATCAGTAAACTAATGGCTGTACTTTTTGCAAAAACAATCAGGAGAACAGAAAATAAGGATATATAGTATATATAAATTTATATACAAACAGAAATAAAATATGAGTATGATTTTTAAAACGCAGGACTGAAGTTGGTCTTAGCTCTGGGGCATGGACCTGAGTTCTACACCTCCTAGAGCTGGTCCGTGTGGCATCTGCTCCTTTTTCTTTCTGGTTCAGAAAGAAGAAGCCAGACCTGAGCTGACCTTGTGGGCAGCTGGAGCCAGATTGTCCTGTCTTCTTTCCAGGTGGCTGGGCTTTTCTATTTCTAAGGGTAAAGGTGTGTTCAGGTCACTGTAGTTTTTCATCTGGCGCCATCAGATTTGTGCATGACTTTTATTCCAGTGGGGGGTTTGTGTGTGTGTGTGTGTGTGTGTGTGTGTGTGAGAATGTGTACACAGGCTAGCAGGCTAGTGCCGCCTTTGGGATATTGACCCAAATTCATTTTGGATGTGAGGAGATCTATTTCAGAGGTTGGTAGCCCAATTCAACCCTAAGATGTAAAATATGATTTTAAAATATCATAGCTGCCGGGGACACTGGGCCAGAAAGTAGCACTGACAGTGTGACTGTGGAGTGTCATATCTCCGTGGACGGGCACATGACGGTTTTTGCACCAGTGACTGACGGATATTGAGTCACCACCCTTGCAACTGACTACTGGAGTTCCAAATGTGAGAGATCTGAACCTTTTAGTCACCCGCAGAGACAGGGAGACTGTAGGGCTTTAGACCAGTAGGGCCTCTAGACTACCTGGGCCCGCCCTTCATTCTACAGGTGAGATCTGAGCCTGCGGGGAGGCAGCTAGAGAAGGGTATGTGTGTGTGGCCAGCTGGTGGCCCATTTTGACCCCTGGTGTGATCAGTTTTAAGGCCAGTGCTCTTGCGTGTTAATAACTTTTCTCCCAGATGATTTTTTTTTTGTTTTTTTGTTTTTTGTTTTTTGAGACGGAGTCTCGCTCTGTTGTCCAGGCTGGAGTACAGTGGCCGGATCTCAGCTCGCTGCAAGTTCCACCTCCCGGGTTTATGCCATTCTCCTGCCTCAGCCTCCCAAGTAGCTGGGACTACAGGCGCCCACCACCTCGCCCGGCTAGTTTGTGTGTTTTTTGTATTTTTTTAGTAGAGACGGGGTTTCACGTGTTAGCCAGGATGGTCTCGATCTCCTGACCTCATGATCCGCCCGTCTCGGCCTCCCAAAGTGCTGGGATTACAGGCTTGAGCCACCGCGCCTGGCCCCGGATGATGTTTTAATCCATCAGGACTAAATGATTCTGTCATAAATCCTTGCAGACAAGAGAGGATGGGAACTGCCGTTTATGAAGTCACCTGCTATGTGCCAAGTACTCAACATATGCTACCTCATGAATTCCTCATAGTGGACCTAGGAGGTGGCAATTGTTTGTTCCATTGTACAGATAAGGAAACTGAGGCTGATGCAGAATTGGGGTTTGTTACACTGGGATTTTTCCCAGGCTTCACGTGTTCTACAGATTTACAGTCTCTGTTTTCAGTTTTCATTCTGGAGATATCGGACAGGTGTCTGCTGTGTGCACGTCCTGAGAACACAGTCCTGGTCCTTGCGGGATGTATAGACATTGCCCCTATAGTGCTGGAATCAATGGGATTTACTGCAGAAATGACCGTGGGGGCGAGGTTAATGCCAAGGGTCAGACTGAATCCTATGTCCTTCCTGTGTGTCTGCTTGTAGATTCCTGGAGGGAATGTTTCTTTTTATTATTATTATTATTATTATTATTTTATTGAGATGGAATCTTGCTCTGTTGCCCAGGTGTGATCTTGACTCACTGCAACCTCCGTTTCCCAGGTTCAAGTGATTCTTCTGCCTCAGCCTCCCGAGTGGCTGGAATTACAGGTGCCCACCACCATGCCCAGCTAATTTTTGTATTTTTAGTGGAGACGAGGTTTCACTAGGTTAATAATCAAGGTTGGCCTGGCTGGTCTCAAACTCCTGACCTCAGGTGATCCACCCACCTTGGCCTCCCAAAGTGCTGGGATTAGAGAGGTGTGAGCTGCTGCGCCCTGCCCTGGAGGGAATGTTTCAACTTCATAATCTCAGCCTTTCAGAGCCTGCCTCTCCTTCATGCCTGACACCGGAGGGGGAACAATGACTGCCGTGTTCAATAAAACTTTTGTGGGAGATGATTTAAATTGCTTTGATAACACCCTTGGGAGTTGGGGCCCCTTTTAATAATTTAGGCTGAAGTATTGTGTGCTCTCATTAAAGAGAAGAGATGTATCTGAACTCTGGGCTTGAAGCTCTACTTTCTACAAAGAGGCTTGTTGGATTTCAAAACCAAGGCGACACCACCTCTTAGTGTGCTGGCAGATACAGGGAGAGGACTGTCTGTCTTCCCTCCTGTGTCCCTCTCCGCCACAGCTGAAATGGCTGATCTTTTCAGAATCACTGACTGGGGGATGTTCATGAGCTTGGACAGGATAACAAATGGAGGTGGGTTATTTTCTGATCCTAGGAAGTGAGAAACAGCTGTTCTTCCTAGCTTGGAAAGCAAGTCATTTGTTTTCTACACACACATACGCACGCGCGTGCGCACACACACACAACCACACACAAACACACACGGTTATCCAATGCTGCTAGAAAAAATTAAAAATTGCACATTGTATTTCTAAAAGAGGAAGCAGAGAAAAAGGATTTCCAGAATTCTAAACACGCCCCCCCATCACTGCGTCTCCTCTCAGCTAGGACTTTGTTTGCACAGCCGAGGCCTGCAGGGTACATTACAGAGGTGGACTTGGGGCTGGCCTTGAACTTCCAGACCCTCCCTCCCCGCTCTGGCCAGGGCTGGGGAAATGTCAGCTATTCTGAGGGCCTTGGAAGTTGGACTCAGTTATTTTCGGTAACATATCATCAACTGCTTATTCCACTTTTACAGACGCTATTTGTAAAATGAATAGTGTTTAATGTATTTATATTTAAAATAATTATTGAGGCCAGGCTTGGTGGTTCACATCTATAATCCCAGTACTTTGGGAGGCAGAGATGGGAGGATCCCTTGAGCCCTGGAGTTCAAGACCAGTCTGGGCAACATAGCAAGACCTCATCTCTACAAAATTTAAGAAAATCAGCCATGCTTGGTGGTGCCCGCCTGTAGTTCCAGCTCGGGAGGCTGAAGTGGGAGGATCCCTTCAGCCGAGGAGTTCGAGGCTTCAGTGAGCTAAGATCGCTCCACTGCACTCCAGCCTGGGTGACAGAGTGAGCCCCTGCCTCTAAAAATTTTTTAGAAGTAATTATCAATAGTGATTTACTATTGCCGTTGTGTTGCTTTCTGTTAGTCTTGTAGTCCTTTTTTCTGTCTTTCAACTGATGTATAATTTCAGTTAAGTAAGGTGAATAAGTTCTAGATATCCGCTGTGCAGCGTTGTACCTATAGTTGAGGCATAGTTCATTTAGTATTTTAATTTGGCTCAAATACACAAGTATGCGCAGTATTGGACACTTAATTTGCTAAGAGGGTAGATCTTATGTGAAAGGTTCTTACCGCAAAAAAACTAAACGAAAATGAAATAAAAATGAATAATGTAAAGGATAGGTAAATTACAAAGTACACATAGGCAAAAAAGAATTTCACTATCTTTTGAATGAACCCCTTATTGGTGGTTTCTGCTTTATATGCAGGGGTAGAAGGTGAAGAACCTGCTATTGACAGTGACTTTGAAAGACTTTGAGAAAATAGTGTAAGTAGGTACCAAGTGTCATCACAAACAATGTGTCTTATAATACATGTAGCAAGAATGGAATACTATGCAGCCATAAAAAGGAATGAGATCGTGTCATTTGCAGGGACGTGGATGAAGCTGGAAGCCATTATCCTCACCATACTAACGCAGGAACCGAAAACCAAACACTGCGTGTTCTCACTTATAGGTAGGGGCTGAACAATGAGAATACGTGGACTCAGGGAGGGGAACAACACACACCAGGGCCTGTTGGGAGAGGGCGGGGGTGGGGAGAGCATCAGGGAAAATAGCTAATGCATGCTGGGCTGAATACCTAGATGATGGGTTGATGGGTGCAGCAAACCACCATGGCACATGTTTACCTAGGTAACAAACCTGCACATCCTGCCCATGTATCCCAGAACCTAAAATAAAATAAAATAATAAAAAAAAATTAGATAACAGAGTCTCAGTATGCTGTCCAGGCTGAAGTGCACTGGCATGGGGCTCCAAGTGTGTCATATTTCAAAATGAGCGTTCTCTGCATGGCCACCTTCGAATACTGTGTGCTAATTTCAGGGCTTGAAAGATACCAGCGTACATGTTCAGGGCCACGTGCACACACTCTCCTAGTTATCCCAGGGACCTAGGTCACCTTGTCTGTTACCTCTGAGCTCAGGCACTGTAACCTCGTAGAATGTCACTGTAATGGGGAGACAAAGCTAGGCTGAACTGGTGAAAGCTGGAAAGACTACTTTACTGGGTCTCATTCATTATTATCAGCAGCGTAGCATAACCCTGCTCTTTAAAAAATGGACTAAATTGAGAGTCTGTTGAACTTGCCCTGTTCAACATGGGGCATTTGTCATTAGGAATGGCAATTTTTATGCATGTAATTAACATACTATGATAGCTTCAGTGGATCAGGCAAGTCTATATATATACATTTATTTTTTGAAACGGAGTCTCGCTCTGTCGCCCAGGCTGGAGTGGTGCAGTGGCTTGATCTTGGCTCACTGCGGCCACCGCCTCTTGGGTTCAAGCAGTTCTCCTGCCTCAGCCTCCCGAGTTGCTGGGATTATAGGCACGTGCTGCCACACCCGGCTAATTTTTGTATTTTTAGTAGAGACAGGGTTTCACCATGTTGGCCAGGATGGTCTTGATCTCCTGACCTCATGATCCACCCAACTCAGCCTCCCAAATTGCTGGGTTTGCCGGTGTGAGCCACTGCACCTGGCCTTTTTTTTTTTTTTTCTTTTTTGTTTGTTTTTTTGAGACAGGGTCTCACTGTGTTGCCCAGGCTGGAGCACAGTGGTAAAATCATGGCTCACTGCAGCCTTGACCTCCTGGGCTCAAGAGATTCTCCCACCTCACTCTCCTCAGTAGCAGAGACTATGGGTGCACACCACCAAACCCAGCTAATTTATATTGTTTTTTGTAGAGATGGGATCTCGCCATATTGTCCAGGCTGGTATTTATATCTTATATATACCACTTAATTGCTTTATTTTCATTTCCTTTGTAAATGACATCCAGGTGAAATTAACCAGCCTCTTTTGAATAAATGATCCCTAAGTCTGAACTGGTGGGGATCTGTGTGAATGGATGAGGGTCGTTTGAATAGACATTGGGACACTTGAGGGTGAAAAATTCATGGTCAAATACAACGTTTTTCTGACTTGTGTGAGAAAGACGTCAGATTCTCTTTTTTGTTTAATACAGTGATTACTAATACTCAGCACGTCGACCTGTTGCTTGGAAGTGATTTACACATTCTCTGGTCTTGGAGAATTACTGCCTTTTTTTTCTTCATGACTCAGAGTGGGCTGGGCTCCCCTCTAAAGAAGAAGCCATTAAATTTGATGAAGAGCCACATTCCTTGCAAGACTTGACCCCAAACATTTGAGATTAGCCCTTTGAATTTCTCTTTCTGAAAGTCTGACAGCAAAACTTGGTGCATTTTTCTCAGCAGGATCCAAATAATAGCTAAACGCCTCCAGGGCAGCTGTAAGGCAAGTATTTTAAAAACAACCGTGTTAAAGTGATCTAGAGACTGCAAACAAGTCGGCTTTTCTTTCTCCACAGGAGTCTCAAGGTGCACACTTGTGTATTTGAGGCAATTAAAATACTAAATGAGCTTGTCCCTGAAGAATGTAGACAGAGCTTTTCACTCTAATTTCTGCTCGGTACCCTTGAGCACACCTTGTTGGCTGAACAAAGCCACACCTAGTTTCTGCAATTAGGGGAGCCACATAGTTGATTTTTGCAAGCTTTCCTTCATCAGAGAATCAGCAGTCTTCATTCATTCAATGCAATGATGCATTTGTTCTTTTACCCAACAAATACTTTTTGAACATTTACAACGTGCCAGCATAGTTTAATCTGTGTATATTCGACAAATGCTAAGTTAACTGAAACGGCAGGCAGAGGTGGATTATGTATTCATCAGTGTGTAGATAGAAACTGAAGGCATGGAGTGGGTGACAAAGTGGGTACAGATGTTGTGTCTTCCCCTTTGACCCTTTGGATAAATTACCGAATGATCTTAAATAGGTGCTCTGCAGGTGTTTGGTTACATTGTCAAGGAATAAGACACTGAAAACGGAGAGGGTTTTGATGACAGCGCTGCATGCATGTTTTTGTTAGGAAATACTCCAAGGGCATCATTCTTAGGCTATGTCAAGGTCTGTCAACTGGGGACCGCTCAGTTTACCAGGCTCCCAGGGTGCAAGCGGCCTGTGTTCGCTTATCTGTGTCAAGGAGATCCCTACAGTTTGGATAGCTTAGTTTCGCCCTTCCCACTACAGTGTTTTTGTTGGAAAGTGGTCTGCTAAATGAGAACCCATCGCCAGTTTTACCTACAAGTCCAGGATTTATTTATTTTTATTTATTTATTTTTTTTTGAGATGGAGTTTTGCTCCTGTTTCCCAGGCTGGAGTGCAGTGGCGTGACCTCAGCTCACTGCAACCTCCACCTCCTGGATTCAAGGGATTCTCCTTCCTCAGCCTTCCAAGTAGCTGGGGTTACAGGTGCCCGCTTCCGTGCCTAATTTTTTGTATTTTTAGTAGATATGGGGTTTCACCATGTTGGCCATGGCTGGCCTTGAACTCCTGACCTCAGGTGATCCACCTGCCTCGGCTTCCCAAAGTGCTGGGATTACAGACGTGAGCCACACAAGTCCAATATTGTACCTAGAAGTCTAGCAATTTTTTTCTGTGTAGGGAGATGAATAGAACAAGTTTGGGGCAGAGGTAGATGTAGCTATAGATGCAATTATAGATAGTTATGGATATATAAAATTAAATACCTTAATCCTTGATGTTATTATTTTTCTTTTATCAAATATAATCCTGTTTGGAGCAAAAACACTTTGAGCACATTTTAATTTTGCTAGTTTCTTGGGATGGTTTTTCTCGCCAGCACTCCTGTTCGCAGAACTAGTGGTAAATGCTAATGGAAAACTTTTTCAGTTAGCAGATGTTTATTTTACTTACTTCCTGGGGCAATTCTCCTTAAATTGTAGATCAAATCCAGCTGCAGGCTAAAGCACTGCAATTTTCTTGTTTTCAACTAACCCATGGCAAGAATAAATTTTTCTACCCCCTGGGATGGCGGATTCAGTCCTGGAAATACAGAGGAGTGAAATTGTTAGCAGTTGCTCTTAAAATCTGGTGCTCTCACTTCATGGTGATGTCTCTGGTGTTTGTGTTGAAAGCAGGACCTCTATAAGCCCCTTCTCCTCCCCAGACCGTGTGTTTGGTGGGTGTTATGACAAGGGTGAGGGGAGAGGGGAGGACCCCTCCAGGAGGTTGTCATCTCAGTCCTGCGCAGGATCGGCAGTAAAGGATTTACTAGGCTGGCTACCTGACGTCACCCAGAGCCAGAGAAGTTTCCGTATTTCAACGAACCTTTTGGATTCCAAGAGAGAGAATTGTTAGTAACTCCACGGACTGGCCTTAGAAGACTCTTCCTGTGACATCATCCAATTCATTTTGCCACTTAAAAAAAAAAAAATCCAGGTACAGTGGAAAGCCACTGGAAGCTTTAAGCAAGGGAGTGTCCTGATTTACATCTTAAACATTTCTAATTAGGCCGGGTACGGTGGCTCATGCCTGTAATCCCAGCACTTTTGGAGGCCGAGGCGGGAAGATCACTTGAGGTCAGGGGTTTGAGACCAGCCTGGCCAACACAGCTAAACTCCATCTCTACTTAAAAATACTAAAATTACCAGGGTGTGGTGGTGCGCGGCTGTAATCCCAGCTGCTCGAGAGCCTGAGGCAGGAGAATTGAACCTAGGAGGCAGAAATAGCAGTGAGCCAAGATCGCACCACTGCACTCCAGCATGGGTGACAGAGTGAGATTTGTCTCAAAAAAAAAAAAAAAAGAAATTCTAATTTTGGTAAAACATACATAACGTGAAATTTACCATCTTAACAATTTCTATGTGCGTACATCAGTAGCATTAAGTATATACAATTTTTGTGCAACAGAACTGTTTTCATCTTGCAAATCTGAAGCTCTGTCCTCATTAAACAGTAACTCTCCCTACCCGTTGTCACGCCCCCTACCATTCTTCTTTCTCTGGCTCTAGAATTTGACTACTCTACATACCTCATTTAAGTGAAACCGTACAGTAATTGTCCTTTTGCGACGGTTTATTTCACTTAGAATATCGTCCTCCAAGTTCATTCAAGTTGTAGCATGTGTTAGGATTTTCTTCCTTTTGAAGGCTGAATAATAATCCATTGTATGTTTACATATTAGGCTGGTACAAAAGCAATTGTTTTTTGTTTTGCCATCACTTTTTTTTTTTTTTGAGTTGGAATCTCGCTCTGTCACCCAGGCTGGAGTGCAGTGGTGTGGTCTCGGCTCACTGCAACCTCCACCTCCCGGGTTCACACCATTCTCCTGCCTCATCCTCCTGAGCAACTGGGGCTACAGGTGCCCACCACCACGCCTGGCTAATTTTTTGTATTTTTAGTAGAGATGGGGTTTCACCGTGTTAGCCAGGATGATCTCGATCTCATGACCTTGTGATCTGCCCGCCTCAGCCTCCCAAAGTGCTGGGATTACAGGTGTGAGCCACTGTACCCGGCCGCCATTACTTTCAGTGGCAAAAATAGCAATTATTTTTGCACCATCTTAATGTATCCTCTTTTGTTTATCCATCTGTCGATGGGCACTTGGGTCGCTTCTACCTACTGACTATTGCAGATAGTGCTGCTATGAACATGAGTGTGCAAATATCTGTTCAAGTCCCTGCTTTCATTTTTTTTTTTTTTTTGAGACAGAGTCTTACTCTGTTGCCCAGGCTGGAGTGCAGTGGCACGATCTCAGCTCACTGCAGCCTCTGCCTGCCGGGTTCACGCCATTCTCCTGCCTCAGCTTCCCGAGTAGCTGGGATTACAGGCGCCCGCCACCACACCTGGTTAATTTTTGTATTTTTAGTAGAGATGGGGTTTCACTATGTTGGCCAGGCTGGTCTTGAACTCCTGACCTCAAGTGATCTGCCCACCTCAGCCTCCCAAAGTGCTAGGATGACAAGCGTGAGCCACCATGCCTGGTCCCTGCTTTCATTTCTTTGGGGTTTATACCCAGAAGTAAAATTGCTGGATCCTATGGTCATTCTATTTTTAACTTTTTGCAGAACCGCCATACTGTTTTCCCTAGGGGGTTGCAGCATCTTGCCTTCCCATCAACCATGCACAAGGGTACCACTTTCTCCACATGCTTGCCAACACTTATTATTTTGTTTTCTTGACAGTAGCCGGTTTAATGGGTGTGAGATGGTATCTTATTGTGTTTATGTCACATTTTTGAGTATATGTTTTACCCTGCTGGGTATATGTTATTGTGCTAGGCGCTGGCTTACAGAGGCAGTTAAGACCCAGTTTCTGCCATGAGAGAGGAAACTCACAGTCTGTTGGAGGAGACAGGCATCTAAATGGAAAATTATAATACACCTTATCAAGTGCTTTGATAGAGACAGGTCTTAAGGGAGCAGAGTGGATGCAATCAAGGAAGACTTCCTGGTCTTCATAGCCCCACCTCCAGGAAGTCTTCCTTGGTTGCGCCCACTGTGTGCTCTCTTAAGACCTATCTCTGGAGTAGCAGTAGAGTTCCTACTCAACTTCCATTTTCTGGTTCCTTCTACCAAGTTAAGCATACTCATTAGAAGGAATCAGAAAATGAAAAGTTAAATCTGAAGTCCAAGTGGTTGGCGGGTATTGGTTAGAGCACTATTTTTAGAATAGAACAATGCTTATGATTGAAGCAATTTTTTTTTTCTTTTCATTTGTGTGTTTCTGTGGCTCTGGGAGATTGTAAAGGTTACTTAATTGGGATGCTTAGCTCACAGTTTCTGGTTATTAGAAAGAGGCCACACTGAGACCTTTGGAAGAAAAGGGGCACAGCAGGTGGGTAGGAGGGTCACGCCTCATTGAACCTCATCGATTCAGGGGTCTTGTGCATTTTCCATTTCGTCCAATTCTGGGAAGTCCGAAGGCTCCGGGTCAGAGGGGAGGTTGTTGCATGGGGACAGTTGTCTGGAAGGCTCAGTGACAAAGTGGCAAATAGGAGCAAGGAAACAAAGTATATAAAGACCTGCTATTTAGGAATGGCACTATTCTTGTCCTGGTGACTCACATTTGTCAAGCCTTGAAGGATATTTGCAGAGGAAGAAAGAAGCATTGGATTGCAGCTTGGAGGGAGCAGATCCTGGCTGCCAGTGCCGGGACCAAGGCAGCGTGTGATCTCACCCGTGTTGCCAAGGGTCATCCCACACCCAGACTGTTCGGTTTCCATTCTCATTCCTTGGCATTGCCTTTTATAGAACTGCTTTCAAAAGAGGCATTGGGGCTGATGTCACAGGATCACTATGTGTTTCTCAGGAGTGGGGAGGGAATGAATAGAATTTTTCTGAACATTCTGTACCAAATTCACTGCCCTCCCTCCATTTGATTTAGGAGTTATATCTTCAGCATCCTCTCCTTGTCAGCCTCCTCTGGAACTTGTCTGTCTGCCTGACTAGATCGAGAGCCCCTCTGTATCCCCAGAACCTTGCAGCTTCCGGCATGAATAAATAAACATGAGATAAATAAACATGGATGCAATGAGAAAAGGGATGTGACGGGTATTGGGGAAGACAAACTAGCAACTGCTCTGGGCTCTGCTTTGGAAGTGCCTTTTGTTTCTCTTTACTTTTTTTTTTTTTTTACAGTCATGCTCTGTTGCCCAGGCTGGAGTGCAGTGGCACGATCTCAGCTCACTGCAACCTCTGCCTTTCGGGTTCAACTGATTCTTGTGGCTCAGCCTCCCAAGTAGCTGGGATTACAGGCAAGCACCATTACGCCTGGGTAATTTTTGTATGTTTTGTAGAGATGGAGTTTGATCATGTTGGTCAGGCTGGTCTCGAACTCCTGACCTCAGGTGATCTGCCTACCTCAGCCTCCCAAAGTGTTGGGATTACAGATGTTAGCTACTGGGCCTGGCTCATTTCTTTTTACTCTCTATCCACCACTTCTCCCAGCTCAAATCCTTTTGAGTCTGACTTGGACAGCTGATGTCACCCTCTACCTAGTCTTTTTTCCCTTCAGCGTCATTTTTCCGACTCTTCTCAGAGTCATCTTTGTGCTGTCATTGCATCCAGACCTGATCATTTCTTTTCTCTTTCCTACTCAAAACCTTTCATGGTTCACTGTGACCCAGTGAATAAATCCATGACCCCTGGCACTCTAATTCCTGTTTGTCTTTCCAGTCTTGCCATCCTGCCCAGCTACCTCCCTCCCATCTCATTCTCTGCTAAATTTGCTTCTTCCTTATGTGAGTTGAGGCACATGCTTTCCCTTCTGCTGGGAAGGTGTTTCCACCCCTCCGAGACCACATTCAAGTGTTATCTCCTTGAGGAAACCACGCATGCTCCCTGCCAAGATGAAGGAGAGAAAACTATGCCTTCATCTGGGTTCGCATAACTTTTGTCTATACCTTCGTCATGTCATTTACCCCAAAAGTGTCCCCCAAGCTATCCTTTTATTTATATTTGCTTACTTATTAATTTCAAGAATTATTTGAGATAGTATTCAAATTACATACTAGAGGAATATTCCTATGAATATAGGATGTTATATTATAATGATAATAAGAGTTACATTAAGGAATTTTCATGATAAAGGGTGGAGGGAGAGTGGGGATGAAGCTGGGGTCATGTAAATACAAATTCCATATGCTGTGACGTTTAGCACATTTGCTGGAAATGTTTGGAATACTTATTTCTAAACTTGGACCTCAGCTTTCTACCAGCCAACACTGAGAGAGAAATATGTTGATAATGGTTTGGCCATGTCCCCACCCAAATCTCATCTTGAATTCCCACGTCTTGTGGGAGGGACCTGGTGGGAGGTAATTGAATCGTGGGGGCAGGCCTTTCCCATGCTGTTCTCATGATAGTGAATACATCTCACGAGATCTGATGGTTCTATAAGGGGGAGTTTCCCTGCACAAGCTCTCTGTTTGCCTGCCGCCGTCCATGTAAGATGTGACTTGCTCCTCTTTGCCTTCCGTCATGATTGTGAGGCCTCCTCAGCCATGTGGAACTATAAGTCCATCAAACCTCTTTCTTTTGTAAATTTCCCAGCCTCAGATATGTCTTTATCAGCAGCATGAAAACAGAAGAATACATATATCATCCATATGGTTCATGATGTCTGCGGGATGAAACGAATCAGAAGCAGAACAACTCTGCCAGGGGCTGAGATGCTAAAGAAATTTCCCTTACTTCGTCATAAAGGATTCCCTAAACCATATCACTGTGTGTTCAATGGCATTGTCTTTGTAAATATAACTTCACATTCCTTGTGCCTGTTTGCATCTGTTTGCAAATAGAAGAACACCTAGCACTGTCTGAGATCATGAAGACATTTGTATTAGGTTGGTGCAAAAGTAATTGTTTTTTGCATTGAAAGTAATGGCAAAAACTGCAGTTACTTCTGCACCAACCTAATATTCACCTAAGGATTCTAGTGGCCCAGGGTCCCAGATGCCTTGAAGCAGTTCAACAGTGCCACATGTATGTTTTACTTTCCTTCATGGCTAATCCAAACATTGTATCGTAACCCCAGCATCTCAAGCAGGGTGGATAGAAAAGGGCAGTCCTTTTTATCAACAAAGATCAATCTTTCCAGAATCTTTTCAGAAGACTTTCCTTTCTGTTGGCCCTACCAGGGTCACCCAGGTACACCTACTAGCAAGGCGGCTGGAGAAGTGGCTCTGGGCAGCCGTCCTTCATTCTGGGCTGGACAGAATGCCACGCGATGTTTCGCTGGTGTAGAAGAGAATGGGAGAAGAGGAGGAAGGGCTCTCAGGAAGACAACTGGGAGTGACTACCACCGTAGTTCTCTATCACAACACCAGTCCAGTAAATCCTGCTTTGCAGGAGGTAACACCAGTGAGCAGTTTGCCGCTGATGAGATTTATTCCCAAAATAACTTTCAAATCTGAAGAGGAATGGCTGCTCTGTATTTCATTTCAGCAAGTCTCCATGGATATTATTTTTCTTTCCACTGACTTTATTTATAACCTGAGCTGCAGGAAGCTGGAAGGAGAAGCTGCTTGACAATATCTGGAGTCTGGGCTTTGCTATTTGACAAGTTAACCATGTTTTCTCCCTCGGCGAGGTTGGGGATGAAGAAACACCTTCTCTCCCAAAGATAGGCCTGATGAGGATGCATGGTTCCCAAGGTGTGTAGTGTTGGTCAGGGAGGAATAGCATGCTCTAGGCTTGGCAAGCCGACTCATTTGACTTAGGCCTTCTGGCTAAGCCATCCCGGAATGGGGCTCAGTGGTGATTCAATCAAATGGGGAAGCATCTTGTGTTTGGAGATAGCTTAATGGTAAGAAGTGAGCTAAGCGTGCTGTTATTGCAAGACCTCCATCTCTACAAAAAATGAAAAATAAATGAACGGGGCATGGTGGTGCCCAAATTCAGGAAGATTTTTTTTTTTTTTTTAAACTAAGGCCTGAGTCACATTTTTTAAAAATTGAAAAAGCTGTGGGAGATCCCAGTTCATGCTTCTCTCTTCTCCAGAGCACAGGTCGAGCTGAAATATAAGGACATCTGCATTTTATAGACGAGGAAACTGACATGCAGGGCAGTTGAGAGCTCAATCCAGGGCAGCGCAGCATCTTAGTGAAGAGTGATGTCATGGACACAGTTGGGAGAGCCTTCCCTTGATTTGTCACTCTTGAGATAGGCTGGAGAAGGAACATGAGTATTCAGTCATTAGGGATATGGATGGGTGCACCATACAGTTGCTCACCAGTCCCTGTGTGGGAGAGGCAAAAGATGCTATAGAAGGATTTTGGTGATTGCTGAGATGCAAGGACCATTAGTCTAGCATATTGCTCATCTTTCCACACTAGCTGTCCCTCCATCTGCTTCTGAGGTAGGAGGTAGAACTTGACTCTGGACTAGATTGAAGACTGGCTGAAACAGGGAAAAGGCACCGAAAGCACTTCTCCATAAGACATATCCATGAGCGCTGTGACAGTTTACCATTGCCACAGCAATACCAGGCGGTTACTGCCCCTGGCTGTGGCAACACTCTGAAGTTACCTCCTCTTTTCTAGAAATTGCTGAATAATCCATGCCTTAATTTGCATGGAATTAAAAAGTGGGTATAAGTATGACTGTAGAATTGCCTCTGAGCTACACTTCTGGGCAAACTGCCTGGGGTTAGCCCTGCTCTGCAAGGAGCAGGACCTTTCTGCTGCTGTACACTTATGCCTCAATAAAAGCTGCAACTCCACCAGCTCGTCCTTGAATTTTTTCCTGGGCAAAGCCAACAACCCTCCCAGGCCAGGCCCCAATTTTTGGGCTCGCCTGCCCTGCATCACTTCCACCAGCTCCTATCAACCTGTTTACCTGTATCAAAACCTTGATGTTAACTCCTGCCCTGATGTCACCACAACCAAAAAACTCTTGAAAACTCAGTACAATTATCTGTGATTGTGGATTAGTGTATTCTGGGTGCCATAACAAAAGACTGTGTGGTTTAAACAATAAATTTTTCTCACAGATCTGGAGGCTGGAAATCCAAGATGAAGGTGCTGGCAGGGTTGGTTTCTCCTAAGGCCATGCTCCCGGCTTTGCAGATAGTGACCCTCTCACTCCGTCTTCACACAGTCTTTGCTCTGTGTGCACACCTCCCTGGTGTCTCTTCCTCTTCTTAGGGTCCACTTAATGAGCCTCATTTTAACGTAGTCACCTGTTTAAAGATCTAATCTCCAATATGTTTACATTCTGAGACACAGGGAGTTTAGGAATTCAACATAGGTATTTTGATGGGACAGAATTCAGCCCATAACAGCTTGTAAGTGCTATTAAGAAGACTCAGGGCTAGCATTTTGAGAGGCTGAAGCAGGAGGATCAGTTGAAGCCAGGAGTTCAAGGCCAGCCTGGGCAGCATAGCAAGACTCCATCGCTAAAATAATAAGAAAATTACCTGGGCATTGTGGTGTGTACCTGTAGTTGCAGCTACTTGGAAGGCTGAGGCAGGAGGATCACTTAAGCCCAGGAGTTTAAGGCTGTAGTCAGCTATGATTCTGCCTCTGCACTCTAGCTTGGGGCAACAGAGTATGACTCCATATCTTTAAAAAAATATATCCCAACCCAGAGTCCACCCTATAGAGAAACACGAGTATTTTTTGACTTGTTGAACTAGGACCATCTGTGGATATTTTGAATATAAATATTTTATTCTAAGCCTCTATTGACCTTTCAATTCTCTGAATCATTGCAGAAATTATTCTCAGCAGTCTTTATTTTTACCACCTCAGCAAAATGGTTCTATCTCAGCTCCCTGTCTAGACTTTAAATTCCAGGAAGGCGAGGCTGCATCTTCATACCTTTTTCCTCCAGGTTTCTGAGCGTTGGCAATGACACTCTTTCGGTAAATGGAAGTTTGAAAGAGCAAATGAAAAGAATAGTTGAGGAGCAAAGGTTTCTCCTGCAGTGGGCCAGCTGTCCGTTGCAACAAAGACACGTGGGCAAACAAACAGTGCTTGCTTCTCTTTAGGAAAGAATAATTATTTAGCATGAAAGAAACTCCGTGGGAAAAAAAAATCTTCAATGTATCAGGTGAATATCCTGTAAAGGAGACTTTTTGACCTTAAAAAATGGTGAGCCATAGCTCAGTAAAAGCTCATTAGGGAAGAGAGGGAGCTAGTCTGGGGACAGAATGTATATTGATTGACTCAGAGGTTCTCTGAGTTTCTCTCTGTGAAGGCAATTTGCATAACAATGATTACATATTGGGTTTGAGGCAGTTATTGCTCACTGGAGTCCTTCCAGAGTAACTATTTCGGTGGTTGCAGAGCCCCCTCAGAAACCTGGCTTTAAAAGGAAATTAAATGTGAAGGGTTGAGTTGCTGCAGTTGTTAGCCTTGGGAAGGGATTAAAAGGGAACGTTTTTGTCATGTGAGATGTCAGGAAAATTCATGAAGAACTCACTAGGTTGTCTACTTGGAAAAAAATGAACTTCCTCCTAATGGATTTTGAAAAAGATTATTTAATTTGGGTTCACCATTAGCCATTCTGGGCAAGGGACGGAGGTGAATGTTACCCTTCATTTTCGTAGAGAACAATGAGTTGTTCTATCTTTACAAAATCAAACTCAATTGAAATATATTTTTATGTGTAATTTATTGCTCTGCAGACAATGGAGTGGAAAAGTTATAGTGGTTAATTACTCCCCAAAACCAGAATATTGAGCACGCGTGTGTGTGTGTGTGTGTGTGTGTGTCCATGACACAAAACTGCTTCTAATTTATTAGGTAATAGTCATTAGATTAGGCAACATAAATATGACATTTGGAGAGCAGTGGTGCAGCCCCCCAAAAAAGTAGAATGAACTTTTAGATAAATGAGAGAGAAAGAGAGAGTATTAGAACTGAATAATGACTTTACAGAGCAAGTGGTCAAGGCCTTTCAAAGTGCTAGTCAAAGGACCCAAAAAGGCCACTCTAAGAGTGATGGTCATATAACTTGAAGTGGAAACAGGGAAGTCTGGAAAGAAGGACAAAGAGTCCTTCCGATATTTTTGCTTCATGTTCTATTTTTATTTTGTTTGTTTGTTTTCCCTTATGTTTTGTGGAGATTAATTTACATCCCATGAAATTCACCCTACTTTCGGAGGCCGAAGCAGAAGGATCACTTGAAGCCAGCAGTTTGCAACCAGCCTGGGCAACATAGTGAGACCCGTATCTCTACAAGAAATTAAAAACAAATATTAGTGGGGTGTGGTGGCATATGCCTGTAGTCCCGTTACTCTGGAGGCTGAGGTGGGAGGATCACTTGAGCCCAGGAGTTCAAGGCTGCACTGAGCCATGATTGCACAGACACTGTACTCCAGCACTCGCTGAGAGTGACAGAGTGATGAGACCCTGTCTCCAACAAAAACAACATCAAAATTCATCCTAAAAAAGTCTATAGTTCACCACTGTCTAATTCTGGAATATTTTTATCTCTCTGAAAAGAAACATTATACCCACTGGCAGTCACTCCTCAATCCACCCCTGCCTTTGGCAATCACTAATCTATTATTTGTCTCTGGAGTTACCTATTCTGGACTTCATATATATGGAAGCATACAGTCTATTTGGTTTTTTGTCTGCCCTTTATTCACTTAGCAAAACGACTTCAGGGTTTATCCATGTTGTAGCATCTATCGGTACTTCCTTTCCTTTTCTGGTCAAATCACATTCCACTGTATGGATACACCACATTTTGTTTATCTGTCCAGCAGTTGATGGACGTGTGGGTTGTTTTGACTTTTTGGCTGTGATGGATAAGGCTGCTGTGAATCATTTGTGTACAGGTTTTTGTGTGGACATATGTTTTCATTGCTCTTGGGTACATACCTAGGAGCGGAATTGTTGGATCATATGGTAATTCCATGTTTCACCTTTGGAGGAAGTACCAGACTATTTTCTGAAATGGCTGTACCGTTTTACATTCTCATCAACAATGTACAAGAGAGCCCTTAAAACTGGATCCCCTACCATTTGCCAGGTACCAAGCTGTCCTCTTGGTGTGCCTTCCATTATATATGGGCTTGTGGTCATATTTCTCCTTTATAGGATAAGAAATGGAGACTCTGAGAGTTTAACATAGATGGGAAGAGAGAGAAAACATGCCATCACTGAGGTTAATGCTATATGATCAAGTGTGAGACTGGAACCCTGAGGTTCTTCCCCAGGAGTTGGTGGGCAAAATGTTGAGTGCAGCCTCAAGGGCAGGTGCAGAGGACTGTGAAACATAGAGTCTATGTTCTTCATAGAGTTTCCTCAGTCTCTGACCATCAAGGGAGGGTAACTGGGACATAGAAGGGCATGTGTCCATGTCCATCTCCCTTGAGTAAAATATCCCAACTGTTTCTCTTGTTCACCTGCACATACCTGCAGCCTCCAGATTGAGCTGGGCAGGTCTGTCAACCATAGTGAGAGACAGGGCCGTATGATTCTCCTTGGAATACGAACACAGGGAAACCAGCTTATGTAAAGTAATGCAACAAGCAAGCATTGGGCAGAGAGATCGTGTCTAGTGCAGCAGCTGGGACCTCTGCAGGGTCACCAGACTTCCCTCTGTGCCTGCAACTGGAAACAGAGCAGGACCCACGGGAAGGCAGGACCCTCGCCGGCCGCCTGGGGTCCAGGAGGGAGGATACCATGGATCTGATCAGAGGGAGGATGGACCAGGGTGGGCGGGGTCTTGGCTGTGGTCACTCAAGCCGAACAAGGTGAGGTGCAACTGGGAAGTCCTCAAGACCATCTGTACACAGTGTCTTCTCACGCCTGCCTCAGATCATTAACCAGCATAGTATTGATCCATAATTTTGTTTTGTTGCTTCTCAATTATTTGTTATTCTTGCAATTTCTGATGTTGGCTTTGATTATTGTCAGGTTTGCAGCAGAGAAGGTTATAAACAAATAGATCCCAAAGTAAAGTGCTCCTCCAGGACCTCTAAGTAAGCACCATGTAGTTTGAGCAGCTCCTGCTGACCCACTGGAGGGAGGAAAGGCTGATGGTACCACCCATACCTGCATACCTGGGGAGGCCTGCTTGCTTCACACCCGAAGGGCTTGGTTTTGGCCTGGGCTAAGAGGTGCACACCGGGGAGAGTGACCCTGATGCCAGAAAGAAGAGTGATAAAGGGGTTGTTTCCACATCCATTCCCTGCAGCTCCTTAGAGATGGAAACTGGCATTTCAACGTTGGGGCCTCTTAGGACGTACGTGTTCTGTAGGTCATGAAACCCCTAAAGTGTTCCGGAGCTTTTCCCTCCAAGAACAATACATTCAGGATGTTTTTCAAAGACTGTTTCCACAAACTCTGGCCATTGAGATCATTTTCTCAGAGAGGGAGGATAACTGGGACGTGGAAGGTGTGTGTTCACATCCATCTCCCTTGAGTGAAATGTTCCAACGATTTGTCTTGTTCACCTGCACACACCTGCAGCCTCCAGGTTGAGCTGGGTAGATCTGTTAACCATGATGAGAGATAGGACCGTATGTTTCTTTATGGAATATTTACCCCCAACATGCCTGCGGTTTCTTTTTCTCATCTGGGAACTCTAGCAAGGGAAGGAGCTGAAGTCACATGGAACAGCTAGAGGCAGACCAGGTGAGTGATGGAATAGTGAAGATTGAGAAATCTGCTGGGTCAGATGACGCCTCGTGCTCTGAGAATCACCGTGACACCGAGCTCTTAGGAAATCAGCTTTGTTGGCATGTTCACAGGCAGAATTAGGACCAATGTCTAGAAGGTATAAGATGATGCAGATGTTGATTCTACTTAAAAAGCAATGCCTGATTAGAAACTCAAAGGCTGGGTGTGGTGGCTCTTGCCTGTAATCCCAGCCCTTTGGGAGGCCAAGGTGAAAGGATCGCTTGAGATCGGGACCCAGATAGAGCAGTATAAAGATGCTGGCTTAGGATGTGAGCCCAATGGGGCAGGCTGTTTTGGGGGGATCATGGCTGAGTGTGGACCTCTGCAGGTGTTCATTCTAAAGCTGGATTCTGAACTGGTCACAACGTGGAGGGCTGGAGTGGCCTTGGATGATCCTGACAGTCTGGATTTCTGTGTATTTGGTCATTTCTTATTTATTTGGGGAGTTATTTTCGGTCTGTTGAATTTATCAATTCTTCAAGACGTTGGATTTTACCACTTGTACATCTGGTGGATACATCCTAAGCTAGTGTCTTTATATTACTATATCTGGGTCTATTTAGATAAAGAAGAATTTGGCTTCTTCCTTTCTTTTCTCTGGTTTTCTGTGATGCCATAGTGCTTTGAGTTTTTATTATTCATTAATTTTGGGGTAAGGGCTGGGGACAGGTTCTCACTCTGTGGCCCAGGCTGGAGTGCAGTGGTGCAATTGCAGCTCACTGAAGCCTTGATCTCCTGGGCTCAAGGGATCCTGCCACCTCAGCCTCCTGAGTAGCTGGGACCACGCTGGACTAGTTTTTTGTATTCTTTGTTGAGACAGTGTCTCAACATGTTGCCCAGACTGGTCTCAAACTCCTGACATCAAGTGATCTTCCCACCTTGGCCTCCCAAGGTGCTGGGATTATAGGCATAAGCCACTGTTCCCAGCCTTTCAGTTTTCAATCAGGCAGTGGGACCTCACATTTTTTCCTGTGCGTGGGTCACAGGGAATCACAAAACCTAGATAATGCAGGCTTTGGAAATCTGCTGATGTTGGAGACACAGTCATGTGATTCCACATTCTTGCTTATAGCTTCATCTGTCACCAGAAAGAAGAGCAGCTGAGGAGTTCTTCCCACGTCCATTCCCTGAAGCTCTTTTTTTTTTTGAGATGGAGTCTCTCTGTGTCACCAGACTGGAGTGCAGTGGTGCAGTCTCGGCTCACTGCACCCGCTGCCTCCTGGGTTCAAGCGATTCTCCTTCCTCAGCCTCCCAAGTAGCTGGGACTACAGGCGTGCACCACCATGCCCAGCTAAGTTTTTTTTTTTTTTTTTTGTATTTTTAGTAGAGATGGGATTTCACCATGTTGGCCAGGATGGTCTCAATCTCTTGACCTTGTGATCCACCCTCCTCAGCCTCCCAAAGTGCGGGGATTACAGGCCTGAGCCCCTGCGCCCAGCCCCCTGCAGCTCTTTGGAGATAGAAACTGACATTTCAACCTTGGGACCTCTTAGGTTGCCCATGTTCTGTAATTCATGAAACCCCTAAAAGCTTCCAGATCTTCTCCTGCCAAGAACAATAAATTCGGTCTGGAGTTGCAGAGAGGAGCATAGAATCCAAGCGCTCCCCCTGGAGCATGTGAGTTTTTTGTGGGGGGATCTGTCCAAGGTCATCGGGCTGACCAGGGCTGACCAGGGTGAAGCAGGCGCAGGGATCTAGGTTTCTGGGTTCCTTGGTGTTATCCTAATGTCTGAACCACATCCTCAGCTTGCTGAGCTATTTTTGTTTTTCTTTCTTTTTTTTTTTTTTTTTTTTTTATTCTGTCATGGTAATTGTTTTTCTAGCATAATCACTAGAATAGAAGCAGTTCCACATTTATCTGCCCTCGTACAGCAGAGTTTTTGGAAAAATTGCCTCTTTCTGCTGCCTTCTGTTCTTTGCCTCTTGTTCTCTCTTGAATCTACCCAGGTTTTGGTTTTCTGAAATTGGTGCTGTGAACATCACCAATATATTGGCTTTACCAAATGCAAAGGTCCATTCTTGGAGTCTGCCATTTCCAGGGTTTCCTTCTACTTTCTTCTGTTTTCTTTGCTTGGCCTTCCTTGTTCTGATTCTACCAGTTGGTGTGTCAAGGGCTCAGTATTCAGACCCCTTTCTCTTTGTGTAGTTCTATTGCCCAGGTCTTCTCCTCAAGGAACTCGTCTTTAAACTCCATTTAGACACTGGTGAATCCTAATTTTCTATCTCTAATTCTGACTTCTTTCCTGAACTCCCATGTACTTGACAGCTTCATTTGGCTGTCTACTAGGCACCTCCAATATGTCCCAGCCAAGCTCTTGACTCTGTGTTACATCCCTTTGTAACCCAAGTCCCTTTTCTCCCCCTTCTCCATCTCAATCAGTAGCACCAACATTCGACATTGTTGCTCAAGCCATACATGTATAAGTGAGTTGTTCTTGAATCATTTCTTACTCTCGCATATCTTTGGGTAAGCTGTGATTTGGCTGGTCCGGGTTGAGTTCAGCTGGGCTTGGTTCCAAGCCACAGATTGGATCTGACTGTTTCGTGTGTCTCATGCTTCTTGGATCAGTGGGCATCCCAAAGCATGTTGTCATGGTGATGTCAGGATGAAGAGGCTAGAAGTAGCAATGCAAGCTCATTTCAAGTCTCTGCTCATGACACATCCCTAGTATTTTGTTGGTTAAAGCAAGTCTCGTGGCCAAACTCAAAGTCAGTGGGTGGGGAAGTACACTCAGTTCAGCAAATGGTCAAGTCCAACATGAGTGGTGCGAAGATGATTTTGTTGAGCAGGTACATACTCTCTGCCCTCTTCACATGCATACTCTTCCCCTGAATTGTGTGCATAAGAAGAGGTCTGAGAGTATGTATTTGCTGAACACAAATATAACATGCCACCTCAGGTAATTTTTTTTTAATTGAGATAGTGTCTTGCTCTGTCACCAAGACTGGAGTACAGTGGCACAATCATAGCTCACTTCAGCCTTGATCTCTTGGGCTCAAGCAATCCTCCTGCCTCAGCCTCCCAAGTAGGTGGGACTACAGGTGCGTGTTGCTGTGCCCAGCTAATTTTGGAAAAAAAAAAAAAAAGTTTTTTTTGTAGAGATGGAGTCTTGCTATGTTGCCCCGCCTGATCTTGAACTCCTAGGCTCAGGCAATCCTCCTGCCTTGACCTCCCAAAGCGCTGGGATTACAGGTGTGAGCCACCATGTCTGACCTCAGATAAGTTCTTAAAGGAAGAAATCTACATCTAAGTAAATGGGATCTTGCCAAGAGGGTCTTTTTATGAAGAATTGGATGTGTGTTTAAAATTGATAGTGCTTCTGAATACCTCTTTTAGAACAGATGCTTTATTGTTTCAGATTCTCTAAATTAATTAGAGATGATGGTGGTGGTGGTGGGAGGTGTAATACTGATGATTTTGAAGAGGGGAGGAAGGTAACAACATTTTATTAGGGTGATCCTTTTTTGTTCTGCCTTACTCTTCCTTATCCTTCTGATTGTATAATTTACCTTCCATGATATGACCAGAATTGTTGTGACTCAAAATCTGTAATCACTGGGGATGTGCCCACGTGGTATCAGAAATGTACATGCTTTTGGGAGAACTGATGAAGGTTAGTGTCCCACTCTGTCCCTTCTCTTTAGCCCCTCTGATTAGGAATAAAAATCCCAGAAGGAGCACTTGGAGCACAGTAGAGGAGAGTGAGTTTTCTCCAAAAGTTGTTGAGACTGAGATTTGCTGAGCAAATGCAGCATGCGGCCTGGTGTACAGTGTCAAGCACACGTTTGATGCTGACAAGTTTCTTAGGTCTTGGCAGGGAGAGTGCTTCCTCAATTCAGCCTATTTCTTACCTGCTCCTAGATCAGCCTTTTTCTCCCTTGAGCAGCTTTACAAATGCTAGGAGGCTAAGTAACACAATTAACCTTTCATCCATCTGCTCTGAGAAGGTTCTGAAGGTTCCCAAATTCTTCTTTATTTGGTTAGAAATATTCTTTGCACAGACGCTCTTGGGCATATCAGCAGCCAGAGCCTGTCCAAGACAGACATACATGTTTATCATCTCCTCACACAGGGGGATATTTGTGGCAATGTTTGTTCGGTGCTGAGAATGAGATTCAGGCCTTTGAGAGCCTCGCCAACACAGTGGCAATGAAATCTGAGAGAGCATTGTCTTAAGGCATGCTTGGTGTCCTGAAATACGGAGACCCCGGTTCTGGATCTAACGCTTCAGAACATTCTTCGTTGTCTTCCTGCTTGTTTTTCTCCCCTCCCTCCCTCCCTCCCTCCCTCCCTCCCTCCCTTCCTTCCTTTTTTTGAGACTAAGTCTTGCTCTGTCACCCAGGCTGGAGTACAATGGTGCAATCTTAGCTCACTGCAACCTCCGCCTCCCAGGCTCAAGCAATTCTCCTGCCTCAGCCTCTATATTGGCCAGGCTGGTCTTGAACTCCTGACCTCAAGTGATTGGCCCTCCTTGGCCCCCCCAAAGTGCTTGGATTACAGGCACAAGCTACCACACCCAGCTCCTTCTTTCCTTCCTTCCTTCCTTCCTTCCTTCCTTCCTTCCTTCCTTCCTTCCTTCCATTCCCTCCCTCCCTCCCTCCCTCCCTCCCTCCCTCCCTCCCTCCCTCCCACCCTCCTTTCTCCTTTCCTTCCTTCCTTCCTCCCTCTTTTTTTTGAGACAGAGTTTTGCTCTGACACCCAGGCTAGAGTACAGTGGCACAATCATGGCTCACTGCAGCCTCAACCTCCTGGGCTTAAGCAGCTCTCTCACGTCAGTCTTCTAAGTAGCTGGGACTACAGGTGTGTGCCACCATGCCTGACTAATTTTCTTCTGTTATTTTTGTAGAGACAGGTCTCATTATGTTGCCTAGGCTGGTTTCTAACTTCTAGCCTCAAGCGATCCTCCTGCCTCAGCCTCCCAAAGTGCTGGGATTACAGGTGTGAACCACCATGCCTGGCCTCAGTTTTCTTATCTGCTGACTGTGGATAAAGCTGTTCTGAGGATCAAATTAAATAACCTTTGTAGAGCGATTCCAGGAAGTATATAGTTCATAATACATGTAAGGCATGTCATTTTGAATAAAACCACTGTTTGAAAATTTATGGACAGACAGTTTGCTCCAAAGGCACTTCAAGCGTCTAACAATGATTCATATCTCTTGGAACTACAAATGCTACATGAACAGTTCAGTTAATGGGCGAAAACGTACCTCCAGTATTCGTGGCTCTGAGGGAAGCACAAATCTAGAGACCTCTTAGCCCTTGTTTTGCCTTCTAGGACAGAATTTAACAGTGGATCGCCATGTGTTATAAACCAAGTTGTGTCCCGCTCCCCCCCCGCCGAAATTCATATTTTGAAGCCCCAAGCCTCATTGCGATGGTATTTGGAGATGAGGCCTTTGGGAGGTAATCAGGTTTATTTGAGGTAATGAAGGTGAAACTCTTACAATGGGATCGGAGTCCTTATAGGAGAGGAAAAGACACAAGCTCTCCCTCTCTCTGTCATGTGAGGATATAGCAAGAATGAGGCCATCTGCAAGCCAGGAAGCGAGCCCTCACCAAGAACCAAATCCGCATTCACCTTGATCTTGGACTTCCCAGCCTCTAGAACTATGAGACATAAAGGTCTGTTGTTGAAGCCTCTCCATCTATGGCATTTTGATATAGCACCCCTAGCTGGCTGAGATACTGTGGAAAGTATGAAAACATGGTCATATTAAGAAGGCTGAAGGAGTGAGTGTGTTTAGCCTGGAAAAAAAAGAAGATAAAAGGACGGTTAATGATATGTCTTGATAACGTCTTGCAATATTTGAAAATTACATGATAATGATATGTCTTCATAGTGTCCTGTAATATTTGAAAATTACATGAAAGTGTAATCTGCATGATTGATGTAGAAGAAAAAAATAAGATCATTGGGTAGAAGAAACAAAGGTACCCATTTTTGAAATTTTATTTATTTGAACTATAAACCAGGAGTGCAGTGTACCACAAGGTGGTGGACTCTTTGTCCCTGGGAAAATACAGTATAAACTGGGACGCCATCTCTCTGCAATTTCTTTACCAAATGGGGTATGGGGCTAGCTGACCTCTCCTTGCTTCCAAACCAAGAATCTAAGTTGGACCACAGGTGTACTAATTGTCCTTATACTTAAATAACATTTTATTCCATTCTCTTCCACCAGGCAGCTAATACAGTTGAACTCTTACAGTTTCATTCAAGGTATTAATAACCTTTGGACATCATGTCAGGGAAGCACTGAAAATGTAGGAGAGAAAATGTCAAAATCATCATCATAATTCAGTTGTCAACAAATATCAAGATCATCGTACTGATCTATGAACTAGGGAATCAATGATGATTTGACGTGAGTTAATGAGATGGCGCTTACCCATTTCTGACATGTCACCGGGAGATTTCCGTATCCACAGTAGAACATGATGCTAAATTTGGCCAGTGCAGTTTATAATGCACTCATTCATTCGTTGACTCACTTTGGTCATTCAGCCGTCCAATTGTATGTGTGATATTTACGAGGTGTTTGCTATGTGCAAGACACAAAGATGCCTTCCTGTTCACAAGAGACCGTGCCCATGCGAGTGAGCAGTCAAAGGCACATAGACTACGATATCAGAAATGCTGTGGCTGAGATTTTCACCAGCCTCTGACTTTCTGGGTTGGATAGTGTCCAGAAAGGATTTGCGGGGCTCTCATGAGTAGCAGGGAAGACTGGCAGTGGTCCTGAAGGGCAGCAGCTTTTTAGAACCATCAGAAGAAGGTTTGGGGACCTTAAACAAAGGAAGCAGCAGAGGATGAGGCTGGGCAAGGACTCCACTAATGAGCAGCTGTGCATATTACTTGAAAACTTTGGGATTATTTTCCATAGGCAGCAGGAAGGCACTAATGAATTTCAAGCAAGCAGTGTTCATATTTGCATGTCGGAAAGCTCACTCCGAAGATGGTGTTAGGAGCTGCCTGCAATAACTCAAGCAAGTGATGGCTTGAGGTTGCATCTGGATGGTGGCAGAAGAGATGGAGAGGTGAGAATAGGGTCAGGAGATACTCAGAGTTAACACCAAGAGGCCCAGCACCTGTAATACTAACACTTTGGGAGGTTGAGGTGGGCAGATCACCTGAGCTCAGGAGTTCAACACTATCCTGAGCAACATGGCTTAACTTGATCTCTAGTAAAAACACACACACACAAAATTAGCTGGGTGTGGTGGCGCATGCCTGTAATCCCAGCTACTTGGGAGGAGAATCGTTTTAACCTGGGAGGCGGAGATTGCAGTGAACCGAGATCAAACCACACCACTGCACTCCAGCCTGGGTGACAGAGTAAGACCTTGTCTCAAAAAAAAAAAAAAAATTAGCACCAAGAATCATTTGAGTAACAGTTTAAAAAATATTATATATATAAATGTATATATGAATTTAGAAATATATATGCATGCCTATATACATACACACATATACATGTGAATTAAAAAAATATATAGCACACACATCTAGCATAAATTTTGTATACATGTAATAATTAAAGTGCTTATTATAGTGCTTTGTGTCTAATAGGCATTTGTCAATTGAACTAATTATCACTAATAATTGTATCCAAAATGGGGCTATCTTTTCTTTTGGCAGTATTTTCTGACAAGCTCTTGTGTTCCATTGATCTAGCTCTTCCTATTCCATTAATTCACCTTCGTAATTATTGGAGTTTTTCAGTGTGTGTTAATAGCTGGAAGGATAAACTGTATTTTTCAGATATTTACCTTTATTACCACACTGGATTCCGAGAGGTGGCTCCTCAGCCCCCCAGGAGTACATTGAAGTTGGCCAGGAGTAAACCTGGAGTGTTGCTCACTATTAAGCCTATGGCTGCAATTTCTGGATTGTCTGTAAGTTTTATTGACTTCCATATGATCTAGCATAAGGTAGGATCTCCCTGAGACGTGGATCTGAAGGAGGGCTCCGGCCTCTCTGCAGAAACTTCCAAACAAATGCCTGCCCAGTGGAAGACAGGCCGCATGACATGCTGGTTCCTCGGCTTAGAGAGAGAGAGAGATTTTCTGCATGCTGGGCTGGGGCTGCTGCGATGATGAGGAGCTTTATGAGTTGACAAGGCACCAGATTGCCTTTTGCTGCGGTCACCATCTATCCTGGAGTTTGTGCCTCCATCGTGTGTACCATCTCTATTTCTAAAAGAATAATGCCGGTTATCTGTAAACCCATAAGTTTCCACCGTAACCCTGGAGAAAATCATGTCCTCATTTGTATGAAGGAAGGTGGGAAGGCAGCTCAGAGTTGATTTACAACCTTGGCTCTTTCGTGTTGCTACCGCCATCGAGCCTTTGTAGCTTGGGCTGAAGTTAACCACAGACGTGAGCAGAGTGATGTGCTCTTGCTAAGCGGTGATCAACCGTGTGGCCCTCAGAGGATTTCTGGTCTCCGTGTGAGATGGAGCTCCTCCATCATTCACTCAAGATGTCATGCAAAAATCAGTCATTGGCTTGCCTGCACTAGAAGGGAATTTCTAAAATTTCAAAAGTGGAGGTTATTTTTATTTATGTTTGGAAAACTGGATGACTATCTGAGAAAACATGTATTTTACAGCCTCACTTCCCAACGTATATTTAAAATTTCCTCCCAGTCTTCATGCCACTTTGATGATTATTGCTTTATTTTCTAGCTTAATGTCAGAGAAGGCAACTCCTTTTCTGTCTTTTGTGTTTTAAAAAATTCTAAATGTTCTAACCTCTGTGTTCTTCTAGGTTAATTTTAGAATGTTTTGTTGTGTTCCAGAAAAAAAAAAAATATCCCCTTTGAAATTATATTAAACCTGTGCATTAAAAAGGCAGTGGATGGTCACAGGGGCTCATGCCTGTAATCTCAGCACTTTGGGAAGCTGAGGCAGGGGGATCACTTGAGTCCAGGAGTTCGGGACCTGCTTGGGCAGCATAGGGAGACCTCATCTCTACAAAAGTTAAGAAAATTAGCCATGCATGATGGTGCATGACTGTACTCCCAGCTTCTCAGGAGGCTGAAAAAGGAAGATCCCTTGAGCCCAGTAGCTTGAGGGTGCAGTGAGGTAAGATCACTCCACTACACTTCAGCCTGGGTGACAGAGTGAGACCCCCAACTCGAAAGAAAGAAAGCGCGCGCGCGAGAGAGAGAGAGAGAGAGAGAGAGAGAGAGAGAATCTCCTAACAATCTCCCAACATTCCAACTTCCACCTCAAAGACGTGTTCTTCTCTGCCACTTATGTATATCTTATTTTATTGCATTTAGTAACATTTTCAAGTATTCTTCTTACTGGTTAAAGTTATTCTTAGGTATACTGTAATATTTGTTACTTTAAGAAATAGATTTATTTCCATTGTATATTTTAGTTGGTTTTTGCTGAATTAAAAAACACTCTTAATATGAGATGTCTACCTGCTCCAGCCTGGGCATCCTCACTGAGTGACAGCTGTATCTGGTGACTCATTTCCTTATCACTCTAGAAACACTTACTTCACTGACACTGTCTCAGAGGTCACCAGTGCCTTTCATTGCCACACCAAATGGCTCTTTTCAGGCTTAATTCTCTGTGACATTCATCAGTGAAGATTCTCTTCTTTGTGAATATAAATATACTACAATATTTAATATATTCAACACCTCTTCTCTTATTATATGCTTTCCATATGGATATTTAATTTGCTTTCTCAAAAGTGAAATACTCAGTTTGTAATAAATGGCCCCAAGTTGGTTCTCCAGATCTGATCTCTATTCATCCATCTACCTAACAGTTTTTAAGAACTCTCTGTGTGTCAGGCACTGGAGGTGACCCCATCTATGCCATTAAGGAGAGCACCTAAACTTGGGACCACAGGAGAAGTCTTCCAGTCGTGATTGGTAGTGTGTTAGTCTCTTTTCACGCTGCTGCTAAAGACATACCCAAGACTGGGTAATTTATAAAGAACAAGAGATTTAGTGGACTTACAGTTTCACATGGCTGGGGAAGCCTCACAATCATGGTGGAAGGGAAAAGGCACGTCTTACATGGT
This sequence comes from Macaca fascicularis, assembly GCF_037993035.2. Lineage (NCBI taxonomy): Eukaryota > Metazoa > Chordata > Mammalia > Primates > Cercopithecidae > Macaca > Macaca fascicularis. Next base: position 58,032,527 of record NC_088377.1, read on the forward strand.
GGCAGACAAGAGAGGATGAGAGCCAAGTGAAAGGGAAACCCCTTATAAAACCATCAGCTCTCATGAGGCTTATCGACTACCATGAGAACAGTATGGGGAAAACTGCCCCCAGGATTCAATTATCTCCCACTGGGTCTCTCCCACAACATGTGGGAATTATGGGAGCTACGATTAAAAATGAGATTTGGGTGAGGACACAGCCAAACCATATCAGGTAGGATGCTGTATCTGTGAGGCTACAGACACAGCATCAAGACTTTCCTTTCTGGCAGGAGACAGCACACTCAGAAGGGGCAATTAAAGAGACATTACCAAAATATTTACAGAGATTGTGAAGGGTTAAGGGAAACCAATAAGGAATAACAAGGGTTGGTGAATGACCCTAAGGCTAGCAACAGAGGGGGAAGCAATTACCACCCTAAGGTCTGCAGAGACAAATTTTATATATATATATAAAATATATATATAAAATATTATATATATATAAAATATTATATATATATATATATATGATTTTTTTTAGGTGGAGTCTCGCTTTGCTGCCCAGGCTGGAGTGCAGTGGTGTGATCTCAGCTTACTGCAGCCTCCACTTTCCAGGTTCAAATGATTCTCCTGCCTCAGCCTTGCAAGTAGCTGGGACTACAGGTGCTACTTGCACCTGTAGCAAGTAACTGGGTGTGTAACTGCAAGTAACTCTCTGCAGTAACTGCAAGTAACTCTCTGCAGACCTTAGGGTGGTAATTGCTTCCCCCTCTGTTGCTAGCCTTAGGGTCATTCACCAACCCTTGTTATTCCTTATTGGTTTCCCTTAATCCTTCACAATCTCTGTAAATACTTTGGTAATGTCTCTTTAATTGCCCCTTCTGAGTGTGCTGTCTCCTGCCAGAAAGGAAAGTCTTGATGCTGTGTCTGTAGCCTCACAGATACAGCATCCTACCTGATATGGTTTGGCTGTGTCCTCACCCAAATCTCAGTTAACTTTTGTATTTTTAGGAGAGACAGGGTTTCACCATGTTGACCAAGCTGGTCTTGAACTCCTGACTTCAAGTGATATGCCCGCCTTGGCCTCCCAAAGTGCTGGGATTACAGGCATGAGCCACCGTGCCCGGCTGGACAAATGGATTTCTGAAGTCAACCAGGAAGCTTGAACACTTAGTTATTTTTTTTTTTTCAGAGATGAGGTCTTCTTACTTTTTATTTTATTTATCTGTTTTCAAAGACAGGGTCTCACTCTGTCATCCAGGCTGGAGTGCAGTGGTGTAATCGTAGCTCACTGCAGGCTTGAACTCCTGAGCCCAAGCAATCCTACCTCCTCAGCCTCTTAAGGAGCTGGGACTATAGGCACAGGCTAATTTGTTTATTTTTTGTAGAGATGGTGTCGGGTCTCATTATGATGCCTAGGCGCGTCTCCAACTCCTGGGCTCAAGCACTTCCCCTGTCTTGGCCTCCCAAGCACTGGGATTACAGGCATGAGCCTCTGCACCTGACCTGCTTGCTTCTTATTAAGACATTTCTCTCTTCCTAAGTCTCAGTCTCTTGAAGTCTTTGGATTCAAATATAGCATAAGTGAGAGGCCAGGCATAGAGAGCAGAAAAGAAAAAAGTTTTGCAGGATGCAATTCCTCCTGTTGGTGGAAATAGACAAGGGATAGGGTAGTCAGTCAGCACTTGCTGAACACTGTCTATCCTTCTGCTTCTTGCTCCTGGGCTGTCCTCTCTGCACCCTTTGCCACGTCTCTAGCCTGCTTGTCCTGATGGCAGTGAGGTTTGTATCTCAGGCCTCCTCTGCTGTCTGAGCCTCCATTCTCATGTGCTTCAACTTTCCACTGGACTCTGATGCCATCTGGATGTCCCATGGATGCCTCGTGTACCACATGTGAAGAATGGAACTCATTACCTTCTCACACTCTCTTCTGTATGCCCTGCCTTTTCAGGCAGTGTTATCACTCACCTGGAAACCTCAGTTTTGCTCAGTTCCTCCTTCTCTCTCACCCTTAGCACTTGTTTGTCTCCTGCCCTGGGATGGTATCTCTTAAACAACCCTCAAATCTCTCCATTCCGTTTGATCACTATGACCGCTGCCTTAAAATAAGCTTCCTGCCGTCTCTCGCACACACTGCTGCAAGAATCCTGCAACAGGGTCTCATAATCTGCCTCAGAGTCCAGGCTTTATCCTCCTTTAGCTGCCACAGAACCTTTAAAAAGTTCCTACATTTGACCAGGTGTGGTGGCTCACGCCTGTAATCCCAGCATTTTGGGAGGCCAAGGTGGGAGAATCAGTTGAGGCTAGGAGTCCCAGACCAGCCTGGGGCACATAGCAAGACCCCATCTATACACACTGTTTTAAAAAATTAGCTAGGTTAGTGTCACGCACCTGTAATTTCAGGTACTTGGGAGGCTGAGGCAGGAGGATTGCTTGAGCCCAGGAGTTCAAAGCTGCAGTGAATGCGCTGTGATTATACCACTGTACTCCAGCGTGGGCGACAGAGTGAGACCATCCCTTAAAAAAAGAAAAGTTCCTGCGTTCCTACATTCTCAGACCCAGTGTCCTCATTTGTGAAACAGAGGTAATAATACCTTCCCCCTGAGCTTGTCAAGAGATTAGATGAAACAATGGTAAAATAAGTGTGAAACATTGAGCAGAGTGCCCACCACACAGTGGGTACTCAATAAATGGTTGCTGTCATTACTGTTAGTGTCTGGGCTCAGTCCTTGTGCTGTTATTGGCCACACTTCAGATCTTGTTACTTTCCTTCTTTGTTTGTCACTTATAGATAAAAAGCTAAAGTCAAGGGATCCAGGGCTGTAGAATGACTCTTGTGGGCCCAGACACTTTTGCCTAGATGGGCTCCTTCCTCCATATAAAATACTAAAAATTAGATTTTATGACTGTGTTTCTATTTGTCTTGAGTACTCTCTTTAAGAGCTTATAATTTTAAATGGCAATTCTCTAACCTCTGGAGACCGTGTAAATTTAGACAAACACATGTGTGGTCTCAAGTCCTGGGTTGGGATTTTTTTTACCCCCACTCTGAACACATCCAGAGACTATCTTCTTGTTTGTCTCATTATGCGTTTCCTTGGATTTGCACACACACACACAAAAAAATCCAATCTTTCAGGGACCTAAATTTTTGCAGATATTTCAGTTTCAATGATATTTCTCAAGAGAACCCAAAATCCCATATCCGGTGCATGCTTGAGCTCTGAAACTGCAGCTTTTAGTTAATGAGCAACCCATCCTCTCCCTCCCTGAGAGCAGACATAGACTCAACTCCTATTTTAACTTACCTCGAGGAGTTTCCCTTTCTTTCTTGCAAGATCAGCTATGTATTTTAAATATTTTAAAATTGTTTTATTGAGCGTTTTTAGGTATTTTGCTGGAAAATTTTCATGTTGGATAGCCTTTCATCTTGCTGTGAATAGAATTGTCTATCGTAAGTGTTTTTCTCTTAACATCTCAGTTTTGGGGGGAATTTTTGTTTTTTTGAGATGAAGTCTTGCTTTGTTGCCCAGGTTAGAGTGCAGTGGCGCAAACTTGGCTCACTGCCACCTCCACCTGCTGGGTTCATGATTCTTCTGCCTCAGCCTCCCGAGTAGCTGGGATTACAGATGTGCGCCACCACACCTGGCTAATTTTTGTATTTTTAGTAGATACAGGGTTTCACACGTTGTCCAGGCTGGTCTCGAACTCCTGATCTCAAGTGATCCACCCACCTCGGCCTCCCAAATTGCTGGGATTACAGGCGTGAGCCACAGCGCTCAGCTGTATGGAGATATTTTATACAGCTCATATCATTCATCTATTTAAAAGCATATGGTTTAGTGGTTTTTAGTATCTTCACAAATTTGTGCACGAATCACCATGATCTAATGCTGTAACATTCCCATTACTCCAGGAAAAAGCCCTATACATATTAACAGTCTCTGTCCATTTTCTCCCCAAGTTCCCCTTTCCCTACTGAAAGCAACCACGGATCTACTTTCAGGTTCTACAGATTCACCTGTTCTGTACATTTCACATAAATAGAATCACTACATGGTCTTTCGTGACTAGCTTCATTTACTTGTCATAACATTTTCAAAGTTAACTCTTGTCATAGCTTGTATCACTACTTCATTCTTTTATACTGCCCAATGTCCCATTGGTCTGGAGATACTATATTTTGTTTCTCCATTCATCAGCTGATGGACATTTAGCTAATAAGAATAATGCAACTGTGAGCATTTGTGCACCAGTTTTTTGGGGGATGAATGTTTCCATTTTTCTGGGTAGAAATTTCCTAGGAGTGGAATTGCTGGGTCATATGGTAACTATATTTAGCATTTTTTGTTTTTGTTTTTGAGACAGAGTCTTGCTCTGTCACCCAGGCTGGACTGCAGCTGCGGGATCTTTGCTCATTGCAACTCTGCCTCCTGGGTTCCAGTGATTCTCCTGCCTCAGCCTGCTAAGTAGCTGGGACTACAGGTGCACACCACCACACTCGGCTAATTTTTGTATTTTTAGTAGAGACTGGGTTTCACTGTGTTGGCCAAGCTGGTCTTAAACTCCTCAGGTGATCACTTCAGCCTCCCAACGTGCTGAGATTACAGGCATGAGCCACCACACCCAGCCTATATTAAGCATTTTGAAGAACAGCCCAACTGTCTTCCAAAGTGGCGGGACACCTGTACATTCCCACTAGTAATGTTGCATCACAAGTGATTTTAAAACCAAGCGCAGGTGTTTGTACTCAACATGGGAAGAGTCCTTGTGGAGTTTTGAGCACAGTTCAGGGGATGTCATTGGAATATTTGTTACACATCAGCAGATTCGACATGAGGGAGCAGGTAGAAAGTGCTGGAGTTCTCTAATTCTCCGCTCATAGGGTCTCTATGGAAGTGAGGGCAGCAAGAAAAGACATCAGGATTCCTGAAGAACATATTGGACGGTGGAAATGATTCTCAAGCAGAAAAACGATGCTCGTCTGACATTGATTGAGGTGCTCGCACAATCTTTGCTTTTGATCTTGATATTACAGAATATAAATTTCTGTTCTCAGAGAAGCAGGAGAGCGAATACAAGCTTTGCCACTAGGTGACGGAGAACTATCTCAAGACTGGAGCAGGTTTCTTGGCTCTTGACTTGCCTAGGGGATGTCTTCGTGGGAGATTTGGATCCTTCTGGGTGCTTCTGGCTGCCCAGGCTGTCAAAGCCAAGGAGGCTGGTCCTTCTTCTTTCTGTCAGTGGCAGCAATGAAATGCTGGATATTGGATCTCCATCATTTAAATGGATAAAGTGTGTGTGTGAGTGTGTGCGTGTGTGTGCTGAGTGGCTGGAACATTTGAAATGGCGGAAGGCAATGAGAACCCTTAACAACGAAAGTTTTCTGGTTAAGTAGTAAAACCTCCCATAACTCCAGGATTTAAAAATTGCCCATCAAGCTGTTTATCCTATAACGGAATAATAGGTTTAGAGCTGCCACCATCCTGGGAGCTTGCAGATTGCTCAGTGAGGCTTGTTACAGAGGCTTCCAAGTCTGCTTGGCACGGTTATCACCCGTGTGGGTTTTTTCCTCTCCTCTGTGATTTATTCTCAAACATTTTGTATTTCCTGTTGCCATTTAGATAAAATTTAAATAAAACCATTAGGGAAAGAGCTGTGTCAGAATGTTGGACCCTTTAAACTCAGGATACAAATCAATCTGTATGTCGCTTTCTGTTCAAATGAAGCAAAAGCATCTGCAGTTTGGCAGTTATCTGTGGACTTGCTGTTTTTATTCTGTGCTATTTCTTCTTGCTGTAGTTCCTCCTAGCAAAAGGGAAACAGGCATGAATAATGGCCCTCGTTCGATCTCATTTCCTGTGTCCTCTTTCGTCCTCATTTCTCCTAGTGTGGAGGGTCTCTCCCTCTTACAGACCCCCATCTCATCCCAGTTCCCAAAAGGAGAGGGAGGATTCTTTTTTATTTATTGGGTTTTCTTTTTGAGACAGAGTCTTACTCGGTCGCCCAGGCTGGAGTGCAGTGGTGCAATCTCGGCTCACTGCAAGCTCCATCTCCCGGGTTCAAGAGATTCTCCTGCCTTAGCCTCTTGAGTAGATGGGACTATAGTCGTGCACCACGACGCCCAGCTAATTTTTGTATTTTTTGGTAGAGACAGAGGTAGAGGATTCTAATTGGTAACCAAACTTTAACCCCAGAACGCTCTGTGGCCTTGACCTTCCTCTAATACAAATGTTTTCAGGGCCTATACCTGAGTGGGAAAAATTGAGGACATCATTTTTTCTGTGACAGGTAATGTTAAAATTTCTGTTGAAACTGCAGCAGAGATTGAGTAATACATCCTGGTATGGTGGTTTTCTAATAATTCTTTTTTCTCCCACTTTTTCTAGGCTTATCCAAATCCCTTGGGCTCATTGAAGGTTATGGTGGGCGGGGTAAAGGGGGCCTCCCGGCTACTCTTTCCCCAGCTGAAGAAGAAAAGGCTAAGGGACCCCATGAGAAGTATGGCTACAATTCCTACCTCAGTGAGAAAATTTCACTGGACCGTTCCATTCCGGATTATCGTCCCACCAAGTAAGTTCTGGTTCAGTCATTCAGGGAGCTTGATGGGTCGTCAGAATGGGTGTAGACCCCTAAGTCTGTGATATTTTCCACTGTTATTTGTAACTCTTGGGGGAGTTTTTATTTTAGTTTCCTCTTCAATAAATACACTTAGTACTCCTGTTGCTTATGAGAGATTACCTAAGCAAACACGTTCAGTTGTTATCAAAGTTTTCCAGAAACATAGAAAAAGCCTCAATACAAAAAGCTTTATATTTTATTTCTTCTTCTTCTTCCTCTTATTCTTCCTCTCCTGTTCCTCTCCTTCTCCTTCTCCTTCTTCTTCCTCTTCTTCATCTTCCTCTCCTCCTTCTCCTTCTCCTCCTTCTCCTTCTCCTCCTCTTTCTTCTTCTTCTTTTTTTTTTTTTTTTTTTTTTGTCACTCTTGTTGCCCAGGCTGGAGTGCAATGGTGCAATCTCAGCTCACCACAACCTCCGCCTCCTGGGTTTAAGTGATTCTCCTGCCTCAGCCTCAGCCTCAGCCTCCCAAGTAGCTGGGATTGCAGGCATGTGGCACCATGCCTGGCTAATTTTGTATTTTTAGTAGAGATGGGATTTTACCGCGTTGGTCAGGCTGATCTCAAACTCCTGACCTCAGGTGATCCGCCCACCTCGGCCTCCCAAAGTGCTGGGATTACAGGTGTGATCCACCATGCCTGGCCATTATTATTCTTTTGATGTTTATTTTATGTTCAGGGGAACATGTGTAGGTTTGTTATATAGGTTAATTGCATGTCACAGGGGTTCAGCGTACAGATTATTTCATCGTACAGGTAATAAGCATAGCACTGAATAGATAGTTTCTTGATTCTCGCCCTTCTCCTTCCCTCCACCTTCAAGTAGGCCCCGTGTCTGTTGTCCCCCTTTTTGTGTCCATGTGTACTCAGTGTTTAGCTCCCACTTATAAGTGAGAACTGGTGGTATTTGGTTTTCTGTTTCTGAGTAAGTTTGCTTAGGATAATGGCCTCCAACTCCATCCATGTTGCTGCAAAGGACATGATGCCATTCTCGTTTATGGCTGCGTAGTATTCCATAGTGTATATGTGCCACATTTTCTTTATCCAGCCTACTATTGATGGGCATTTAGGTTGATTCCATTCCTTTGCTACAGCGAATAGTGCTGTAATGAACATACCTGTGCACGTGTCTTTATGGTAGAACAATTTATATTCCTTTGGGTATATACCCAATAATGGGATTGCTGGGTCAAATGGTTCTGCTTTGAGTTCTCTGAGACTTCACCAAATTGCTTTCTACAATGGCTGAAGTAATTTACATTCTCACCAGCAGTGTATAACCATTACCTTTTCTCTGCAACCTCTCCAGCATCTGTCTTTTTTTTTTTTACCTTTTAATAGTAACCATTATAACTGGTTGAAATGGTATCTCATTATGGTTTCGATTTTTGTTTTTCTAAAACAAATCACCGTGATCTCATGACTTAGGGACAGCATCTATTGACGTTTTTGTATATTGTCTTTGAGTCAGTTTTCTATACAGGTTATGAGTGTATGTTATCTCACTTTTTCCCTTTTTCATTTAACATTAAATCAAGAGTATTTTCTGATGTTATTAATGATGATCTGTTTCCATTGTTGGAAATTTAGGTTATTTTCAATTTTTCTTTATTATATATAACCTTCTATTGAATATTTTTTCACTCACATCTTTATTTGTATTAATTTGATATTTATTTTCTGAATCCACACTTCTAAAGGTGTATAGTAGAGGGATATTTTTGGAGATTCTTGATATGTATTGTAATATTTTCCTCCAGAAAATCTATAGTAATTCTACTCTTATTAGAATTTTACTAGACCCTTCCAATACTGGGTATTAGCATGTAAAAAATGCCAAACTGATAGACTATTGTTTCAACTTAAACTTTTTTGCATGAGATTCTTGTCTTTTAAAAAACTTGAGGGTGTAATCCCAGCACTTTGGGAGGCTGAGGAGGGTGGATCACGAGGTCAGGAGTTCGAGACCAGCCAGGTCAAGATAGTGAAACCCTGTCTCTACTAAAAATACAAAAATTGGCCGGGTGCGGTGGCGGGCGCCTGTAATCCCAGCTACTCAGGTGGCTGAGGCAGGAAAATCGCTTGAACCAGGGAGGCAGAGGTTGCAGTGAGCCAAGATTGTGCCATTGCACTCCATCCTGGGCGACAGAGTGAAACTCCATCTCAAAAAAAAAAAAAAAAAAATTGGGTCTGAGTACAGTGGCTCACATCTATAATCCTAGCACTTTGGGAAGCCAGTCGCTTTGGGCAGATCACTTGAGCCCATCAGCCTGGGCAACATGGCAAAGCGTTGTCTCTACAAAAAATATAAAAATTAACCAGGTATGGTGGTGGTACATGCCTATAGTCCTAGCTACTCCTGAGGCTGAGGGTCACGTGAGCCTGGGAGGTCGAGGCTGCAGTAAGCCGTCATGGCACCACTGCATTCCAGCCTGAGGAAGAGAGTGAGACACTGTCTAAAAACTATTTGTGTGCATCTTGGTTGGATTAGGAGAGTTCTTTGTTTTGTGCTCTCAGATTTAAGAATTACTTATTTTCTGCTTGTAAAACAGACAAAAGAGGTTGGATATAGTGTCAAGATGCTGGAGAGAAAGCCCCTATGTTCCAGGCAGAACTCCACCTCCGATTCTCAAACAGATTCTCCATTTTCTAGTAGATTTGTAGTGTCTCTATTTAGAGTGTGTCCTTGCCTGAAGTAGATTATTTCTTTCTCAAATGAATTTTGTACAAATCAGTTAAGTGTCTTGGTTACTGAGAAAAATAGATTCGAGATAAGGAAAATTATCTTAAATGGATGTAAATCTGCAGCATTAGCTGAGAAACCTGTTAAATCTCTCTCTACTGAATAAGCATATACTCACTTAGAATCACTAGGAAAATATACATCACCCCTGCTGGAAGCTATTTTGTGTCCCTGGACTTTGGCTCTCCAAAACATCTGTCTGTTTTTATTTCCTGATGCTCTCTCATTAGCCTTTCTTATTAGGACATTGGCAAATAAACATGGCCTTCTTTTTTGTACTTCTCTAAGAATGAAAATGCCTCCACAACGAGGTTACTGGAAATGAGCTGGTTGAACAAGTATTATTGAGCACTTATTATGCGCCAGATAGTTTTCTTCACGCTGGAGATAGACCATTGGATACTCCTTGCCTACTTACTTCTTGTCTAGGGAGGAAGACAGATATACAAGCAGATCAGTTCAGCACAAGGTACATGCCGGCTAGAGATTCACACAGCACGTGCAGGGAGGGTCTGAGAAAGTTTCTTGTTTGAAGTAATGCCTGAAGGACCATTAAGGGATAGAAAATTGAAGATGAGGGGGCTGAGCACAGTGGCTCACGCCTGTAATCCCAGCCCTTTGGGAGACCAAGGTGGGCAGATCGCCTGAGGTCAGGAGTTCAAGACTAGCCTGGCCAATGTGATGAAACCCCATCTCTACTGAAATATACAAAAACAGAAGCGGGGCATGGTGGTGCACACCTGTGGTCCCAGCTACTTGGGAGGCTGAGGCGGGAGAATGGCTTGAAACTGGTAGGTGGAGGTTGCAGTGAGCTGAGATCATGCCACTGCACTCCAGCCTGGGTGACAGGTGAGACTCTGTCTCAAAAAGAAAAAACATAAAGGAAAATTGAAATTGGGAGAGGGATAAGGGTGGACCAGGCAGGAGAACAGAAGGAGCACACTTGGTTGGGTATGATTTGGCGTACTCAGGGAGGAACCCATAGCCCGATATTGCTGTGTAATATAACATGATAGCCTGAACATACACCATTTATATGTGAACCTTCCTGAAACCCTGTTAAAATGATAGCAAAGGAATAGAGAGAATGGCAACTTAGAAGGAAAAAAACCCACAACAGGTTAGGCAGTGATCACAGGGAAGAGAGACATGTACAAAATTTTGGAAGATGGAAAGAGGATGGTAATGGCAACTGGCAGAGCAAGCTGGGTGAAGCTGAGACCCAGCCTCCCGCATGAGGTGGGTGGGGGTGGTGAGAGCTGAAGAATGCAGTCTAGCCAGAAGCCCCCAGAGACTCAGGAATTGGAGATGACAGACATTTCTGACGGCTAGAGGGGGATTTGAAAAGAAGGGATGCAGTTAGCAGTTATGTCTCCAGATCCTTTCTTCAACTCTGCACAGCCAGAGACTGCCCTTTCTCATCTGGCAGAATATGGGAGGTTTACTCCCTGGAGAAGATGAACTGTGGTTCACAGAGGTGGCCTTGGACAGAGAATAACAGGGCTGCATATGAAATGGGATGACTTTCCAGCTCCATTACCCCTCTAGTCTCTATTACTCCTGTAAGCAAGAGTTTGAAGAATCCACTTAGAGAAAATTATTCAGCCTAAGGAAAAGGCTGATAGATCTGACAGCTGGGGGTACCCCAAAAATGGCTGGGTTCTGCTCATTAACTATTAGTATGGCATGCCTGTTATAAGGCTTCATCCTTTTACATAAAGCAGTCCTGCTCTAAAATAAGAAAGGAAAGGCAGGATCACTAGACATCTCAGTAGAGTCTTTGTTGTAAAAGATGTTAACAACAGCGGAAAACAGTAAACAGAAACAACAAACTTTAAAACTATAATAAATGACTTAGGAGATATAGAATGTTTGTTTTGTTTATAAACCAAGAGCAAATAGATATATTAAGATAATAATCATAAGGCCAGGTGCGGTGGCTCATGCCTGTAATCCCAGCACTTTGGGAGGCTGAGGTGGGTGGATCATTTGAGGTCAGGAGTTCGAGACCAGCCTGGCCAACATGGTGAAACCCCGTCTCTACTAAAAACACAAGAAAAAATTAGCTGGGCATAGAGGTTCATGCTTCTAATCCCAGCTACTTGGGAGACTGAGGCAGGAGAATTGCTTGAACCTGGACGTAGAGATTACAGTGAGCCCAGATTGCGCTACTGCACTCCAGCTTGGGCAACAGAGTGAGACTCCACCGCAAAAAAAAAAAAAAAAAATCATAGAATAAAAAATAAAAGTTAAAAGTTAGACCTGTAGTCCTAGCTACTCAGGAGGCTATGACAGTAGGATCACTTGAACCTAGGAGTTAAGAGTCCAGCTTGGGCAACATAGCAAGACTCTATCTCTTATAAAACAGAAATTAAATATAAATAAATAATTTAGTAAAGATTTGGAAGATAGCATTGAGAAATGTTCTAAAAAGTAGAAAAAAAGGAAATGAAAATTAGGAGAGGAAAGATCAAAAGAAATCAGATGAGTCCAGTAGGTTCAACATCCACTAATGAGAAAATCAGAGAGAACAGAGAGAAGAAAGTCGTGAAACAAATAATGCAAGACAATTTCCCAGAACTCTAGGATGTGAGCTTTCAGATTAGAAGATCCCACCCAGTTCCTACATAATTCATGAAAAGAACAAAAACTAAACTCACATCAAGAAATGTAAATGTAAAATTTCAAAACAACTTGGATGAAGAAAAAGTCCTGAAAGTTTTCAGAGAGTAAATGCAGATGACATATAGTTGGCATTAGATTTCTCTGTAGAAATATTAGAAGACAATGGAAGAATGCTTAAATAATTTTGAGAGAAAAAAATAATGTTCAATTTAGAACTCTTAACAGTCATCTATAGAATACTTTGGGCCAGGAGCAAATGCGAAGTAAATCCATTGCATAAATGTAGGCTCTTAACAATTTTCCCTTCTCTGAATTTGTTTTGGGGAAGATACTCAAGCACATGTTCCAGCAAAACAAAGAAATCGAGTAAGGAAGATGATGAAGAGATGCTCCAGGGTAACTAACATTCTAGGGTGACAGCCATTTAGCAGACGAAGAGATCCATTATTCCCACATCTTTAGAGATAAACCTCCTAGAGCCTCATGTGGATGCAGGAGGATGCAGGGCTCCAGGAGGTATGTCTCTAAAGGAGGTGGGAAGTGGCAAAATTGTTTGATTGCCTAGTGTTTTTGACTGCATTAAGATGTTTTTCTTAACTCTTCTCAAAAAGCTTGGGACCATTTACTGATTGTGTTAGGCCATTGTGTTACTGTAAAGGAATACTTGAGACTGGGTTATTTATAAATAAAAGAGGTTTAATTGGCTCACTGTTCTGCAGACTGTCCAGGAAACATGGTGCTTGGCTTCTAATGAGGCCTCAGGAAGCTTATAATCATGGCTGAAAGCAAAAGGTGAGCCAGCCTATCACATGGCAAGAGTGGGAGCAAAAGAGAGAGAGAGTGGGAGATGCCACACGCTTTTAAACAACAAAATCTCATGTGAACTCACTCATCATCAAGAGGTTGGCACTAAGCCATTTATGGGGATCCACCCCCATGATCCAGACACCTCCCACTAGGCCCCACCTCCCACACTGGGAATTACGTTTCAACATGAGATTTGGCCGAGACGCTTATCCCAACCATTTTACTGATAGACACAAAACAGCTTGTGAAAAAGCAAAGCAATTAATACAGAAAAAAAAAAAAAAAGCTCTCCAATAAACAAACTATACTTCCATATACTCTGTGGCTCAGCTCTAAGCAATATATTGTAGTCATATAAATGTAAATATTTCATATCGATTTAAACACAAATTATGCTATAATTATTGGAAGGAGGAGGAGGCAAAATGTATATGTGAGGTGTGGGTAGTGTAAGAAAACTAAATCGACATCTTCAGTAATAGGAAGTCAATTGAAAATGTCTAAAATTACACGTCAAGAAATACTAACATAATCATTGTTATGTAGCAACATGGAGATTACAGAAGTTGAAGGAGACCGTGTATGTTTTATTTTAACAAAATTTCAATTAAACAATAAATATAAATCTATACCAAAAAATGCAAAATGTGTGGGATGAAAGTACGGTAGAAGAATGAGTTGGAGAACCAGCTTGAATGATACGATCACATTTAGTTTATCCTGGCCACTATGTGTTGGGTAAATTTGAAGGTCAATTTTCAGATGAATTTGAGAGCTTGCCCACAGGCCATAGACAGTAACCAAAGAGACCATTGTAAATTCTGATCTCCACAGCAAAAGTTACCAAATTAACCTCTCTTAATTGCAAATTAATCCCAGCCATCAAAGAGTTGCAAGGCCCTTGCCTGTAGAAGCAATTTCTCTGATATTTGAGCCCTGGGGATGTAAGGAGAGGCAGCTGCCTGGGGCAGAACAGTTTCCTTCCTCCAGAGAAATTATTCCCCAGTGGGTAGGATCCTTTTTGTTAAGCCCCAAACAGCTCTCACAAATTTTTGAGAATCTTTAAGTAGGCTAATTTCATTGCAATTTTAAACAGAACCTCAAGTTGCTTTAATTCTTACTGTTTTTTTGCTATATTACACTTGAGAAAATTGTTTTTCTTATAAATATGAATGAATGTTTAGGTAGCAGTGAGATTAACCATTTGTCACATTTCAGGCAAATGAATTCCAAAATGCTGTTTTCCATTTTGTTTTAATTCCGTGACTTTTTTTTTCTTGCACTGGACAGATATTTTAAACTTGTGTGAATCCCAAACTGTCAATCTTTCCATTTTCATTTCTTCCCTGCTTTAAAGTATAAAAAGATATTATCCCTCAGAATATTGATAAATATTCTATTCTGTTTTGTGTTGCTTTTCTATGACTCTTTTATATTTCACCCTTCCATCCTTCTAGAGTTTATTTTGGAATATGGTTCAAGTTTGTATCTTCCGTTCCAAAGATCTGTCCCTCTTTTTAGAAAAGAGGTTTTTCAAAATAATCTTATAAATAACCCTTCTCTTTCTCTTATTTGGAGGTGCTAAATATGTTACATTTTATGCTTTTTGCATATAAGTAGGCTTATTTTCTCTGTGGTGTTCTTTTGATCTGTATTTCTTTTTTCTTCTTTTTCTTGTCCTTTCTTGGTTTTGTAGAAATTACTAAAAATGATTTTTTGACTAAAGTCTCCAATTTGCCAGGCAGTGGGCCAGCAGTTTGGAGAAGAGCAAGGCATCTTGGCCTCAGAGGACTTCAAAGAGAGTGGGAGAGGCTGGGGGCCATTTATAGTCCTTTTGGTCACTTTTAGAGGGCCTTAGAAAGTAAGACAAGTGAGCCATTTCTAAGACAAGGCCTTAGAAAGTGAGCCATTCTGTGGGAGGCAGAAGGTGACCTTGATCTTATTGGCAAGCAGGAGTTTTCCTCTAAAAGGGAGGCAGGACATTTGAGAGAGAGAACAGCAAGTACAATGATAAGTAGCTCAGCTTGTGAAAAAGCAAAGCAACTATTAACTACAGAAAAAAACAAAAGCTCTTAAAGAAAGGAATCGCAGTTCCAGGCACTGTGTGGCTCAGGGGACAGTTCTTGGATTTTGGGATTAGGGGAAATGGAAAACTTCTGGCTAGAGAATAGTTTCCAGAGTAAATTGTGGAAAAAAAAAATTTGGAGGGGAAGGAGGAAACCAGGCTGGGAAGTGCCTCATGTTCCAGCCCTGGGTGGGGACTTTCACATTTTTGGTAGATGCCAGTAAAAGATTAGAGGCAGGATGGTATTATTATTATTTCTTTTTAAAAAAATAATGATAACTGTGGCAGAAATGTGGAGGATGGAATGGAGAAGATGGAGGCTGGTAGCAGGATGGCTAAATATAAGTCATGGTTACCAACATTTGTTGAGTGCCAACTGTGTGCTAGACATTGCCAGAGAGAGAAGAAGGGTGCTTTTAATAATAACAGCAAGCACTTTATTATGATTATGCTACTTTTATACAATTGTTTTCCTATAACAAACTAAGGACTAAGCAGGGATAAGGTGGAAGAGCTAGATTCAAGAAAATCCTAGAGAGAATAAAAATGAGGCAACTAATTGGAAATGGGTGAAGTGAGTGCACTAGCTTGGGATTTGGAGTGGAGGTGATTTCGTTAACCAGGAGAGAGAATGCTGCAGGGGTTCATGTTTTGTAAGGAAGACAGCAGTTCTGCTTGTCCAGGGTTCCCCAAAGTTACCGGTTTTCTTGAGTAACCACAAGACATTAATCTGTCCGGCTTTATCTATGATTTGGCTCTGTGTTTGTAAGAAGATAGCCTTCGGTGACATCAGAAGCTGGGCAAGGCTTTCTAAGCCCCCACTTGTTTCGTTATTTGTTTTTGTTTTTTGTTTTTGGCTTTTTTTACTGAGATATACCATTCTATATCACACTGTGGCATAGTAATTATCTGCTTTTCCAATTATCTCATACTATGAGGGAGGGACCACAGAAATCTTTCTGTGCTTATTAAAGCCACTGCTGAGATCCCTGCACCAATTTTATGATACGCTTTCTCCTCTCAAACCATGTAGGTAATTTATGAGCAGTTTCTACTGCTGTTATCTTCAATTTCTCCTTTGGCCTCCTGCTTATAAATCCAGATGTCAGGTTTCTTTGAAATTCATTTTGCTTCACTCGAAAAGTCTCCTCTTGCCTTCATCACAACATATTCTAACCCATTTTATCCTGACAATGTCTGCTTCGGATGCGGCTGGCAGGATGACCCTGTGGACCATCCTCATGTCATGCCCAGTGGTCAGATGCATGTTGTGGTCTGGAGGTCAGGAATGATGTCTGGGCTGACCGTGGATATTCGAGAATCATTCAACTCCAGTGGGTATTTTAGGTTGAGTCTGTGTGCACGTGACTTGTATGAGTATGCGAGTCCTGGTCTTATAATGAATGAGTGGAGTGAATCTACTCATGGCTCAATACCCGACTCAAGTTTCCCTCTGCTGTGAAAAGGACACATCTGATTATAGCAGCTGTGATGGAGTCTTTTTTATGTGAATCATTCCTCTAACAATAGACACCCTGTGTCTCACAGGTTGGTTTGTATATAGAGTGAAAGTGCCTTAAAAAGAGTCAAGAATCCAGCTGGGTGTGGGGGGGCTCATGCCTGTAATCCCAACGCTTTGAGAGGCTGAGGCAGGAAGATCTCTTGAAGTCAGGAGTTTGAGACCAGCCTGGGTAACATCGCAAGACTTGTCTCTACTAAAAATAAAAAAAAAAAAAAAATAAGCTGGATATGGTGGCGTATGCCTGTAGTCCTAGCTGCTGGGGAGGCTGAAGTGGGGGGATTGCTTGAGCCCAGAGTCCAAGGCTATAGCGAGCTATGATCGTGTCACTGCACCCCATCTTGGATAACAGAGTGAGAGGTGTGTGTCCACATGAGAGTGTATGTGTGTATGTGGGTATATATATTTATATATTATACTTACATATTATATATATTATGTTTTAAAGGGTGAAAAATTATATGTTAAACTTTCTTTTTCACAGACCCATGTGGGCACAGAGAGTATCCGTCCAATGAGTAATAATAATAAGTAGTTGTATGCTTAAGAGTGTCCCTGGGCTGAGCGCAGTGGCTCACGCCTGTAATCCCAGCACTTTGGGAGGCCGAGACAGGCGGATCACGAGGTAAGGAGATTGAGACCATCTTGGCTAACACAGTGAAACCCCGTCTCTACTAAAAATACAAAAAAATTAGCCCGGCGTGGTGGCAGGCGCCTGTAGTCCCAGCTACTCGGGAGGCTGAGACAGGAGAATGGCGGGAACCCGGAGGCCGAGCTTGCAGTGAGCTGAGATCGTGCCACCGCACTCCAGCCTGGGCGACTGAGCAAGACTCCGTCTCAAAAAAAAAAAAAAAAAAAAAAAAAAAGAGTGTCCCTGAATCACGAACCACGATAATTTTTCCCTTTTATTGACCGCCTTTTATGTTTTTGTCACTGTATGGCATGTTTTATTGATCTCATTTAAATTTAACTGCTCTCTGAAATAGCTGTTCCCATCCCTTCTTTTATAAATGAGGCAAAGTGGCCTTGGAGGGGTCAAGCAACCTGCCTGAGGTCACACAGCTAGTAAGTGCTGGGACCTGGATTCAAACCCAGCTCTGTGTGTGTCTTCAAGGTCTGTGGATGAGCCCACATCAAGTGCCTGACCTTCCGTGTCTGCAGAATGGAACCTTCTGCTCCATGCTGGGGTTGCCAGAAGGAAAAGAATATCTGAGTCTTACAGAAAGTGGACAGTTTATCTAGTGAATCTTGTCTGTTGGGGACGGGGGTGGGTAGGTAGGTGAGTTTACTTCTTTAGTTTTCTTCTCTTGGTGCTTTTCAATTCTTCCAAAGCTAATAAAATTCCAAAGGACTTTTATGTTGAATTTGAGTAGCTGTTGCCTGTGATGGCCCTAGTATGTAGTGTAATACAGTTAAAACCCTCTTTAAGGCATACTTTTTTTTTTTTTAAATAAAACATAGGAAAGAAAATCGTATAATATTATTTGCCTTAGGAGATGTCTTACCATAGAGTTTATACCGAGGAGGAAGTCTATTTGCTAAAGCAGGTCTTCACGCAGCAATGGGATGGAAGAGTGGAATATGCAAGTTGAGGGGTGCCCTTTCCTTTAGTGTGTGAGGGTGATGTGCTTCCTGCGGTATTTATGGTTGAATGTTCATCCCACTTTTGCAGATTCCCTAGGTCTGAAGAAGATATCTGGGCCATTAAAAAACCTTCATGAGAGAGTTATACATGAAGGTGAAGAGCCTGGATTCAGAAATCTAAATTCCAATCTCAGCTTTATCCCTTTCTAGCTATGTGACCTTGGGCAAGTTGCTTAACCTGTCTGTGCCTCAGTTTCCTCATATGTAAAGTGGTGATGTAATATCTACTTTATAGAATTCCTGTGGGGATTAAATTTTCCACATGAAATGTATAGAATAACATCTATACATTTCACACAATAATATACCTATACATTTCAGTCTCAAGCCATCACACCTGGCCATACCCCTTATCATCTTTAAAACACCTTGCATTAAATGACAGGATCTTCAGGAAAATATCTACTGAAAAGTGATATATCCTTAGCCTTGCACTTACATGGAATACTTAAATCTAGGACAGTGGGCATTTCCTTGTTCCCAAGTCAGCACAGAAATCCAGAGGGTTCAGCCTGAGACAGATGCCAGGATGATGGGGAGAGTCTGGGGAGGGTATATTCCTTCATAAGGATCTTCCTGGGCCTGGATCAGAAGGGGCAGCTGTAGATTCCCCACAGCCAACATATTGAGGAAGGTTCAGCCCTCACTAGGGGTGTTCTGAGGTCATGGGAGACTTTGGGAAAGGTGGAGGATAGGCTCAGCTACCTCCTGTTTCTGCTTCCTCCATAGCAGTCAGACCAGAAGAAAAAAAAAGTACAATGTGTGTTTTTCCTCTTTTCATGATTTGATTTTTTTCCACATATTAAAGTAATTTTTCCTTGAAAAGGACTGAATATTAAAAAATACATTTTATGTCTGTAATCCTAGCATTTTGGGAGGCCGAGGTGGGCGGATCTCTTGAGGTCAGGAGTTTGAGACCAGCCTGGCCAACATGGTGTAAACCCATCTCTCCTAAAAATACAAAAATTAGCTGGGTGTGGTGGTGGGCGCCTGTAATCTCAGATACTCAGGAGGCTGAGGCAGGAGAATCGCTTGAACCTGGAAGAAGGAGGTGGCAGTGAGCCGAGATTGCATCATTGCACTCCAGCCTGGACCACTGAGTAAGACTCTGTCTCAAAAAAAGAGAAATGGATGCTCTTGAGACTTAACTGTGTAAGAAAGAATTCCTACTTCTTCTAGAGGCACAGCCAGCCCAAAAGGTTATGAATTGGCAACGTTAATTAGATCTTTTCTTGGAACTTGAAAGTATTCTCACCTGAAATGCATTTAAAACAAAGTTGCCATCAAGATTCTCCTCTGTTTCTTCCTGAGAGCTTTCCGGCAAGTTTCCAATTTCTTTCATGGAGAATTTGAAACCAGTGGATAGAAAGCAGTGTCAACCTTGTCCTATTTATGCAAATGGATCTGCTCTGTCACCTGTTTACAACCCCCAGGGTCACCGAGTGTCCAGTTCACATTCCCCAGATGTAGATGCAGCTATGGGACATTGAATTCTCCATGTATTAGTTTGAATCAGACCAATGTTGAGATTTACAGTAGTGGCTGTTCTTGCTTCTGTTGGCCTTTGATAGTTTAGTAAGGATTGTAGACAGATGAGAGCTGCAGGAGAGGCTAGCTCATCTCATCTCATATTCAGAAATCCTCACACTGTTACTGGGGACTCGAGAGTTGGTACTTAAACAACCTTTGTGTTTCTAGGGGATTATCCTGTCTGCTTAGTCCATTGCTTCCTCACTCTAGCAGTGCACTGAGTTAAAACCAACCCGTCCTAAACTTGCCTCCAGGCGTCTACATGGGTACACACAAACACCCACACCCTACAAGAAAGCCCAAGCTGGTTTATGCAAGCTCACTATTTAGGCAGTTTGCCAAATTCCACTCTGATTGGTTCAGTGGACGGATACTTACGTGAAATACTTAGTGAAATACTCGCAGTACAGGAAACATTTGTTTCTCAGCCCTGGAAATAATCAATAGAGGCAAATGCCTTTGCAGTCATAATGTCTGTTTATGTGTGGAGTTCTTCGTTGTTCTAGGTGTGCGAGTACAGTAAACATTCTCCAAGTGGCAGCAGGAGAGAACCACGGTGCTTCTGTAATAAGGTGAGATTTACAGGCTTGTAAGAGCTGGGGGTATAAATCAGGCTTCTGGTGGAATGGGTGAAATGGACTAAATTCAGGTATTAGTGGGAGAGCCACGTGTGCACTGCAGAGGGAGAAAGCCTCATCAGTATTACAGATGGCGTGTCCCTTTAGTTAATTTAGAAGAAATTCCCATCAGCCAACAGAGCTTTGAGGATGGATGCAGGAAAAAAGAAGACTGTGGCATATGGAGAGAACATATTTGTTCTTGGAAAATCAGTAGAAAATGTTTAATGTCATCATAACCTCATTTGCATAAAAATAGTCACATGCGGTAAACCAAATGAAAGCAAAGGAAGATGTGACGGAACCAATGCTGTTCGGAGTTTCGTTTCATTATGAATAACATAAATAATTCAATTGAATAAATAAATACGAAATTGCTTTAAGTAGATGTACTACAAGTGATTATTCCTTGAAAATTCCTTTAATGGTGCATGCCCCAATGATGAAGCAACGTGATTATGTCTCCATGGGCAGCACTTTGCTGGACACTTGACCCTCGTCAATGATATTGAGCTTTCTGTAGCGCTCAAGTGTTTTATGAACACAAATGAAGTTTTTAGTTTCACAATCTGATTCATAAACATGACCTCGAAGTCATTTAAATAGACTTATCTTCATTGCGATGAATGCAGCCCCCACTTTGCACGTGGTTGCGCTGAGGCAATATTTGATAATCACAAGTTTGAAGAGTCTCGGGCTGTGCAGTACTAGGTACATAATTCTAAATAAATATTTGGAACCCTGGTGGCAGAATTTGAGCTGTTGTTTCTGCCTCGCCAAGTCTGGTCGGGGAATTCTTGTGTAAGGATAAACTGTGGTGTGGATAAAATTGATGGAAATTATTTATGACTTAAAGAAAAATAAAGCAAAAAGGAATGTATTTCTGATTTCAACAGATGTTTTCTAGGGTTTTGTAGAAAGCCATGCACAGGTACCATGGGAACTATAACAGATGTATATGACACAGTCCTTGTACTCATTTGATTTTATTCATTCACTCAGTAAATACTCATCAGTCAGCTCCCACACACCAGGCACTATGTTGGAGGTTGAGGTTATAAGGGGGAGACAGATGATAAACTGGGAAAAATAAACACAAGCTAATTATAGATTGTGATAAATGCTTTGAAGTAAATAAGCAGGTGCTAACATACATCTGACCCTTCAAATCCCTGGGTTTTACATCTGCAGATTCAACCGGAAAATACTAGAAAAAATAAAAATAAAAGATAGTAATACAACAATAAAAATACAAATAAAAAAACTACAGTATAATGACTGCATAGCATTTGCATTGTATTACATATTGTAAGTAATCTTGAGATTATTTAAAGTATCCAGGAAATGTGAGTAGGTTATGTGCAAATACTATGCCATTTTATACAAAGGACTTGAGCATCCTTGGATTTTGGTATCCGTGAGGGGGTTCTGGAACCAATACCCCTTAGATACTGGGGGACAACTGTAGAGAGAAAATGGAAACAAGAATGTACTTTAGAGAAGGTGAGTTGAAGAGGCAGAGGAGATGAGGATGAAACAGCAGCTCAAAAGTCTGGCAGCAGCTGGGTGCAGTGGCTCATGCCTGTAATCCCAGCACTTTGGGAGGCCGAGCCTGGTGGATCACTTGAGGCCAGGAGTTCAAGATCAGCCTGGCCAACATGGCGAAATCTCATCTCTACTAAAAATACAAAAATTAGCTGGGTATGGTGGTGCACGCCTGTAGTCCTCAGGCTACTCAGGAAGCTGGGGCACAAGAATCGCTTGAACCTGGGAGGCAGAGGGTGCAGTGAGCCAAGATCGAGCCAGTGCCCTCAAGCCTGGGCAACAAGAATGAAACTCCATCTCAAAACAAAAGTAAATAAAACCTCTGTCAGAAAACCTATCTGGACAGAAAGAATAGTGCCTAGAAAGCCCTAAGTTTGGAATGGGCTTGATTTAGGAACTGATAGTAGATACTGGCCAATTGTTTGAGGGTGATGGAAGGGGAGGTAGGAATCAGATCATGTGGGATTGTGGGCAGTGAATCTGGGATTTATTTCAGTGGGAACAAAAGTGATACACTGGGTTGATAATATACCCCCAAATTCAAGTCCATCTGGAACCTCAGGTCACCCTATATGGATAACAGGGTCTTTGCAGATGTAATTAGTTAAAGTGAGGCATACTTGATTAGGATGCTCCCTAAATCCCCAAGATGGTTAGTATCTTAAGAGGAGAAAACACAGAGACCAAGGCAGAGACAGAGGGAGGAGGCCAAGTGAAGACAGACAGAGACTGGAATAGGGCATCCACAAGCCAAGGAGTGCTGGGAATTGCCAGCAATCTCCAAAAACTAGAGAAGGCAAAGAAGGATTCTCCTCTAGAGCCTTCAGAGGGTGCATGCCCTTGCTGACCCCTTCATTTGGGACTTCTAGCCTCCGGAACCGTGAGAGAATAAATTTCTGTTGTTGTAGTGCCCCCATTTTGTGGTACTTTGCTATGGCAGCCTAGGGAACAGATATTAAAGGTCATGGTAGCCACTGGGGATTTGACATAGCGAAGTGTGCTGATCTGGAGTATGTTTTTAGAAGGTCATTCTGAATGGTGTTTGGAGAATGGATTGCAGAGAGCAAGAGAGATGCAAGGAGTCCAGTTTGGAGGATAGTGCCGGTAGGAGGCGATAGTGTTTCCGACTAGGGTGTGCATAGTGATATGGTTTGACTGTGTCTCCACCCAGATCTCATCTTGAATTGTAGCTCTCATAATTCCCATGTGTGGGAGGGACCCAGTGGGAGATAACTGAATCATGAGGGCGGTTTCCCCCATACCGTTCTCGTGGTAGTGATAAAGTCTCACAAGATCTAATTGTTTTATAAGGGGAAACTCCTTACGCTTGGCTGTCTGATTCTCTCTTGCTGCTGCCATATAAGAAGTGCCTTTTACCTTCTGCCATGATTGTGAGGCCTCCCCAGCCATGTGGAGCTGTGAGTCCATTAAACCTCTTTTACTTTATAAATTACTCAGTCTCAGGTATGTCTTTATCAGCAACATGAAAATGAACGAATACACATAGTAAGATAGGGAGAAGTAGAGATTGATGGTGGAGGTCATCAAGGAAGACTACTGGGTTTTAGGTTGCAACATAAGGATGCACGGTAGTGCCATTTACTGAAACGGTAAAACTGAAAAACAGATTTGGGGGACTCTTTAAGAATTCTACTTGGGATTTGTTAAGTTTGATTTGATGTTTAGTCATATAATTGGAGCTATCAAATAGATGGTTGAACAATTTATGACTCTGAGCTTGAGAGAGAGGTAGGGGGTTGGGAGATAGACCTTTGAAGGCATCAACATAGAGGTGACCATCAAAGCTGAGATCACTAAGGAGAGAGAGCTGGAGATTTGGCAACAGCCCAGGAGTGAGTGCTGTGCCACTCCAAAATTTAGAACATGGATAGAGGAGAGAAATTCAGCGAAGGATGTGGATAAGAAACAACTAATGAAGCAGGTAGAAATCCAGGAAAATGAAGTGATGTGGAAGCCAGAAAAGGAGTATTCCAGAAGGAAGCAGTGGTTACTGGTGATGAGGGATACTGAGATGCCAGCATTGTTCAGCAGATTTGGCAACATGAAGTTCACTGATGACCTCAACAAGGATATTCAGCCCTTATTGGGGTTGATTAAGGAGCGAATGGGAGGGAAGAAATGAGAGGGCAAAATGACTACTCTGATGAATTTTATTGTGAAAGGGAGAAGAGGCATGCTAGCTGAGAGCTTTGGGGGATGGGGGTCAAAGGAGGTTATTATTATTGTTCCTTATAAAATTCCCATTTTGTCATAAGAGTTACAGAAAAGTTGCAAGAATACTACAAAAAATTCTGTATTTCTTTATCCAGTTTCCTTAAAGGTTAACATTTTACAATATTTATATATCTCCATGTGTACATCTATTTTTTTCTGAATCATTTGAGCGTGAGTTGCAGACATGATGCCCCTTTGTCTCTGAATAGTTCAGCATGAGCAACCCAAGAACAAGGGCATTCTCTTACATAACCACACGGCAATATGATAGTATTACCTGTCCACATTTCACCAGTTGTCTCAATAATGTCCTTTACAGAAAAAGAAAGTCCTAGACCATGTATTACATTCATTTATCATAATGTTTTATTTTGAAACAGTCCTTTAGTCTTTCTTTGTCTTTCATGACGTTGACATTTTTGAATACTATAGTCCAGTCATTTTGTAAAATGTCTCTTAGTTTGTATTTGTCCAATATTTCATCAGAATTAGATTCAGAATGTGCTTTTGTGGCAGGAATACTACAAAAATGGTGTTGCATCTTGGTGCATCTTATCAGGACATACATGAGGAAAAGGAACAGCCAATGAAGAAGGAAGAAATTCAGAAGAATGTAGTGACATGGAAGCCACTCATTACTTGTCTCATTACTGGTGGTAATAATGTTGATTACTGGGTTAAAGGTGGTATATTAATCTGTCCTGGCATTGCTATAAAGAAATACCGCAGGCTGGGTAATTTACAAATAAAAGAGGTTTAATTGACTCATGGTGCCACAGGCTATATAGGAAGCATGATGCTGGCATCTGCTGGGCCTCTGAGGAGGCCTCAGGAAACTTACAATTATGGCGGGAGATGATGGGGAAGCAAGATTTCTCACATGGTGGGAGCAGGATGAGAGAGAGAGAGAGAAGGAGATGCTACACACTTTTAAACAACCGGATCTTATGAAAGCTCACTCACAATACCATGGGGGATGGTGTTAAACCATAAGAAACTACCCCCATGATTCAGTCACCTCCTATCAGACCCTACCTCCAACATCAGGAATTATAATTCAACATGAGATTTTGGGTGGGGACACAGACCCACACTATAG
Source organism: Macaca fascicularis (assembly GCF_037993035.2). Taxonomy (NCBI): domain Eukaryota; kingdom Metazoa; phylum Chordata; class Mammalia; order Primates; family Cercopithecidae; genus Macaca; species Macaca fascicularis. The sequence continues at coordinate 58,057,554 of NC_088377.1, forward strand.
CAGATTGTGTCTGTGTGGTAGTCAGTTATGTTTCCTAATACCTCCAGGACAATGTAGAATTAGTGGAGACAGTGGGAACCCTTGCCTTTCCTGTCTTTGACAGAAGTGCCTCTAGTGTTTCTCATTAATAAGATGCTGTCTCTATGGCTATGGTATGGCTTATTGTGCTAAGAAAGTATCCATTAGTTTTAATGATCTTGAGGGTTTCTTTATTAGGGTAAGTGTTGAATTTTTCAAACCCATTTCAGTTTTTTCAGTAACTCTACAGAAAGTCATCTATGTCTTTCTTCCTGCATCTATAAAGATTTTGCATTGTATTAGTGGATTTCTTAATATTAAACCAAATTTATATTCCTAGAATAAATTCCACTAGGCTATGGTGTATTGTTTTCTTAATGTGATGTTGGATTCTGTTCACTAATATTTTGTTTACAACTTGTGCATCAATATTTGTAATTCATTCTCTCTCACTCTCTCTGCTTCCCTTAAGAAGTTTAGTTATTAATACATTACAAAAGGAATTAGGTTTTCAATCCTCTGGAACAATTGATGGAGCATTATGACTATCTGGTTCTTAAATGTTTAGTAGAAGTCACCAGTGAAACAATCTGGGCCTGATGTTTTTTATAGGGTAGTTTCTTGTTGGTTTTTGCAATTTTTTTCCTGAGGAAATAGGTCTAAGGTTTCTGTCTCTAATGACGTCAACCTTGGCAAATTGCCTTTCTCCAGGAAATTATCCATTACATCTAGGCTTTTAAATGTATTTGCATAGGGATCTGCAAATGAGCCTTTTTTTATTTTTAACAGTTATTTGTTTCGATGATTATTTCCCCCTTTGGTTTCTTATTTATGTATTTGTGCTTTCTCTTTTTTCCCTTAAGTTAGTTAAATGTGGTCTATTTTGTTAATTATGTTTTAAAAAACAGTATTTTGATTTATTCAAGATCTTGTATTTTTCTGTTCTCTAACTTACTGAGTTCTGCTTTTTATATTTATTACTGCCTTCCTTGTATTTTCTTTTGATTTACTTTGTTGTTTTTCTTTCTGAAAAGCATTCTAAGTTGGAAATGTAATTCAAGTATTTTTATTGCTAAAAGGTTTTAAGGCTTTGAATGTTTTTCTTCTTACTGCTTACAACTTCCCACTGATTCTGATATGTGGTGTTTTCATTACCATTATTTTTTAGAAATGCTTTAACTTCGGTTTATATTTACCCTGTCACGCAAGACTGGTTTAGTAGGTTTTTGAAATTTGCAGATGGATAACTTCTTAAAAACATTATTAATAATTTTAAATTTTATTGCATAGTGATCAGAGAATATTGTTTGTCATTTTTTTTTTTTTTTCAAATATGTAGTCTCACTCTGTCACCCAGGCTGGAGTACAGTGGCATGATCTCGGCCCACTGCAACCTTTGCCTCCCAGGTTCAAGCAATTCTCCTGTCTCAGCCTTCTGAGTAGCTGGGATTACAGGCATCTAAACTATGCTCGGCTAATTTTTGTATTTTTGGTAGAGACAGAGTTTCTCCATGTTGGCTAGGCTGGTCTTGAACTCATGGGGTCAAGGGATTCACCCCCTCTTAGTCTCCCAAAGTGATGGGATTACAGATGTGAGCCACCATGCCCAGCGGGTTCTTTTTTACAACTCTTCCCCTGAGGTTGAGAAGATGTGTTGCCTGTTTTCTGAGAGCAGTGTGTATTTCTATCACATGAGGCATTCTGATTTTCTGTTTTCAATTTCTTCTTGATATAGTTACTTTGTGTATATGGAATCTGATTCCCCCGGCCCCCCCCCCCTTTTTTTTTTTGAGAGAGAAGGGTCTTGCCCTGTCACCCAGGCTGGAGTGCAGTGGTGCGATCTTGGCTCACTGCAACCTCTGCCTGCTGAGTTCGAGCGATTCTCCTGCCTCAGCCTCTGAGTAGCTGAAATTACAGACGCCCACCACCACATCCGGCTACTTTTTTGGAGTTTTGGTAGAGATGGGGTTACGCCATGTTGGCCAGGCTGGTCTCAAACTCCTGTCCTCAAGTGATCCTCTTGCCTTGGCCTCCCAAAATGCTGAGATTTTCTTCCATTCATTAATTTTGTTGATTTGCAATGATTTACAAGATTTTTAGTTCAAAGGAATCATTTGTCAGTGTCACAAGTATGGTGCCTTTGTCTGTTTGTGTTGCTGTCAAGGAATACCTGAGGCTGGATAATTTATAAAGAAAAGAGGTTTAACTGGCTCACAGTTCTACAGGCTGTACAAGAAACATGACACCAATATTTGCTCAGGTTCTGTCGAAGTTCTGAGGCTGTGCCCACTCACAGAGGAGGGTGAAGAGTAGCCAGCGTGCAGAGATCGCATGGTGAGAGTGGAAGGGAGACAGGGGTGGCAGGTGCCAGGCTCTTTTCAACAATTAGCTCCCGGGGAACTCTCCTGAGAACTCACAGAGTGGAGAATTTACTCAGAACCGTGAGGATAGCTCCAAGGCATCCACGAGGGGTTGGCCCCATGACCCAGACACCTTCCAGTAGGCCCCGCCTCCAACTTTGGGAATTAGATTTCAATATGGAATGTCAAATATCCAAAACACAGCATATAAATTCTGCAGTAGGCATATATATATATATATATATATATTTGTTGTTGTTGTTGTTGTTTAGATGGAGTCTCACTCTGTCACCCAGGCTGGAGTGCAGTGGCACCATCTCGGCTCACTGCAACCTCTGCCTTCTGGGTTCAAGCAGTTCTTCTGCCTCAGCCTCCCAAGTAGCTGGGATTACAGGCACACACCACCATGCCTGGCTAATTTTTGTATTTTTAGTAGAGACAGGGTTTCACCATATTGGTCAGGCTGGTCTCGAACTCCTGACCGACCTCAGGTGATCCACCCTTCTCAGCCTCCCAAAGTGCTGGGATTCCAGCCGTGAGCCACCGTGCCTGGCCAGTGGGAGTGCTTTTTTGTGTGTGTTTGCAATAGGGAATATGTTGTGTCATCTGGCCTTTGGGTTTCTCTTATTTAGGGACCCCCAACCCACAGGCCATGGACTGGTACGAGTTTGTGGCCTGTTGGGAACTGGGTGGCACAGCAGGAAGCGAGTGGTAGGCAAGTGAGCATGACCGCCTGAGCGCCACCTCCTGCCAGATCAGCGACAGCATTAGATTCTCATAGGAGCGTGAACCCTATTATGAACTGTGCATGCATTGCATGCTCCTTATGAGAATCTAATACCTTATGATCTGAGGTGGAGCAGTCTCATTCTGAAACCGTTCCCCATCCCCCCAAAACCCATGGAAAAGTTGTCTTCCATGAAACTGGCCCCGGTGTCAAAAAGGTGAGGGACCGCTGTTTAAGGGGACACTGAGTTTTCCCCTTTTGCATATTTTCCCATTCACCACTCAATGTTTAAAGGCTGCCTTCCTATACTTTTTAACTTTCTTCTCTCTCAGAAACAATGCCTTGAGTCATGCACATTTAAAGTCCCATCTTTGGCTAGGTGCTTAGGCCTATAATTCCAGCACTTTGGGAGGTCAAGATGGGTGGATCATTTGAGGTCAGGAGTTTGAGACCAGCCTGGCTACCATGGTGAAACTGAGAGGTGAAGCCGGCTGGACTTCCTGGGTCCAGTGGGGACTTGGAGAACTTTTCTGTCTTACAAGAGGATTGTAAAATGTACCAATCAGCGCTCTGTAGCTACCAAGAGGATTGTAACATGCACCAATCAGTGCTCTGTAAAATGCACCAATCAGCGCTCTGTAAAATGCACCAATCAGCAGGATCCTAAAAGTAGCCAATTGCAGGGAGGACTGAGAAAACGGCACTCTGATAGGACAGAAACGGAACATGGGAGGGGACAAATAGGGGAATCAAAGCTGGTCACCCCAGCCAGCAACTGTAACCAACTTGGGTCACCCTCCACACCATGGAAGCTTTGTTCTTTGACTGTTCACAATAAATCTTGCTGTTGCTCACTTTTTGGGTCCATGCCACCTTTAAGAGCTGTAACACCCACTGCTAAGGTGCACGGCTCCATTCTTGAAGTCAGCGAGACCACGAACCCACTGGCAGGAACCAACTGCAGACACAAAACCTTGTCTCTACTAAAAATACAAAACTTAGCCGGGCATGGTGGCAGGTGCTTGTAATCCCAGCTACTAGGGAGGCTGAAGGGGAGAATCACTTGAATGCGGGAGGCAGAGATTGTAGTGAGTCGAGATTGCGCCATTGCACTCCAGCCTGGGCGAGAGAGTAAGAGTCTGTCTCAAAAAATAAAATTAAATTAAAAAATAAAGTTCTATCTTTGTTACAGAGCCTGATCTTATCTACCAGAACTCTTTTTCCATATTTTCACACTTAAGCTAGTGTTTCCCGTTCTGATGGTTCTTTTTAGCTCGGTCCTACTCTTAGCAGCAGCTTCCCACCTTCTGGTTCCACAGTTTTCCTGGATTTTCCTTGCTCTCTGTGTGAAGGTTTGCCACAGGAGTGGGAGAGAGAAAGCTCAGTGGTAGTTTGTGGTTTTCTACTTTGTTGTAATTTGTTCTTTTAACCGTATTTTTTATTATGTTTTAAAATGTGTTCAGAAATATGTGGAGCCCAGAATTTTCACTAATTATCATAAGTTTTCTTATGGTGCCAGGCTCTTTTCAACAATTAGCTCCCGGGGAACTCTCCGGAGAACTCACAGAGTGGAGAACTCACTACCATGAGGATAGCTCCAGGTTGGCTACCCCATGAGGGGTCAGCCCCATGGCCCAAACACCTTCCAGTAGGCCCCGCCTCCAACTTTGGGAATCAGATTTCAATATGGCGTGTCAAATATCCAAAACATAGCATATAACTTCTGCAGTGGGTGTCATATTTTTTAGTATTTTTAAGACGGATCTTCCTCTGTCGCCCAGGCTGGAGTGTAGTGGCACGGTCTCGGCTCACTGCAACCTCCACCTTCTGGGTTCAAGCAGTTCTTCTGCCTCAGCCTCTTAAGTTGCTGGGATTACAGGTGCCTGCCACCATGCCTGGCTAATTTTTGTATTTTTAGTAGAGATAGGGTTTCACCGTGTTGGCCAGGCTGGCCTCGAACTCCTGACCTCAGGTGATCCACCTGCCTGAAATGAATGAATAAATAAAAATTCGTGAAAATCCAATCCAGGGTTGATTTCTGTTTATATCGCTGAAACCATGTAAGGTTTCAACCAGATAAGATGTGATCTCCACCATCTCCCCGCTTGGTTTTAAGTGGGGAGATACTAGATTGAAGGCTTACGTGGATGGGAATACTTACCTACATCAATGTAGACAACTACATTAAAATCCCCTGAGGCTCTTATTGAAGTACAGATTCCCAGGTTCCACCTTATATAGATTGAATTAGCATCTCTGGGAGTGGGGCTCAGAAATTTGTATTTCAATTGACAACTCCCCCCCCCCCCCACCACCGGCCGGGTGATTCTTATGCCCATGAAGTTTTGAGAGTAACTGGTATAGATAGTAAAAACTGTAAAACCAGATATAGGAATGACCACTGTTGGCTACAGCACTGCATACCAGAAATTCTGGGAACTTTGGGTAACTCATGTAATAATTATGAGTTGGCAGGATGTCATTCAGTTATATATTTATTCAATAAGAGCTTATTGATACCAGTAAGTAGCTAGTCAAGTAAGTTTTATCAGGATTGTTTCTTGATGTGAAATGCAGCTACCACAAAATTATTATTATTATCATTATTTTTTTAAGGACGGAGTCTCACTTTGTCACCCAGGCTGGAGTGCAGTGCTGTGACCTTGGCTCACTGCAACCTCCGCCTTCCGGGTTCAAGCGATTCTCGTGCCTCTGCCTCTCGCGTAGCTGGGATTACAGGGACCCGCCACAGTACCCAGCTAACTTTTGTATTTTTTTTAGTAGAGATGGGGTTTTGCCATGTTGGCCAGGCTGGTCTTGAACTCCTGTCCTCAAGTGATCTGCCCACCTTGGCCTCCCAAAGTGCTGGGATTACAGGCATGAGCCACTGCATTCGCTGACTACCAGAAAGTCTTAAAAACCTCTGTATCTGTAATTTACACCCTCTTATTAGGAGAGAGGAACAATGGCAATGTGATATCTGAGATTTAGTAAAACCAAAGCATTTGTTGTGTCTGTAATTATATATAAATCAGGCCAGTTTGTTGTGGCTTGTGTATCTGCAGTAATTAAACTGATAACTGAAGTTCCATAACCATAGTCCCAGGAACTTGGGAAATGACTTTTTCGTCACAAGCTGGTTCTTCCTTCTGGGTTTCTTGCTTCAGTGACTCATCTGAACTGGAAAGCACATGTTTTCCTTTTATTTAGTAGTTATGATGGTGGAGATCACATTTTATCTGAATTGGTAGTCATAATTTATATCTGGTCGATCAGATGAATGAATTTTTGAACAAATGAGTTCACTAAAAGTCCTTATAAAACAGCTAAGATATCCAATTGTGTGTTCAGTAGGTTTACTTTAGTACTGTGGGATTTTCATCATCTTTGGTTGGATCATGTGAGATTGTTGATATTTGGCCAGAAATAGCAGTTTCATACAGTGCAACCTAATACTTCAGTTCTTTGAAACTTGGCCCTCTGTGGTTTAGCTAGTGACTTCCCAAGAAGTAGAATGGTCAGGTAACCATGCTATGCCTCTCTCTTCATTATGGATAAATTATTTATTTAGTTACAACTTGTCAGATTTTTAAGAAAATTTTTCTTAGGCATCAAGGGCTAAATGAATTATTTCACACTTGACTGAAAACCTTACATGGTTTCAGCGATACAAATGGAAATCAAGCCGGGGTTGGATTATCATTTAGAAAACCACCACTGGCCAAGCGCGGTGCTCACACCTGTAATCCCAGCACTTTGGGAGGCTGAGGCAGGCAGATCACTTGAAGCCGGAAGTTCGAGTCCAGCTTAGCCAACATGGGGAAACCCTGTGTCCACTAAAAATACAAGAAAACTAGCTGGGTGTGGTGGTGCATGCCCGTCATCCCAGCCACTCGGGAGGCTGAGGTGGGAGAATCGCTTGAGCTTCGGGAGGCAGAGGTTGCAGTGAGCCGAGATCACGCCACTGCACTCCAGCCTGGGCGACGGAGTGAGACTCTGTCTCCAAAAATAAAATAAAATAAATAAAAAATAAAAAAACCGCTGTCAACAACATTTGAGTCTTGCGTTTTAGCTGTGATCTTGGTGCCTACAGGCTTTGTCAGTGTGCTTCTCATGGCAAGTTTTAGCACTTGAAACCCACGGACACCATTTCTACTACCTGAGACCACCTTGAAGGTTTCTTCCCTTTCGATATTCCTCTCTGTTCTTTCTCATGAATTCTTGGGAAGTCATCTTCAATTCAGTTCAACAAATACCTAATGCATATTTGCTATATAGTAGGCACGGAGCTCAGAGCCTAAGGAATGTGAAAATGCGCAAGACCTGCCCCCTAACTACCGGGAGTTTTTTCATCTAGTAGGAGAAGCTGGCGTGTCTGGCTATAACACTTGGCAGAATAAAATAGCTGTGATATTGAGTTTCATTGAGTTTTATTTCTATTGCATAGATTGAGTGTCTTCAGCTTCAGATTGCAAATCCTGGTGACTCCAGCAAATATATGTTATAAATAGCATTGCATCTTGACTGCAAATGAACTCAGAGAGAGAGAGAGTGTGGGCAGGCAGGAAGATAAAAGGTTGAGCACAATTTGGGCATTTGTTTATGTGATTTAACAACGACTGGGGCTGGGCTAGGTGCTGCTTATACCTGGAGGAGGCAGATTCTTTTCCTGTATGAGATTTTTATTTTTTATTTTTATTTTTTGAGATGGAGTCTCCCTCAGTCGCTCAGGCTGGAGTACGGTGGTGCAATCTCAGCTCACTGCAACCTCTGCCTCTCAGGTTCAAGCGATTCTCCTGCCTCAGCCTCCCAAGTGGCTAGGATTACAGGCGCCTGCCACTACGCCTGGCTAATTTTTTGTATTTTTAGCAGAAACGGAGTTTCTCCATGTTGTCCAGGCTGGTCTCGAACTCCTGACCTCAGGTGATCCACTTGCCTCCACCTCCCAAAGTGTTGGGATTTACAGGCATAAGCCACCGCGCCCAGCTTTGTATGAGATTTTGTCTTTGTGACTAAATCACTTCTTTGTGTACAAACTTACATTCTGCCCCTGAGCATGTGTGTTCATGCTTAACTGATTCAAAGACTACATTTCCCCCAACATATTACACCAAATGTACTTAACAGCAATTAGAATGTTTGCCGCCTGCTGTGTGCAGATCTCCCCAGAAAACAAAACTCTCCTAAATGGCAGTATAAGTAATTCTGAAGATTAAAGCTAGTGATTTGCAGAGTGCTTGGTTCGCTGGCTTCCTGCAAATATCAAGATTAACAAAGAAATTCATTGATCCCATTTTGCTTCCTTAATGCCTGTGCACAGGCCTAAGGGAATGCATCCCACGTGGCTGTGTGATTCAGATGAAGAGTTGCTGTTGCTTTTTTTCACGGCCAAGATGCTGATTTAGTGGTATTTTTCTTGGCAAAAGTGCCCCAAGAAAACAAATGCATTTGTGTATACTTTTACAGGAAGCGCTCCACCTAACCCTGCCCCGCTGAAAGCCTTCTCCATAAGTCATGAAGGAAACATGGCCGATTTGCTGCCTTTGAAGGGCGACTCAGGTCTTGACTGAAAGGCTGTACACGGGTTGTTTGATGCTGGGTAAATCTCAGCCATGCTGAGCACTCCTTTCCCGAACTCTAAATTCAGGGCGACTGAACACATTGCGCTCCACGCCTTCTTCCATTTCTTTCTTTCCTTTTTTTTTTTTTTTGTTTTTGTTTTTGAGACAGAGTCTCGCACTGTCACCCAGCCTGGAGAGACGTGGCCTGATCTCAGCTCACCACAACCTTCACCTCCCGGGTTCAAGTCTGCCTCAGCCTCCCAAGTAGCTGGGATTACAGGCATGCGCCACCATGCCTGGCTAATTTTTGTATTTTTGGTAGAGCCAGGGTTTCACTATGTTGGCCAGGCTGGTCTCGAACTCCAGGCTGGTCTCGAACTCCTGACCTCGAGTGATCCACCCACCTCGGCCTCCCAAAGTGCTAGCATTACAGGCGTGAGCCACTGTACCTGGCCACTTTTTTCCATTTCTAATGTATTAATTTACTCAATAACCAATATTTTTGGAGTGTAGATATGCCCTGAATTGCACCAGGCACTGGAAAATACACTGTTGAGGGAGAGGCAAAGTCCTCACCCTCAGAGCAAAGCAATCTTTTGCAAACACACATTATGTCCTTGTCACTGTAGTGAGATCAGCAGCCAATGCCAGCTGCCAATTTGGCTGCTTTCTCTGGACAACTCCATCACCCCCATCCACTTTGATTGAGACCCTTCCGTGCCCATGATGAGCTCTCCAACTTGGAATTCTCCTCCATTCTCTGATTTCTTCATTCTCCGACTTCAGAACCAGCCTTCTTTAGTATTCCCTTCCAGCCGTTAAGTGACTTTCCCAAAGCTAATATTAGAAAGAAAACCCTAGACAAATTAAATGAAACAGAGTTTAACTGAGCAAAGAAGGATTCGTGAATCGGACAGCCGCGTGGCGGATAAAGATTTGAGGACGGCAAAAGGAGAGTGGTGGACGGAAAGCAGAAGCGAGGTGGAGGAGCAGTCTCTTGGTTACAGCTCAGTGTTTGCCTTATTTGAACACGATTTGAACAGTCAGCCACCTTTGATACGCTGAAACACAGTGATTGGCACAAGAATAGGTGACAGTTTGTTTTCACATCCAGTTAGGTTACAGTTCACTATTTATGGAGAAACCTTGAGGTTTAACTTAAAGTATGCAAGGAGGCAGCTTTAGGCTAAACTTACATATATATATATACTTTTTTCCATAAGTTATTGGGGTACAGGTGGTATTTACATGAGTAGGTTCTTTAGTGATGATTTGAGTACACCCATCACCCAAGCAGTATATACAGCACCCTATTTGTAGTCTTTTATCCCTCACCCCCCTCCCACTTTTACCCCCAAGTCCCCAAAGTCCATTGTATCATTCTTATTAGGCTAAACTTAATTTAACAGGTGTTAGTGGCAGACCAGAGATTTGAAGTCAGGCTTCAATACAGATTTGGTGATCTGCCTTCCTTAGTTCTTGGCATTTAGGATCTTGGTGCTTCCACACAGTTTTATGTTTTCCTCCTCTGAGCGTCCTGGATGGAACGTCTCGCTTCAGTCCCAGTCTTCACAGGACTCAATACCCTCCACCAATATCCCGCTGGGCCTAATTCTGCCTCTCTTCCATGAGGTCGTTGTATGGGGTGGGATTCCAAATGCAACGTACCATTTTACCAGGTAAATGGCATTCCTGGCAATATTCCTTTGGACCAGTAAGCAAAATAGAACATTTTATGGAGTAGTGCAGATGTGTGACTAAATATTTTTCATTAGAACCCATTTTCAGTGACTCAGTAAAGCAATTTTTTAAACCCAGGCACGGAGTCAGGGAGCAAAGTGTCTTAGGGAGAAAAGAGCGAGGTATGTCAGGACACTCATTTTGAAGAAGGCATGACTTTGCCTACTACAGCTTAGCATGCTTTCTGCTTACAATCCTGCCTGTTGGCTGAGTGGAGAACAAGATTCTTCAAAGTTGTAGGAATGTAAAATGAGAGGAACTCATTTGCTGGGGCTGAATGCCAAGTGAAAATTCCTCCTCTTTAACCTACTTCCCTTCTCCTGTCTATCCCCTGCATTCCCAGATTTCTAAAAGGAATAGTTTTACTACATTTTTATTATTTTTATTATTTTTTTATTTTGAGATGGAGTCTCACTCTGTCACCCAGGCTGGAGCGCAGTGGCGTGATCTCGGCTCACTGCAACCTCTGCCTCCTGGGTTCAAGCGGTTCTCCTGCCTCAGCCTCCCAAGTAGTTGCAATTACAGGCCCATGCACCACCATGCCCGGCTAACTTGTATTTTCAGTAGATACTGGGCTTCACCATGTTGGCCAGGCTGGTCTCACACTCCTGACCTCAAGTGATCTGCCTGCCTCAGCCTCCCAAAGCACTGGGATTACAGGCATAAGCCACTTCACCCGGCCATGGAAGGAATAGTTTTTGTTTTTTGAGACAGAGTCTCACTCTGTTGCCAGAGTGGAGTGCAGTGGTGCGATATTGGCTCACTGCAACCTCTGCCTCCCAGGTTCAAGCAGTTCTCCTGCCTCAGCCTCCCAAGTAGCTGGTACTACAGGCACGCACCACCATGCCCAGCTAGTTTTTGGTAGTTTTAGTAGATACAGGGTTTCACCATGTTGGCCAGGATGATCTCGATACCTTGACCTCAGGTGGTCCACCCACCTCGGCCTCCTATAGCGCTGGGATTACAGGCATGAGCCACTGCGCCCAGCTGGAAAGAATAGTTTTAATCCGTTGCAAGTATCACTCCTTCTACAACTCAGCATAGTAAGCACTGTATTAAAATGTACAGATGTCTCCTCTGATTTCCTGCCAAATTTAATAGCGTTTTAATAGAGTTTTAAAGTCTTTTATTTTAATTTAAAGAAAGTACACAAATGACAGTTGAGTATGTTATTTATGAATTGTCTGGATCAGCAGTTCCCAACCTTTTTGGTACCAGGGACTGGTTTCATAGAAGACAATTTTTCTGTGAACTGTGGGGGTGAAGGATGGGTTGGTTTGGGGTTGATTCAAGCTCATTTAATCGATCGTGCACTTTGTTTCTATTATTATTATATTGTAATATATAATAAAATAATTACACAACTCATTATAATGTAGAATCAGTGGGAGTCCTGAGCTTGTTTTCCTGCAACAAGATGGTCCCATCCGGGGGTGATGGGAGACGGTGACAGATCATCAGGCATTAGATTCTCTTAAGGAACATGCAACCTAGATCCTGTGCATGCACAGTGAACATAGGACTTGTGCTGCTAGGCGAATCTAATGCAGCTGCTGATCTGACAGGAGGCAGATCTCAGGTGGTTATGTGAGTGGATGGGGAGGGGCTGTAAATACAGAAGAACTTTGCTCACTCTCCTGACACTCACCTCCTGCTGTGCAGCCTGGATTCTAACAGGCCACAGACTGGTATTGTTCCAAGGCCCGGGGGGTTGGGAACCTGTGATCTAGATGTATACAGAGAACACAACAAAAAAAAACCCGCGGCCGGGTGCGGTGGCTCACGCCTGTAATCCCAGCCCTTTGGGAGGCCTAGGTGGGTGGATCACAAAGTCAAGAGATCGAGACCATCCTGGCCAACATGGTGAAGCCCCATCTCTGCTAAAAATACAGAAATTAGCTAGAGAGGCACCTGTAGTCCCAGCTACTCAGGAGGCTGAGGCAGGAGAATCACTTGAACCTGGGAGGTGGAGGTTGCAGTAAGCCGAGATCATGCCATTGCACTTCAGCCTGGCGACAGAGCAAGATTCCGTCTCAAAGAAATAAACAAACAAAAAAATCCTGTTCAAGCCCCAACCCCAGATCTCTCTCTTCTCAGCAAAGGTGACTACTGTTGGCTGTTTCTTGTGTGTCTTTCTGCTGTTTTCTTATGCATGAATATGCTGGACATGTCCATTTTTAATCTTGAAAGATTCTGCCAACTTGCTCTCTAAAGGACTTTGCCTGTTTATACATCAACCAACAGGGCATGAGTGTCCTTCCTCACACTTGCCTACCCTAGGTAAGACCAGTCTTCGTTTGTTTTGCCAACCTGAGGGCTAAAAAAATATTTCTTTATAGTTCTTGGATGCTTTTCTTTGACTACTACAGAGGTTGATCATCTTTTCATATATTTATTGGATATGTGGGTGCCTTCTGTTAATTTCTGAGAGACGTTTGTTAATATCACTTACTCGGACCAAGACTTTTTGTCTTTTAGTTCGTGGATTTTCAATACATTTTGCTTTACCTATTGGTGAACTATGTTGTTAGGTATGTATATTCATGATATACCTTTGATCAATAAAAAAATTTCTCTTTGACCCTGGATTCCTTCATGTCTCTTGTAAAACCACTGCCGTGATCTTATTGATCTGCTTCTCTTGCGTCTCCTCATCAATACTTCTTCCTTGCAGGCTCCTGAGTATCTTTGTAAAACATCAGTAGGTTCTAGTTGGTTGTTAGCATGAGGATAAACTAATGAAGGGTATGGGACCAAAAAACATGTGGGTGAAAACCCCAAATCCCAAGCGCTGGCCATAGGTTTACCTTGACACGTGTGCAGGGGAGGTGGGAAGGGGACAGTCTGGACCACTGGCGTTTGGACCACACAGCATAATGGCAGCCGGGAAAGGAACCCATTTGGTATAGGCAGAGCTTCCCTTCTGTTTGATACGTTTGTTGGTGATTTCCAGACGAGTGTCCCTAAGCTATGCAGCTGTTTGCCTTTAAGGGATGGTTCCAGGTTACAGTGGGAGCCCCTAATGCCTGAGGCCACCGGGAAATGGAGAAATCAGATCCAGTGAGTTGCCTGTTTCTTTGACTGGTCTCACTCACCACTGATAATTCCACCAGCTCCTTTCACATTTAATTGCAGGGGTCAAATGCCCTCTTCTATTTGGGGCTCTTCCTATCAGATCAAATGCCTTGTTCATAGTTCTGATGATTTAGACTGAAAAACACCATTTTCTGCCAGCGATGCAGTCAGCTGCATAGAATGAGCTGCCGTTGTTAATTAGGTAAGTGTATGTGGTCAAGGAAGTGCCTTTTACTGGTGGTCTTCATTCAGAATAAGGAAGAGGGGACTCGTGAGGGAGCCATACAGAGAACTAGCAATTCACCAGCCAGAGCACTGGACCCTAGGAGAGGACTTGGGCTCTCTGAGCCAGTTTTGACTGCCAGCGGAAGATGTCTCCACACATCCCCCATTGCTTGGGGCCAAAAGGAAGTGGCAGAATCTCTGGAGCCATGGGAGGAGCCGAAGAACAGATGTGGGGAGGGGGAGGATTGTGATCTGGGGAAGACAGCATGCACACCTGCATCTTTGTTGGACTTGAAGGGATGCTGTGCTGTTCTTTGATTTAAGACACGTGCTCTGTGTAGTGTCACTTCTCTGGTCTAAAACCCTTGACACTGGGACTTCTCATGACTGGAGGATCAAGTCTGAATTTTATAAGCTGGCTTCAGAACACCTGGTTCACTGCTATCTTCTTGTCCTCGCCTCAGTCCCTTCCTGTAACACCTATTTCTATTTCTTGGCGGTACATTGCGCATTTTCTCTCCTGTGTTTTTACACATGCTATTCATTTTTTTCCTAGAGTGTTTTTCCTTTCTTCCTGTCTCCCCCTTTGCAGGCCCTCGCCTGGAAATTACTTACTCATGCTTCATGACCCAGCTCAAATTTTATCTCCTCTGTGAAACCTTCCCGGGGCCCCGTTGATCTCCTTGAAGGCAGAAATAAGCTCCAAGAGCAGGCTGAACAAACGTCTCTTGTCACATTTATCCTTCCATGTCATAATTATGATTTACATATATTTTTTTTTCTTATGGAGCTGTGAGCTTTTCCAGAATAACAGTGAGGTTTTAGAAATGTCTGTATCCTCAACACTTTGCTTGTCCATAATTAATGCTCAGTGTTTGCAAATGTCACAGTTAAGCTCATGTTTCTGGGTGACACAGACATACTTGTTCTTCGGTGTGTTAAGAATGAAGAAACAGATTTTTAAATGGATACAAGATCCATATTAAAATCAAAGGCTAGGCATGGCCCTCCATCAGTAATAAGCATTGAGGCATATCTGTACCGCCCAGTTTCCTCAGGGTAGGTGGTCCTCTCTCTTGGCTTTTGCCAGTGAGATGAAACAAGAATTGGAATTAATTAAAGTCACCATCCTCAGCAAGAGACGAGTTTCTTCTCCAGTGATCTGATGTGGCATTTTCAGCCGGGAATGAGATATCCTGGGAGGGGAATCAGTATTTCTACGATTATAGGTTCTTCAGTAAGTCCCTAGAATCCTAGAGCTCTGTGCTCTGCACAACCTACTCTTAGTACACGTGACCAGAATGTCTTTTCTCTGTTATATCTATTAATGTATTAAGCCAATACTTATTAAGTATCTGGGATGAGCCCAACCTATGTGCAGCAGATATATCAGCTAAAGATTTTAGTGGTCCCTGACCTCATGGAACCTGGAGGCTAGGGATGAAAAGGGTAAGAGTCAGGAACAAAGGTTATGGAGAGATTTATTGTTGCCACCCAGAGTTCCTGCCTCATGTATCCACTACCATTTCTATGGCTTCCTCAATAGCCCAGAATGCGAGCAGTTGAGTTAATATGGCAGTCTCCAAGTCTGTAGGAGATCTTCTCTGTGGGGGTTTGGAAAGGAAGGCACTGCTAGCTGGAGGAAGGTTGAAAAGAAGGAAAACTATGTGCCAGGCACGGTGGCTCACGTCTGTAATCTCAGCACTTTGGGAGGCAGAGGTAGGCGGATCACTTGAGGTCAAAAGTTCGAGATCAGCCTGGCCAAAGTGGAGAAACCCCGTCTCTACTAAAAATACAACAATTAGTCAGGTGTCGTTGCACGTGCCTGTAATCCCAGCTACTTGGGAGGCTGCGGCTCAAGAATCGCTTGAGCCCAGAGGCGGAGCTTGCAGTGAACTGAGATCGTGCCATCGCACTCCAGCCTGGGTGACGCAGTGAGGATTTGTGTCAAAAAAAAAAAAAAAAAAAAGAACAAAAACTATGTATTATTGACCTATGTCAGAGGGATAGTCCAGATGGCAGGGAGAATTCTACAGGATGTTCAAAGCCTCTGGAAATGAGATTTAAAGAGGATTGAAAACGTTCTTTTCATGCCATTCTGTCCTGGGGTGGAAGTGAGATCTAGAGGAAGTGAGGTCCAGAGGAAGCATGTAAGTTATTAGGTTGCTTTACAAGTGGTTGTTAGTGGACGAGACCCAATGCCAGGGATGCTCAGGTAAGAGAGTTTGGCTTCTTAATAAAACACCCAGCCCCGGCTCCCATCCTGTGTGGCATTGTTATCATTGTAAACAGCAGTTCTGTAACCTTAAAAAATTGGCATACAGCTGGAGGTAACTCAGTTTCCAAACAAGGTTTTAGTCATTGTATGTTTAAGTCTCTCATGCTTCTTCGGAGCCACCTGTTCACCAACAGAGGAAAGTCTACAAGTGGAGCGACTGATTTTATGTTTATTTTATTTTGTTATTTTTTGAGACGGGCTGAAGTGTAGTGGCAGCATCATGGTGCATTGCAGCCTTGAACTCCGGGGCTCGAGTGATCCTCCCGCCTCAGCCTCCTGTGTAGCTGGGACTACAGGTGTGTGCTACCCATGGCTGGCTAATTTTTTAAATTTTTCATTATTTATTTATTTATTTTTATTTTTTTGAGACAGAGTTTCCATCTCTCACCCAGGCTGGAGTACAGTTGTGCGATCTCAGCTCACTGCAGCCTCCACTTCCCAGGTTTAAGTGATTCTCGAGCCTGAGCCTCCCGAATTGCTGGGATTACATGCCCTGCTAATTTTTGTATTTTTAGTAGAGATGGGGTTTCACGTCTCAATGGAGTTTCGCCATCTTGGCCAGGCTGGTCTTGAACTCCTGGTCTCAAGCGATCTGCCCACCTCCCAAAGTGCTGGGATTACAGGTGTGAGCCACCGCGCCTGGACCCATTTGTTATTTTTTGTAGAGATGGGGGGTCTCTCTTTGTTGCCTAGGCTGGTCTCAAACTTCTGGCCTCGAGTGATCCTCCTGCCTCAGCCTCCCAAGGTGCTGAGATTACAGGCATGAACCACTGTGCCTCGTCTGACTTTATGTTTATTATACAAGCATATCGTGGGATTGCTCCTGGGTAGAGACAGAAGGTGGAGGTCCATTTTAGCGGGATCTGTATTTGTTTTCAAGAATGAATAACGTGAGGTCAAGTTGTATCTTTCTTCCCCACGTCTGCATGTGAAAAGGTAAGAATAGTCGTGATTTCAGTTTTGATTCAGGACTGTTCCTGACTGTGGCATCAGCGGGCAATCGTAGGGTAACACAGGGTATCTCTCATTCATGCGCCCTCATGTCATGCCCATGTGAAAATCTCAGGCTTTTAGTCAAGCTTTGCAGTTCCCTTTAGTTTTGCAGTATGATTTTGTCATCTGTGAATTTATCTAAATCGATGTGTTTTTCTGTGTTGGCATTTGCTTATGATAAAAAAAAGAACAGAAAAAGTATAAAGAAGCAACAAAAATGATTTATAATTTCACCACCCAGAGGCAAAATGACATTTCATTGTTTTTTACTTTGAATGTCTTTTATTACTCATGAAGTTCTACCTGTTTTTATAAGTTTGTTAGCCATTCGTCTCTTTTGTTATATGAGTTATGCATTCATGTTTTTTGTTTATTTATCTAATTGTGCTCTTTTTGAGTTTTCATTATTTGAATAGTGTAAGATCTTTCACTCTTTCGTCGTCGCTGTAAGTGACTGTTTAGCATGTTGCCATTGTCTTTTTCTTCTTCTTTTTTTTTGAGACAGAGTCTTGCACTCTTGCCCAGGCTGGAGTGCAGTGGTGCGATCTCAGCTCACTGCAAGCTCTGCCTCCTGGCTTCACGCCATTCTCCTGCCTCAGCCTTCCAAGTAGCTGGGACTACAGGTGCCCGCCACCATGCCCGGCTAACTTTTTGTATTTTTAGTAGAGACAGGGTTTCACTGTGTTAGCCAGAATGGTCTCGATCTCCTAATCTTGTGATCTGCCCGCCTCAGCCTCCCAAAGTGCTGGGATTACAGGCCTGAGCCACCGCGCCCGGCCTGTCTTTTCATTTTATTTTGATGATCAGAGGTTTTCGGCTATTATTAAACTATTACTTTTAAACTTGGAAATTCTTTCTTATCCAGAATTT
Organism: Macaca fascicularis; assembly: GCF_037993035.2. Classification (NCBI taxonomy): domain Eukaryota; kingdom Metazoa; phylum Chordata; class Mammalia; order Primates; family Cercopithecidae; genus Macaca; species Macaca fascicularis. The sequence goes on from NC_088377.1 coordinate 58,075,401, forward strand.
GTACGAATATTCACTTATATTTTGTTTTACTTTCCCTGTATTTATAATTCTAAGTTTAATGGTTTTATCTATCTGCAGTTGGTTTTGAATTGTGTTTGGAAGGGAGACGTGCGCTCTCTTACCCCACGAGAGAGGAAAAGACCCCCAACACCATTTATTGAATGATTCTCTCCTTGCCTTTGGTTTGTGGTACCTTCTAGGTATTTATTCTCTTAGAGCAGGTCTGCTTGTGGCCTCTTGGTTCTGTTCCACTTACCAGTTGGCTTGTTCTGGAACCATCCTGATTAAATGATATTAGCCTTAGAATTAGAGTTATTATTGTGCGTGTGCCAGGGTCTCACTCTGTCACCTACGCTGGAGTGCAGTGGTGCCATCATAGCTCACTGCCGTCTTGAATTTGTAGGCTCAAGTGATCTTCCCACGGCAGCCTCCTGATTAGCTAAGACTGCAGGCACGCACCACCTAATTATATGCTTTTCTTTTTTATTTTTTTATTTTTTGAGATGAGGTCTTGCTCTGTTGCTCAGGCCTGAGTGCAGTGGCACAATCTTGGCTCACTGCAACCTCTACCTCCCAGCCTCAAGCGATTCTCCCGCCTCAGCCTCCTGAGTAACTGGGATTATAGGCACCCACCACCAAGCCTGGCTAATTTTTGTACTTTTAGTAGAGATGGGGTTTTGCCATGTTGGACAGGCTGGTCTCGAACTCCTGACCTCAAGTGATTCACCTGCCTCAGTCTCCCAAAGTGCTGGGATTATAGGCATGAGCCACTGCACCCAGCCTGTTTTACTTCATTTTTGAGATAGAGTCTTGCTCTGTCACCCAATGGTGTCATCACAGCTTTCTGCAACCTCCTCCTGCGCTCAAGTAGTCCTCCCGCCTCAGCCTCCCAAGTAGCTGGGACTACAGGCGTGTGCCACCACACCTGGCTACTGTTTTAAAAAAAATTTATAGAGATGAGGTTTCACCATGTTGCCCAAGCTGATCTCAACCCTCTGGCCTCAAGTGATGCTCTTGCCTCTGCCTCTCCAAGTGCTGAAATTATAGATGTGAGCCACTGTGCCCGGCCATAATTATGTTAGCTTTCTATTGGATTGAATATCATATACAGATATGTAGCATACAATGATGCTTTGGTCATCTATGGCCTACACACACGATGGTGAAAAGCTGAAAAATAGTTCCCAGGTAGCGTACAAGAAAGGGATTCCCATGTGAGCTCCCAGAAGGGCTTAACTCTTGTCATTTTTAAGGAAACTGAGGCCCAAAAAGGAGTGATCCGCATGTCGAGGTGGGAAGCTGTTAGCATCAACACAGTTTGATAACATGCTTCTTTATGCATTGCATGTCTCATTAGCATGTGAAACCTCCACTCCTGGGCATGATTTTTAGTATTATAATGAGATTATATTGAGGAAAAACTCAGTGAAAAGTCAGTGCTTGGAGCCCATCTTGTCTTGAGCTGTCTGGATTTGGTCAGGCTCTTTTCAGGAATGCCAGTGTCTCGCTTCTGTAGCCTTGGAAGATGGCCACGTTCTTATCAGGAATGGTAGAGTCCCTCTGTAACAACCTGGGGAGAAGTAACTCAAGGAGAGAAACGGTTGGGTTCTTTCTTTTATGATTGGGAATTCTGCTTGGTTAGCTCATTTAGGAGGGCCTGCTTTCTGCTGCGTGACTCGGGTCAGCTGGTGAAGGGAGGCAGGGAGGTTGGGGAGGGGAAGATGTGAAGAGTCTTGATAACCATGCCTCTTGTCTGCCAGGACCGAGTCTCTGTACCAGGGGTCTCCAGCCCCTGGGCAGCAGACTGGTTTGGGTCTGTAGCCTGTGTCCTGTTAGGAACTGGGCCGAACTGCAGGAGGTGAGCAGTGGGTGAGCAAGCAAAGCTTCAACTGTATTAACAGCTGCTCCCCATCCCTCTCATGACCACCTGAGCTCTGCCTCCTGTCAGATCAGCAACAGCATTAAATGCTCATAGGGGTATTGTGAACTCTGCATACGAGGGATCTACTTCATAGGCTGCACACTCCTTATGAGAATCTAATGCCTGATGATCTGAGATGGAACAGTTTCATTCTTAAACCATCGCCCCCACCCCACGCCACTGGTTCATGGAAAAATTGCCTTCCCTGAAACTGGTCCCTGCTGCCAAAAAGGTTGGGGACCACTGTTCTATACTGTCTCCCAATGACAAACTCTTCTAACCACGCGTTTCTCCAAAAATATCATATTGTTCATCACCATATGACTCTGTATCTCTGGGTTTCCTTATGCCCTTTTCTTTTCCACAGTTTTGTTATTTATTGTTACCTATTTATTCTTTCAGGTGCAATGTTGAAATCATTTGTCAAGTGCTAAAATTGTTTCCATAGAAATATTTACAAAGGTAACATTTACAGTATTTTTTAAATTATAAAGGTAATGGGTTTTCAGTGTGGAGAACTGGAGACCACAGTGAAATATAAAGGAGTAAACAGAAGCAATAAAAAATTTATCCACTCACACCCTCCTTGATGAATAACTCCTTCTTTTCAGAAGCAGGAGCTTTGGAGTCAGATAGATCTAGATTTAAAGTTTTACTCTACCCACCACTCTCTTGGCTTTGTGAAAGTGACTCTGAGCCTCAATTTTCTCATCTGCAAAATGAGGATTCCTACATGACTGGCTTATTGTGAAACAGAATGAGATAATGTATAGGCTGTACAGTTCCAGCATAGCGGCCGAAATGGCTGGGTTCACCCTTGCACATGTGTCCAGCTGGGGACTGCCTTTCTGCTCCTTGTGTTTTGGGACCAGTGGGCTAGCCCAGTCTTCTCATTATGAAGGCACGAGAGCCCCTCGTGAGGCTCACGCTTGCAGCTGGCACGTAGCTCTTCACCTAGTCAAAACAGGCTATGTGGCCAAGCCCAGATCAGAGGGATAGAGAAAACAGACTTGCCTCTTTAGTGGGAGAAACTTCAGAGTCAACTGCAAAGGCTATGGAGACACGGAAGGCGAGGGATTGGGCTATGAATGCATTTTGCCACACAGTAGAAACAGGATCTGCTCAATCTCTCTGGCAGTTCAGGATGAAGAAGGCATTTTAGGGTTGACTGAGATAAGACCAGGTTAGGACTAAGCTGGGCCTGGAGGGCCTGGGGTATGGGATCTGACTGCAAGGTGCATTTGGCCTGTCCTTGAGGAAAATTTTTTTTTGAGACGGAGTCTCGCTCTGTCGCCCAGTGGTGCAATCTTGGCTCACTGCAACCTCCGCCTCCTGGGTTCAAGTGATTCTCATGCCTCAGCCTCCTGAGCAGCTGGGATTACAGGCATGCGCCACCATGCCCGGCTAATTTTTGTATTTTTAGTAGAGACGGGGTTTCATCATGTTGGCCAGGCTGGTGTTGAACTCCTGACCTCAGGTGATTCACCCACCTCTGCCTCCCAAAGTGCTGGAATTACAGGTGTGAGCCAGCGTGCCCAGCTGGAAGATTTTATAAGTGGAGATAACAATAATAAAAGTAACACAAGGACATAGGGATGGCCCACATATGGGAAGAAACAGCAGTGTTTTCAGGGTCAATGTCAGTAAAAACACAAGCTTGCAGGGCCAATTTGAGCAGAACAGTAAAAGGAAAACCGGCTCATTTGGTAATACATTTCTCATTGCTCTGCTGACGTTAACAGGGTAACAACTTTTAAGACCAGTTTGGAGCTCTATAAAGGGCTGAAGATGTTGGAGGGTGAGACTTTTTTTTTTCCAGGCTGGAGTGCAGTGGCGCAATCTCGGCTCACTGCAAACTCTGCCTCCTGGGTTCACACCATTCTCCTGCCTCAGCCTCCTGAGTAGCTGGGACTACAGCCACCCACCACCACACCCAGCTAATTTTTTTGTATTTTTAGTAGAGATGGGGTTTCACTGTGTTAGCCAGGATGGTCTTGATTTCTTTACCTCGTGATTCACCCACCTCGGCCTCCCAAAGTGCTGGGATTACAGGCAAGGGTGAGACATTGAGTGACAGCAAAGAGTTTTATGGCCTTCAGAAACAGGGTCTCGCTCTGTTGCCCAGGCTGGAGTACAGTGGTGCAGTCACACGTCACTGCAGCCTCGACCTCCTGAGCTCAAACGATCCTCTCACATTAGCCTTCCAGGTGAGTAGCTAAGACTATAGGCATGTGTCACCATGCCTATCTAATTTTTAAATTGTTTTTAGAGACGGGAGTCTCCCTGTGTTGCCCAGGCTGGTCTCAAACTCTTGGCCTCAAGTAATTCTCCTGCGTGGGTCTTCCAAAGCTCTGGGATGACAGGCATGAGCCACTCCCCCCAGCCTATGGTTTTTAATTTCTGTGAAGAAATCTACTGGGCTGGGCGCAGTGGCTCATGCCTGTAATCCCAGCACTTGGGAGGCCGAGGCGGGCGGATCACTTGAGGTCAGGAGTTCATGACCAGCCTGACCAACATGGTAAAGCCCCGTCTCTGCTCAAAATACAAAAATTAGCTGAGTGTGGTGGCATGCACCTGTAATCCCAGCTACTCGGGAGAGGGGCTGAGGCAGGATAATCACTTGAACCTGGGAGGCAGAGGTCACAGTGACCCAAGATTGTGCCACTGCACTCCAGCCTGGGCCATAGAGTGAGACTCTTATCTCAAGAAAAAAAAAAAAAAGAAGAATCCCACTGGCCAAATTTTGGATGTGCTGGTCCTTGGCGTAAAGCTATTTAATATTTCTAATTTGCATTATTTCCTGATGTATTTTCACTGCTCTTGCAGCAGTGAGGGTTGTCCCCTCTCGTTCGACATGTACCATAGAAAGGTTATGGGATAAATACTACGTAGGAATAACGTAGGCAGCATTTCCTGTGCATGCATGGGAGGGTGTTTTTAGCTCTGGCCTGAAACTGTCTGCATTAATTTACCCTTAATTGTTTTTAGAAATTCTGTTCCTGAGCCACTGCTTAATAAAACTCAAGGTTTTGGTTTTTTTTTTTTTTTCTGCTTTAGTTGAATTCATCAAGATAAGCTTTATTGTACCCAGACTCATTTACTGAACTGAGAATCTGAAGGATGCCTCTCTTCTGCTCCCTTGTGTGTGTGTGTGAGTGTGTGTGTGTGAGTGTGTGTGAGTGTGTGTGTGTGTGTGTGTGTATCTTTTCTTCCCTTTTAGAGAAAGCAGTGCTGCACAAAGCAGGGAACTATGGTAGAACTGAGCATAAAAGAATAAAATCCTTCTGGGCACAGTGGCCCACGCCTGTAATCCCAGCACTTTGCGAGGCCCAGGCAAGAGGACTGATTGAGACCAGGAGTTCGAGACCAGCCTGGGCAACTTAGCAATGCACCATCTCTGAAAAAAATAAACATTAAAATTAGTTGGGCATGGTGCCGTGCCTGTAATCCCAGCACTTTGGGAGGCCAAGGCAGGTGGATCACTTGAGGTCAGGAGTTCAAGACCAGCCTGGCCAACATGGAGAAGCGCCGTCTCTACTAAAAATGCAAAAATTAGCCAGGCGAGGGGGTGCACGCCTGAAATCCCAGCCACTCAGGAGGCTGAGACAGGAGAATCACTTGAGGCCAGAAGGTGGAGGTTGCAGTGAGTCAAGATCTTGCCTCTGCACTCCAGCCTGGACAACAGAGTGAGACTCCATCTCAAAAAAAAAAAAAATATATATATATATATATATATATATATATATATATATATATATATCTCCTTCTGATGATAGAGACTGAGTTTGTTTGCCCATGACAGGCCCTCCTACTGTACCTTGAAACTGGCATACCTGGCCAAGGAAAACTGAGCCCCACAGATTTTTGGCTAAAGGCAATTACCTTGTCCCTGGAAAAGCAACTCTTTATGACTCAAAGAAAAATACTTGTTTCCCAGGTAGCCATGGAGCCAGTAGGTGATCAGTCCAAGAATAAAAAATGTCTTTAGAAAATATTCCAAAATAAATATTAATAGGAGCCAGGCTGGCAAAGAAGACATAGAGCTTCGTTGAGCCTAAAGTGCTTGGCAACAGAACCGGGGCCAGTCACTGGCCTGTGACCATGGTGTTGCGGGGGCGGGACTCACACTGACAGTGATGTTCTCACTGGATGTGTGGACTGAGTTCATCCCTTCCTGCCCTGCTTCTGAAGGAAGGTGTTAAAAGGTATGAATTCTCTCCCCAGCAAAAAAAAAAAAAAAAAAAAAATCAAGGTTCATGCACCCACAATGATAGGGTTTGGTTCTGTGTTCCCACCCAAATCTCATCTCTAATTGTAATCCCGATGTGTCAAGGGAGGGACCTGTGGTCTCCACGTGTTGAGGGAGGGAGGTGATTGGATCATGGGGGCAGTTTCCCCCATGCTGTCCTTGCGATATAGTGAGTGAGTTCTCACGAGATCTGATAAGCGTTTGGAAGTCCCTCCTTCCTTCTCTCTCCTGCCGCCTTGTGAAGAAGGTACTTGCTTCCCTGTTGCTTCTGCCATGATTTTAAGTTTCCTGAGGCCTTCCCAGCCATGTGGAGCTGTGAGTCCATTAAACCTCTTTCCTTTATAAATTACCCAGTCTCGGGGATAGCAGTGTGAAAACGGACTCATACAATGTCTTGCATTCAGTGTCTAGGAGTTTTGCAGGGGCTCCATAGACCACAAAATATCTCATGCTTTAAAGCAGGCTAAATCTTGATGTGTGAGCATTGCCCCAATATAACTAATAGGCAGGGCACACTTGGACTCAAATGCTAGAGTAGACGGTTTGTCCGGGAGACTGCTCTGTGTGGGAACTGAGCTAATGAGGTGTGTTGTTGCTTCCTGGAAGAACTGCAGAGCTCAACTGGAGGAAATTTAACCACTCAGCAAAGTGTGCATTTTTCCTAATAATGAGAGCTCCAAAAGCGGGGCCTCGCACCTCTCAGTGATTCTGACCCCCATCTCATTTTGTGAGGTTTGCTGTTGCCAAAAATGATACCACTCTTTCCCGAGATTATAGGGAAGCCTTGATGAGGAGGGAAGCAAAAAGGGAAAATTGGGCTGGTTAATGCACTTGACCCAAGCAGCTTTCAGAGTTTGAGCCCTGATTAGTAAATCAAGGGAGACAGAAGTGTGGTTGTGTTCAGGATGGTATCTGTTAAGTGTTGAGGTGCCATCACTGATGCTTTAATTGAGGTAGGAAATAAGTGATGCCTTTGATCATAAGAGAAGCAGAGGGAATAAATAGGAAAGGGATTTTCATTTGTTCATTCAGTAACCATTTATCTGCCAAGCATTGTACTGGGCTCTGGGGGAATAGAAAGAATTAAGACCAGTCGCTGTGGCTCACGCCTGTAATCCCAGTGCTTTGGAAGGCGTACGAGGAGGGATTGCTTGAGGTCAGGAGTTTGAGACCAGCCTGGGCAACATACTGAGACCCTATCTTTTAAAAAAAAAAAAAGTCAACCAGGTGTGGTGGTGCATGCCTGTAGTCCCAGCTACTTGGGATGCTGAGACAGGAGGATCGCTTGAGCCCAGGAGGTCGAGGCTGCAGTGAGCTATGATTGTGTCACTGCATTCCAGCCTGGGCGACAGAGCAAAACCCTATCTCTAAAAAAGAAAAAAAGAGCGGCTGAGCATGGTGGCTCAAGCCTGTAATCCCAGCACTTTGGGAGGCCGAGGTGGGCGGATCACAAGGTCAGGAGATCGAGATCATCCTAGCTAACACGGTGAAACCCTGGCTCTACTAAAAGTACAAAAAATTAGCCAGACATGGTGGCAGGCGCCTGTAGTCCCAGCTACTCCGGAGGCTGAGGCAGGAGAATGGCGTGAACCTGGGAGGTAGAGCTTGCAGTGGGCCAAGATCGCGCCACTGCACTCCAGCCTGGGCGAGAGAGCGAGACTCTGTCTCAAAAAAACAAACAAAAAACAAAAAAAGAAAAAGGATTCTGTAGCTCCTGAACGCCTGCACCCTTGGAGTGGGAATGACCAGACTGAAGACTGCCATGATGGCAGCCCGCAAAGGGACAGAAAGTAACAAAGGAGAAGTGCCTGATACAAGACTGGGCTTTGGGAAGGCTGAGGTTGGAGACCGGAGGAAGTGCCTAACAGGAGAAAGGCAGTGTTGGGCAGATAGAACAGTTTGTGTGACTTGAGAGACAGCATTCTCAGTTCTAAGAAATAATAAATTCATAGTGGCTGGAGAAAGGGCAGGGAGAGGCGATGAGGTTGGAGAGAGGGATTGGGTTCAACTTGGGTGCCAAGCAGAGGAATTTAAACCTAATTCTGAAAGCTTAGAATTAGGAGAGGCCAGGAGATCGTTTAAGTAGAGGAGTGACATGATCATGTGTGTACTCTAGAGAGGTCATTCTGGTCGCAGTAGGGTAGGTGGGATGGGGTTGGAGGCAAGGGACCAGTTAGGTGGCTTTTGGTGTCATTCAGGAGGTAACCGGTGAGGACTGGAATTAAGGCGGTAGAAATGGAGGAGAAGGGACCAATGTCATATAGAGATCCTGAAAATGGCAGAATCTACAGGATTTGGTGACTGATGGGCATGGTGAGGGGTCATGACTTGAGTTTGACGCCTGAAGAGACAGGGTGGTGGCCTTCAGCAAAGACACGGTGGTACAGAGAGCAGGTTTCCATTTTCGGCATGCTGAATTTGGGATGTTTATGAGCTCTCCACGTGGAGATTTGTGGGGCGGTGGGGGGAGCTGAAGTTTCAGTGAAGATCCAGGCTAGAGATGTGGGTTTGGGAGTTGCCAGGGTACTTGGAGCTGTAGACTTGCATGAGGTCACCCAGGACCCGTTTATGAAGAGAGAACAGCAAAGGGCAAAAGAAGGAGCTTGAGGATTTGAGGAATTTAAAGGAAAGGGTAACCTGTGCACCAAAACCAGTGGCCAGGGAAGATCCCAGAGGAGAAAAAGCGCAGATAGGAATGGGAGAGGAATAGTGAATGTCCAGGATCCAAGAGGAAATAGCAATTATACAAGGAGAAGGATGGTGGTGTTGCATACTGCAGAAAGGATCATGAGCGATGGTGAGGTTGGCAAGGGTCCCTCCAATTCTGGCCATATAGGGTAGATGTCACTGAAAACTTTAACAAGAGCGGTTTTAGCAAAATAGGTTGCACAGGAGCCAAATGCTGTATGAAGCGAGGAGTGAATGAGAGGTAAAGAAGGGAGACAGAGAGGGAAGGGAACATGGCAATTAAGCCAATTAAGACTGTGGAAAAAGAGACGATTTTATTATTATTATTATTATTATTGAAACAGGATCTTGTTCTGTTGACCAGGCTGGAGTGCAGTGGTGCCAACATAGCGCCCAGCAGCCTTGAACTCCTGGGCTCAAGCCATCCTCCTGCCTCAGCCTCCTGAGTGGCCAACACCACACCCGGCTAATTTTTAAAATGTTTTTGTAGCGACAGGATATTGCTTTGTCGCTCAGGCTGGTCTTGAACTCCTGGCCTCAACAATCCTCCTGCTTCAGCCTCCCAAAACTCTGGGATTATAGGCATAAGCCACTGCACCAACCCAATTTTTTACTTAAATGGGAGGGAGTTGAGTAGAAAAGGTCAGCAGAGGGAGAGCAAAGACGCAAGAGAGACAGTGATAGACGAGGCAAGGCCCCGAGGTGGGGTGGGAGGAGGCACAGTAAGGATGCAGGGGTCAACCTTGAACTCCTGGACTCAGGTTCCATCAAGAGAGGAGGTGAAGACAAAGAATGGGTTGAGAGGTAGGTAAGCTTGCAGAAGGTAAGTGCTTCTCTCATTTCCATTGTGCAGGAACCACCCAGAGAGCTTGATAAGGGTAGACTGCTGGGCCCCACCTCCAGGGATTCTGAGTCCCTAGGTCTGGGAGGAGCCTGGGGATTTTTTTTTTTTTTTTTTTTTTTTTTTTTTTTTTTTTTTAACGACAGGATCTCGCTCTCTCACCCAGGCTGGAGTGCAGAGGCGTGATATTGACTCACTGCAGTCTCTGCCTCCCGGACTCAAGGGATCCTCCCACCTCAGCCTCCTGAGTAGCTGGGACTACAGGTGCGTGCCACCACACCCAGCTGATTTTTATATTTCTTGGTAGAGATGGGATTTCACCATGTTGACCAGGCTGGTCTCAAACTCCTGACCTCAGGTGATCTGGCACCTCAGCCTCCCAAAGTGCTGGGATTCCAGGCATCAGCCACCACGCCTGGCCTAGTCCTGGGGATTTTTATTTCTGACAAGCTCCCAGACGATGCTGTTGCAGATGCTACAGACCTGTGGACCACATGTGGAAATTAGGGCTGATGGTGTTGATTTCTCTATGGAGTAGGAGGCACAATCCCTTGCAGATAGGGAGGTTGGCCCTAGGAACTTGGCAAAAGGTAGAGGACAGTGAAGGGTAGTGAAATCCAAGATTCTGACCTAGAACAGAAAGAAGCCTGCAGAGCAGGCCAGGCACGGGGGCTCAGGCCTGGAATCCCAGCACTTTGGGAGGCCAAGGCGGGCGAATCACCTGAGGTCAGGAGTTCGAGACCAGCCTGGCTAACATGGTGAAAAACCCCATCTTTACTAAAAATGCAAAAAGTAGCTGGGTGTGGCGGCGCACGCCTGTAATCCCAGCTAATCAGGAGAATCGCTTGAACCTGGGAGGTGGAGGTTGCAGTGAGCCGAGATCACGCCATGGCACTCCAGCCTGGGCTACGGAGCAAGACTCCATCTCAGAAAAAGAAAAGAAACCTGCAGAGCAAAGACTGGAGCTCCTGGAGGTGTCTCCTTTGCAGCTGCATGAATGTGAGACTTGGTCCTGCAGCCTGCAATGTCAGCTGTGTGAGAGAAGGGGAGAAGAGGCAAGCGGGTGGTTCCATCTAGAGCTGGGGTCCTTCAGCACTTGAGGGAAAGAAAGGCAGAGAAACAGGAGAACTGTGGGGCTGGCAAAAGGCAGAGCCTGGTTGAAGGAAGTGTGGAGATTCCAGTTCGACTGGACGAACATGAAACTAGGGAAGGGTTAATAGATTAAAACAAAACAAAACAAAACGACTAGGCGTGGTGGCTCACGCCTGTAATCGCAGCACTTTGGGAAGCCGAGGTGGGCAGATCACCTGAGGTCAGGAGTTCGAAACCAGCCTGGCCAACATGGTGAAACCCCGTCTCTACTAAAAATACAAAAATTAACTGGGTGTGGTGGCAGGTGTCTGTAGTCCCAGCTACTCGGGAGGCTGAGGCAGGAGAATCGCTTGAACCCAGGAGGCGGAGGGTGCCGTGAGCCGAGATCGCGCCATTGCACTCTAGCCTGGGCCACAAAAGCAAGTCTCCATCTCAAGAAAACAAAAACAAAAATGAAACAAAACAAACAAACAAAAACAAGTGTCCTGGGGCCTGGAAGTCTAAGTAAGGGTAGGGGTTTTGGGACTACGAGGCTGGAGAACTGGGATGAAGAGAGATTATGACTGTTGAAGTCAAAGGTGGTCTAAGTGCAGCTGTTCTGGGTGTCAGTGAGGTCCAGAACAAGCCCTGGGGGTTGGAGATAATTGCACTGCAATAACCTAAACCGGGTGTGGTCCTCCTGGGCATTCCTGGGTGTGGGTCAGAGGCTCTTGAAGTGGTGACAGGAAGGAGAGATTGCAATGACAAGGTTCTGATGAGGTGTGGCACCGCAGTCTGGTGTAATCTTTTCCCAACCAAAGGGCAATGCGTTCATTCGCGTTCCCTAGAGAAAGAGAAGGAATTGAGCAGGGGCAGGACGGGGAGGTAGAGAGAGAGAATGAATTGATTTATTTTTCCCATTTTTTATTGTGTTAAAACATACATAACGTAAAATTTACCGTCCTAACCATTTTTAAGTGGTTCGCTGGCATTAAGCACATTCACATTGTCATGTAACTGCCACCACCATCCATCTCCAGGACGTTTTCCTCATCTGAAACAGAAACACTGCTCCTGATCACAATCACTTCCCATTCCGCCTTCCCTGTCCCCTGATAGCCTCTTTTCTACTTTCTGTCTATGAATTGGACCATTCTAGGTAACTCCTGTAAGTAGAATCATACAGGATTTGTGTTTTCTGATTAGCTTATTTCACCTAGTAATCCTCAAAGTTCATCCATGTGGTAGTATATTGCAGAATTTCCTTCCTTTTTAAAGCTGGATAATATTCCATTTTATATATACACAGTCATCCCCTGGTATCTGAAAGGGATTAGCTCCAGACCCCCCTTGGATACCAAAATCCATGGAAGCTCAAGGAAATCCCTCACATAAAATGACATAATATTTGTACGTAAACTACGCATATCCTCACATATACTTTAAATCTAGATTACTTATAATACCTAATGCAGTGTAAATCTCATGTAAATAATTGTTATGCTTATTGATTTTGTATCATTATTATTACTGTTATTGAGACTGAGTCTTGCTCTGTCGCCCAGACTGGAGTGCAGTGGTGAGGTCATAGCTCACTGCAACCCTGAACTCCTGGGCTCAAGCAAGCCTCCCACCTCAGGTTCCTGAGTAGCTGAAACTGCAGGCATGTGCCACTGTGCCTGGCTAATTTTTACTTTTAGAGATGGGGTCTCATTATGTTTCCTAAGCTGGTCCTCAACTCCTGGCCTCTAAGCACTCTTCCCACCTTGGCCTCCCAATTAGTTAAGGCTACAGGTGGGAGTTACTGTGTTTGGCTCTATGTTATTTTTTTTTTTATTTTGGGGATATTTTCCCTCTGTGGTTTGGTTGAATATGAAAATATAGAACCCGTGGATTGGGAAGGCTGACTCCATATACCACATTTTGTTGATACATTCGTCTGTTGATGAACACCTGGATTGCTTCCAACATTTAGCTGTGAATAATGCTCTATGAACATGCGTGTACAATATCTCTTCAACACTCTGCTTTCAGTTCTTCTGGGTATATAACCGGAAGTGGAATTGCTACTCAGATAGTAATTATTGTTAACGGACCACCATACTGTTTTCCACAGCGGCCGTAACATCCTCCCCTCCCACCAACAGTGCACAAGCGTTTCAGTTTCTCCGCATTCTCTTCAACTCTTGTTATTTTCAGGTTTGTTTTTTTTAAACAGTAGCCATCCTAATGGATGTGAGGTGGTACCTCACTGTAGCGTTGATTTGCATTTCCCTAATGATTAGTGGTGTTGAGCAGAGAGAGGTTTATTTTAAGGACCTGGCTCACACGGTTGTGGTAACTGGCACATCTCGTGTCCGCAGGGTAGGTGGGCAGGCTGGAGACCTTGGGAAGGGTGTCTGGTGGCAGAATTTCCTCTGGCAGTGGAAAGAGACGTGAAAACGTGTATGTCCACAGCGTGCTGCAGTTCTCAAGGGTTCTCTCACTGGCTTGCGGCTACTCTGAGGATGTCAAGGTGGTGTTTTCTGACTCCAACTACCTTTTCCATCAGAATCCCACAGTTTCCATCCCATGTTGCCTTGCAGAGCTCTGAGAGTTTGGGGGTGGTGTGTGGTAGAGAGGCCTGAGCGCCTAGAGAGCACGGACCTTCATCAGCGGTAAAGCCTTTATTAATACTCATGACCTTCTGCATGTTTATGGAGCACTTTGGAAGTGAATAGGAATTAGCCTGGTCGGAATTTGCAGAACCTGGTGTGAGGCTGTCATTCCATTGTGAGTCTAGCTCTTTACTGCGTAATCTCTAAACAAGCTCACAGAGGTTTCCCCTGGAAGGTCGAGGAAGAGTGCCCCTGTGCTCAGGAGAGCTCTGATGTCCCATTTCTCCCTCTGTTGTTGACCATGCAAGTCTGATTCAGTGAGATCCATCCATTCACATCCAGCCTGCAGCTCACCGTCCCCACCTTCCTGGTCCAGCATAGCCCATCTATTACAGCTGTTTGTAGATACTTCGTTTGACACTTAGCATCTCCTCCTTTGCATTGACAACTGCCTTGTTAGAAGTGTTTAATGTGCCTTAGCCCTCATGTCCCAGAACTCCGGGTGATTGGGGTGGGGCAGTGCTTGGTGATCGGTCCCGTCCCTCGGGTGCGGCAGATGTTAGGGCAGAGACTGAGGGGCATCACTGCACTTGGGAGCTAGAGTTGAGGGGAGCAGCAAGGAAGTCCTGCAGATCGGCCACACAGTTGCGCCCACGTGAGCCAAGCGATACCGAGAAACCCAGGTAGACCCTGGAAAGGGGAGCACTCGCCTTAGACAGACCCAAGAAACAAGGACTAGGGGCTGAGCTCAGGCCCTTCGGTCACCTGCCCAGCCGCCTGAGCATGCACAGGTACGCCTTCCATCCCCAGCCCCTTTAAGGTCCTCTTCTGTGTCCCTGCCCTGAGGGATGATGGGGACGACCGAGTCAGGCCTGGGTGCACAGTGGCTGAAGTGCTGCAGTGACTCATTAGCACAGGACTTTTGCAAAGCCTAGAGAGGCTGAGGACAGCCTTGGCTCCTCTCTGCTTGGAGTTCTTCAGTTCCAGGGCTTGGAGGTAGAACACTCTCCCGCGTGAGCTTTAGCCACATTCCCGCCAGCCTTATTAACCCCAGGGGAGGTGGAGCTGGCTTCCGCTCACTCATATCTTCTTGATAGGAAATCAAACCTGACCCGGCTCAGGGATACTATGTGGGAGTACTTTGCCCCCAGCGGGCCATGGGCATGGTGCACCTGGCTGTAGAGGACTTTCTCCTAGTTGGGGCTTTTAGGGCAGAGATGAAGAAATCAAGAAATTGGCTGGGTGCCGTGGCTCATACCTGTAATCCCAGCAGTTTGGGAGGCCGAGGTGGGCGGATTGCTTGAGGTCAGGAGTTCAAGACAGCTTGGCCAACACGGTGAAACCCCGTCTCTATTAAAAATACAAAAATTGACCGGGTGTGGTGGCACATGCCTGTAATCCTAGCACTTGGGAAGGCTGAGACAGGCGGATCACCTGAGGCCAGGAGTTCGAGACCAGCCTGGCCAACATGGTGAAACCCTGCCTCTACTAAAAATATAAAAATTAGCCAGGTGTGGTGGCACACACCTGCAGTCCCAGCTACTCAGAAGACTGAGGCAGGAGAATCGCTTGAACCTGGAAACTGGAGGTGGCAGTGAGCTGAGATATCACCACTGCACTCCAGCTTGACAAAGCAAGACTCCGTCTCAAAAAAAGAAGAGACGAGAAGAAAAAAAAAAAAAGTCTCACACAGGAAGTGGTTTAGTGGTTGGGCTGGAAATTGTGTGGAAGTTTGCCTGCTGCAGCCGCCATACCGTGCCTATCCAGGCAGGGGCATTTGGAAGTTTAAACACCGTAAGTTACTGTTCCCATCTTGCTACTTTTCAGACAACGCTGTGTGACTTAGCACAAGTGAATTCACCCCTCTGGGCCCCAGTTTCCTCATCTGCAGAATGGGCATGATACTGCTGCCTACCCACTACGGTTTACTGTAAGGATTAAAGCCTAGTACATGGGAGCTTCCAGCAGTTTCTGGCATGTAGCCCACACTATGTGTTAGTTATCATCGTCAGCAGCAGCAGCATCATTTTCTGTAGCCTGCTGAGCCTCCTAGGCCCTGTCGTACCTAAATTGTTTTCCAGTGATGGGTATGTTTGGGGAGCTTTTTGTTTTCAAGTTGGCAGACTGGGTCACAAGCATGTTTTTGTTGTTGTTGTTGTTTTTATTTTGAGACAGATTCTCACTGTCACTCAGGCTGGAGTGCAGTAGCACTGTCTGAGCTCACTGCAACCTCTGCCTCCTGGGTTCAAGCGATTCTCTTGTCTTAGCCTCCCAAGTAGCTGGGACTACAGGCGTGCTCCACCGTGCCCAGCTAATTTTTGTAATTTTAATAGAGATAGGATTTCGCCATGTTGCCCAGGCTGGTCTTGAACTCCTGACCTCAAGTGATCTGCCTGCCGTGGCCTCCCAAAGTACTAGGATTACAGGCATGAGCCACAGCACCCGGCTATAAGCATGTCTTAATACCTCTCATTTTTACCACATTGTGGTCAGGCAAACTGTCTCCTTAAAAGTGGTCCTGTGAGGTCAGGGGTCTGCTTTTGAGACTGCACGACCGGCGCTCTGGGCTTCGATTTCTTCCCTGCTGGAGGCCTTGGGCCTTGACCTACCATGATTTCAACTGTGATTCTCTCCAGTGATTCCCAGAGGTGCCTGGCTGGCGGGCGGGGGGCGGGGGGTAACTGTGGTCAGTCTCAAGGAGTTTCAGAGGTCAAGGAAGCATCCCAGGCATGTGGACAGACAGACAGATGGACAGATGGGCAGTAAGGTGTTCACTGTTCTAGAGATTTCACTCGGTTGGTTATATGTCTCTACTTTCTTTTCTCTATGACAACAGCTTTGCAGAGGATCTGTTTTCCAATTAGCTCTTGAGGAACTTGGTTTTGAATTTCTTTGTAGCCCCTTTCTGGTCTTGGCCATTGAAATTGGTCCAGCCAGGTACAGTGGCTCATGCATGTAATCCCAGCACTTCAGGAGGTTGAGGCAGAAGGATCACCTAAGCCCAGGAGTTCAAAACCAGCCTGGACAACTTAACGAGACCCTATCTCTACAAAAAATACAAATTGGCTGGGCTGGCAGTGCACCCCTGTGGTCTCAGCTACTTGGGAGGCTGAGGATCACTTGAACCCTAGAAGTTGAGGCTACAGTGAGCTGTGATTGAGCTACTGCATTCCAGCCTGTGCAACAGAGAAAGACCCTGTCTGCAAAGCGGGGGTGGGGAGAAAATAAAAAAAGAAATTGGTCCAGACCTTCACACCTTAAAATAGCTTTCTGGGTACCAATCTTCTTTCAGGTAAAGGACTGTTCGTTGCTTACTGACTAGTTATTGAAAGGAAATTTGTGATTTGTGAAACCCAGGTTCAAGTCGGTGTTGCTAGAGGGAGCACACAGCAACCCCCAGGTATAGATGCTGAGGTATTTTGTAGTTGATGTGGCATGCCTATCTCTCTTTGCTCTCTGGGCGTCTTTCACATCTGGAATTTCTTCTTTTATCCTTGCAAGCTTCCAGCCTGCTCTTACTTGCCTGGCTTTTATTTTTATTTTTATTTTTTTCTTGAAATGGAGTCTCCTCCTGTTGCCCAGGTTGGAGTGCAGTAGTGTTATCTCGGCTCACTGCAACCTCCACCTCCTGGGTTCAAGCAGTTCTCCTGCCTCAGCCTCCCGAGTAGCTGGGACTACAGACATGCCCCACCATGCCCCGCTAATTTTTGTATTTTTAGTAGAGATGGGTTTTGCCATGTTGGCCAGGTTGGTCTCAAACTCCTGACCTCAAGTGATCCGCCCACCTCAGCCTCCCATTGCCTGGCTTTTATAGCCTGGGAGGCCAACAGGGAGGCAGAAAATGTGTCTGAATCTGTAGGTTTCATTATAGAGAGACGGGGCCAGAAGCCAGGGTCTGAGTTGATGGTTCCCTTCCCTGGATCCTCCTGCCCAGCACTGGCTGTTGCTGGGCCCACCAGAGGGCGCCATGCCGGCCACCCTGGCACTGAGCCCTTGAACGTTTCACCCCTTAGCTCTTCAGGAATGAGAGAATGAGGGAGGGGCTTCTTTCCTGCCAGCGTGTGGGATGTCCAGACACCATGCAGTTTGGATGCACTGTCTGATAGCCCTCAGGCCACAGTGGGAATGGATTCAGCATTATCTCCCAGGGGCGGGAGCATCTGTTTCCGTGCTTTGTGCAATCTCTAGCATGTCTGTGGCCTGTGGGGTCCCCTCTCCCTTCTCCTGTCCACCGTCACCTGCCTTCCTTGACTGGTCTTTCTGCCCTGTTGGGTATTAGTATCTGATTGGAAGTAACGTACGTATCAACCCATGCCTATGTCTACTGTTGGCAGGAAATGCTTAAAACTGTTACAGGAAAGGGGTCCCCATCCAGACGCTAAGAGAGGGTTCTTGGATCTTGCCCAAGAAAGAATTCAGGGTGAGTCTGTAAAGTGAAAGCTCATTTATTAGGAAAGTGAAAGAATAAAGAATGGCTGCTCCATAGACAAAGAAGCTCTGAAGGCTACTGGTGGCCCATTTTTATGGTTATTTCTTGATTCTATGGTAACCAAAGGGTGGATTATTCATGCCTCTTCTTTTTAGACCATATAGGATAACTTCCTGTCATTGCCATGGCATTTGTAAACTGCCATGGTGCTGATCAGAGTGTAGCAGTGAGGACAATCAGAGGTCACTCTTGTCACCATCTTGGTTTTGGTGGGTTTTGGCCAGCTTCTTACTGCAACCTGTTTTAGCAAGATCTTTATGACCTGTATCTTGTGCTGACCTCCTGTCTCATCCTGTGACTCAGAATGCCTTAACCGTCTGGGAATGCAGCTCAGTAGGTCTCACCTCATTTTACCCAGCTCCTATCCAAGATGGAGTCGCCCTGGTTCGCATGCCTCTGACAGAACTTGAGCTGTCCATCTTTCCATCTACCCAGCTATTCTGAGCATCTTCAATATATCAGGCAAAAGGCTGGGCTTCGAGATTACTTTTAAAGGCAGAGTCTACCTCCCTAGAGCTTAATGATCAGCAAAAAGAATGCTGATTTTTATGATAATAATTACAGCATTTATATTGTCTGCTGTCAAGTAAATCCATGAATCTTGGAGGACTCTGGCCTGGGAGAGGTGAATCATTGTTTAACTGGGCGAGGTTAGAAACCTGGGTCCTGACCGGGAACAGAGCCCTGAGTAGGTTGTGTGGGCAGGATCTGGGTGACGGCTCTGGAAGCCTGGCCAGTGGTCATCAGGGAAGTGCAAAAGTGAGCAGAGGAGCCAGGAGGGAGAATGGCAGGGCCAGCCTGGCAGGCTGGACCTTTATTTTATGAGTTAGTGCATAACAGTGCGCCCCCCCAACAAAGGCTGTGTTATACAGATTGCTCCTGTGGGTGTTGGGGGTTTGATCCTGCTGGGGGAAATTTGAAGTTAACCTGCTCCAGGGCTGAGGGGCTGGGGGGATTTGCACATCAATACCTGGTGTTCCGCAGGTAGTTTGTCTCCTATCCCCAGGGACATTTCATGGGCTCTCAAAGCCTGCTGGGGCTGCTTATTCTCTGGGCCCAATAACGAGATGCAGATGAAATGGGAAAGAAGAGAGTTTATTTCTGTAACTGGCTACAGGGAAAAGGCCTGGAAAATATCACCAGACCAACTGAAAATCACAAAGGATTGTAGAACTTGTATACCTTCTGAGCTATGTGTCTGCATGTAAGCGTGCATTCATCTAAATACGTAAGTGATTAGCTATTTCTTTTTTTTTTCTTTTTTTTTTTGAGATGGAGTCTCACTCTGTCACCCAGGCTGGAGTGCGGTGGCACGATCTTGGCTCACTGCAACCTCTGCCTTCCAGGTTCAAGCCATTCTCCTGCCTCAGCCTCCAAGTAACTGGGACCACAGGCGCCTGCCACCATGCCTGGCTAATTTTTTTTTTTTTCGTGTATTTTTGGTAGAGACGGGGTTTCACCATATTGACTAGCCTGGTCTTGAACTCCTGACCTTGTGATCCGCCTGCCTTGGCCTCCGATAGTGCTGGGATTACAGGCATAAGCCACCGCACCCGTCCTAGCTTCTTCTAATCTATAACTAAAGTGTGAGTCTTGAAGACCTTCCTCTGGAGCGTCAGTAAATTTACTTAATCTACATGGGTCCATGTGCTGAGGGTGAATACCCTTATCTTGTCTCCTGCTAAATCATGGAGAGAGTTCCTTTAGACCCCCAATAAAACTTGTTTGTGGAGTTCTGGGGAGTTTCTTCAGACCCCCATTGAGAACTTGTTTCATCCTAAATGAGTCCTGTTGAGAATTCCTTCCATTATCTTGTCCTGCTTCAAGGCCCAGGAAAGGCCAGAGCAAAACTCTCTGTGGGCTTTTGTTACATTCCAGCCTTTGTATGAGGACACAGGCTCTTTCAGCTTTTAATATTTAACTTAACCACTCAGCGCTTAAACAGTTGTTACAGAGGTCTGCCTGTTTAGCTGTTAGTAAGACCTGGCCTGCCACAGTTTCACAGACTGAGAAGTTGAGCTGTGGAGAGAGGTGGGGTGAGCAGCGTGCCCAGGGTTACAGATCCCAGGTGGGATCCAGCACTTTTTGCTTCTGAAATCCCCTGTGATTTTTTAAATGGTCACCTGGACCCATGAAAGGGCAGGACTGAGGACCCCATGCCCTGAAGGCTGCTACGTTTCCCATTTCACCAGGGGGCGTTGCCTGCTCCAGCCAAGAGGCTTGACTTACGACCGGATCCTTGATTGCAGTGTAGCCCATTGCTTGTGACTGGAGATGATGGTGCTGGGACTGTACAGTCTGGCCTCATTTCTTTTCAATTTCAAAATCCAGAAACTGTTAAAAGCGAAGGATCAGAGAAACCAGCCCCAGGAAGATATGCACAGAGTCAGTGGGTGTGTAACGTGTGCCCTGACACCGTGTGTCAGAGATGTTTGAACCAGAGAGACTCCATCTTAAACAAGGGCTGGGTGTAATAAGGCTGAGACCCACTGGGCTGCATTCCCAGGAGTTTAAGGCATTCTGAGTCACAGGATGAGACAGGAGGTCAGTACAAGGTACAGGTCACAAAGACCTTGCTGATAAAAGGATGCGGTAAAGAAGCTGGCCAAAACCTACCAAAACCAAGATGGCTATGAAAGTGACCTCTGGCCGTCCTCACGGCTCATTGCATGCTAATTATAATGCATTAGCATGCCGAAAGACTGAAAGACTGTCCCATCAGCGCCTTGACAGTTTACAAAGGCCATGGCAATGTCAGGAAGTTGCCCTACCTGGTCTAAAAAAGGGAGGACCCACAATTCTGGGAATTGCCCACCCCTTTCCCAGAAAACTCATGAATAATCCACCCTTGTTTAGCATATGATCAAGAAATAACCATTTAATTGGGCAACCAGCAGCCCTGGGGGCTGTTCTGCCTATGGAATAGCCATTCTTTATTCCTTTACATTCTTAATAAACTTCTTTTTGCTTTACTTTACGGACTCACCCCAAGTTCGTTCTTGCTCAGGGTCCAGGAACCCTCTCTTGGGGTCTGAATCAGGACCACTTTCCAGTAACACACGCACGTGTACAGCGGGTGAGAATGAGCCGAGGTGGGACAGCTGCCACACTACCAGGGATGGGATGGCTGCTGCTGTCTGGCCGAGGGAGTTCCGAGGGACCCTCTGGAGTGCCCTTGTCTCGCGGACCACCACACAGTCAATGAGATGATTCCTGCCAACTGCCCGCCAGCCCGTCAATAATCGCTGTAATCTCCCTGGCAGCCCCCAGAAGTAGATTTACAGCAGTGTGGTAAAAATGAGGCTGCTTGATCAATGCATCCCTGGATGATCTCCTCCAGGAGACACAAACACATACTGTAACAAAACTTTATTTTCTTCTGAAAATTACCTACATGATTAATACAGCCCGACACAGCCCAAGCTGCTCAGCATAAGAAACAGCCGTATTTCTTGCTCTCTCTTCAGCTCCGCTCCTCTCTCACTCCGTGGCTTCATCTGTTTTCTTTGTTCTGCTCCCTATTCCGTTGTGCTATATATTGTGCAATCTCCCATAAGGAGAAGAAGGATGCATTAAAGTGCAGGTACCTCGGCATTCCATTCCACTGTGTTTCTCTTTGCTGTTTCCAATGTGGCTTAGGCGTAAGCATAAAATTAAAGTCATCGGTGCTGCCTGGACAGACTCTCGGAGCACCTGTGACTGAGAAAAGCAGAGCACGTTCCCCAGGTACTAAATCGTCTCTTACATCACCTGGAGCCGTGGAGAAGGCCTAAACTCTGTGCTCTGGAGTCCAGACTGGATGAGAGGAATTCTTCCCTTTAATCTCTGCGCTCGGGCACGTGAGGGCTGCTGGGTATTGTGAGGGAGGGATGTCAGCAGGTTGTCCTGTCTCCTGTCTCCGGGGAGGTTCTAGGACTTCCCGAAGAAGAGCTGGTGTGCCTTAGGTTGCACGCTCCTCCAGTGTGGAGTCCTGTTCCTTTACTATGATTATTGGCATGGGTGTTTTATTTCCTCTCCCAGAATGTTAACTCCATGATAGCAGGAACCTCTAGTATAATATAATACCAAGCACTTAGTGGGTTCAGTAGATGCCTTCTTTTGGGTTCCCCCAGAAACAGAGCCTGAAACAAAGGTTTGAGTGCAAGTGGTTTATTTTGGAGGTGAAGAAAGCATCACTAGGGGAGTGGGAAGTAAGACTGGGAGGGAAAGGCACCCCCTCTCCAAAGGGTGTGTTATGAAGATTGCTCCTGTGGGTGATGGGGACTTAATCCTGCTGCGGGAATTTACATTTAACCCTATCTAGGGCTGAGGGAGCTGGAATATTTGTATCAGGTTGGTGTAAAAGTAATTGCGGCCATTAAAAGTAATGGCAAAGCCCACAATTACTTTTGCACCAATCTAATACATCAATTCCTGGTGTTCTTTTTGTTGTTGTTATTTAGAAACAGGGTCTCATTATGTTACCCAGGCTGGAGTACAGTGTCAGGATCATAGCTCATGGCAGCCTTGACCCCCCTGGGCTCAAGTGATCCTCCCACCTCAGCCTCCCGAGTAGCTGAGAATACAGCCATGCACCACTGCACCTGGCTAATTTTAAATTTTTTTGTAGGTACAGAATCTTGCTATGTTGCCCAGGCTGGTCTTAAACTCCTGACCTCAAGCGATGCTCCTGCCTCAGCCTCCTAATGCTGAAATTACAGGTGTGAGTCACTGCACCTTGTCCCCAGTCGTCTCTAGTTGAGAGATTTAAGGGGTGGAGTAATCGCTCAGGCATCAGCAAAGAAGGTTTCAGGCAAGGAAATGGAGGGGCTGGAGTCAGAAGTCGTGCAGGTGTGCCCTGAAGCTCAGGGCACAGGTAGGTGGCACAGGTAGATGCAGGTAGACATATGCCTGGGACTGATGCCTGGAACTCCCTTAGTGATGCTCTCTTCATCTCCAAAATAAACTACTTGCACTCAAACCTTTGTTTCAGACTCTGTTTCTGGGGGAACCCAAATGCAGATGTCTACTGAACCCACTAGAGGTTCTTGTTATCACAGAGCTAACATTCTAACTCACTGCCTGTAGGGTGGTGAGTTTGGGGGAAGTGGGGCTGCATCTGTTAGTGCTCTCTTCCTTAGGGTTTATTCTCAGTTCTTAGCCAAAGAGAAGCCTAAGGGAACCAGTGATTCACACCTTGGGATGAGTGGATGAGGATTCAGCTGAAATCTTACACTGTGCCCAGCTGCAGCGCCTGAGCTTTTATCCTTCCTCTGACTCTGCATTTCCGATCTCTCCTTCCCCAGGTGTAAGGAGCTCAAGTACTCCAAGGACCTGCCCCAGATATCCATCATATTCATCTTCGTGAACGAGGCCCTGTCGGTGATCCTGCGGTCAGTGCACAGTGCCGTCAATCACACACCCACACACCTGCTGAAGGAAATCATTCTGGTGGATGACAACAGCGACGAAGGTACAGGGGTGGCTGACCTGTGCACAGGATATGATGACAGCAGGGGGAAATGCCACTTTCATTCCAGCGTGAGCCCGAGCATCTGTGTCTCCTAGTCCCTGGAGCGTATCTGGGGAATGGGAGATTTTTTTTTTTCTTTTTTTTTTTTTTTGAGATGGACTCTCTCTCTGTCGCCCAGGCTGGAGTGCAGTGGTACAATCTCGGCTCACTGCAACCTCCACCTCCCGGGTTCAAGCGATTCTCCTGCCTCAGCCTCCCGAGTAGCTGGGATTACAGGCACTTGGCACCAGGCCTGGCTAATTTTTGTATTTTTAGTAGAGATGGGGTTTCACCATGTTGGCCAGGCTAGTCTCGAACTCCTGAACTCAGGTGATCCGCTCACCTCAGCCTCCCAGAGTGCTGGGATTACAGGTGTGTGCCACCGTGCCCGGCCTGAGATTTTTTTAGAGGAAGATATCTAGGCATACCCTGGTCTGTTATTCCTTGAGTCCTCTAGAGCAGGGGTCCCCCACCCCAGGGCCATGGACCAGTAGCAGTCTGTGGCCTGTTAGGATCTGGGCTCCTTCCTGAGTGGCAGGAGAGCAAGAGAAGCTTCAGCTGTATTTACAGCCACTCCCCGTTGCTGGAATTACTACCTGGGCTCCACCTCCTGTCAGATCAGCAGTGGCATTAGCTTCTCATAGGAGCATGAACCCTATTGTGAACTGCACAAGCAAGTGATCTAGGTTGTACCCCCTCCCCACCTTTTTTTTTTTTTTTTTTGAGATGGAGTCTTGCTCCATCACTCAGGCTGGAGTGCAGTGGTACGATCTCGGCTCACTGTAACCTTTACCTCTCGGGTTCAAGCGATTTTCCTGCCTTAGCCTCCCGAGTAGCTGGGACTACAGGCACACACCAACATGCCTGGCTAATTTTTGTATTTTTAGTAGAGACAGGGTTTTGCTGTGTTGGTCAGGCTGGTCTCGAACTCCTGACCTCAGGTGATCTGCCCTCCTCAGCCTCCCAAAGTGCTGGGATTACAGGCATGAGCCACTGCGCCTGGCTGGTTGCAACCTTTTTATGAGAATCTAATGTCTGATGATCTGAGGTGGAACAATTTCATCCTGAAACCATCCCCCCTGACCCACATGTTCCATGGAAAAATTGTTTTCCACAAAGCCGCTCGCTGGTGCCAAAAAGGTTGAGGACCGCTGCTCTGGGGCTCATTAGACTCATTGACTGGCCATGGATCTAGATGAACTTCCCTCTTCTCGTTACCTAAAGTAGATGACAGTGAAGAGCTGAATTCCTCCTCCACTCCCCACCCCACGCCCCATCTTTGTCGTCCTTCTCCAAAAAGCAAAATAAAAAATTCCATCCTGTGTTAGGAACTGTTTGTCTACATTGGAATTCTCCTCTGGGCCACCGTGCCCAAAATGGTCTTACGTAGAAATGAGTGGTGTTTGCTCATCTTCTGGAATTCAGCGCTAATAGGAGTGATGGCTCAATGGAAACTGTACAACAGGAAAATATTGCATGTCAATAACAAAACTCCTGGGAGGTCCTTGGAGATACTTAATAGTTGGACAAAGGCATGGCATCCAGGGCAGTAGGGGTGGCTGTTGCTAATGGTGCCTTTGTGTTGGATCCCAACCTGCAAAATTCAATGTGCTCACTGCTGGGAGCGACCCCCACAAGCTCATGAGATAAAAGAAGGCCAGCTAGAGTGAGTGCCTGAAGGCCAAGAAAGCTTATCTTCTGAGCAACTACAGGATTAGGGGTAGGCTAAACCCCTTCCTTTCATCGTGCTGGGTAGGAGAGGGATTACCCTGCAAGCTGCTCCGGCGTCTGGAAGATGGTGAGGAGGAGGCAATGCCACGGGTCCTGTTTAAAACTGGATTATCTTGAGGAGCACAGGAATGAGCCTCTCCTATTTAATCAGCCTGGGAGCTGATGTCCCTGGCCCTTCTGAACCGGCCCACTCTTCTGAAGGGCTTGGATGCACCTGGGCCCAGTGGTATGCCTTCTCTGGGATCTCTGGCTTACAGAGTTGGGTCATTTGGTGGATTTTTCACATCCCTAGTTTTATTTCCTTACGTTTGGCCATTAGTTATCTATAGATTCTTCTAAACCTGAGAATGATTGTCTCCTTGTGAGAAGGAGGCTCTTTCAGTTCCTGGAAGCCTCTAAGTCGTGCAGCAAATTCTCTTTCCTTGACATGCCCATGGCTGTCTGCTCTGTGGCCTTTCTCTGCACCTACCATAGACATCTTGCTCCAGCAGTCCTTCCATGCACCCATGCAGGGACTCCCTCTATATTTCCCCAGCTGTCTCCAGCAAAGCATTTCCTCAGAGAAGCCTCTTCTAAACTCTGAGTGGGGAAGTAAGATTGTGAAAGGAAGGCATCCTAAAAAGATTGGTACTGTGGGTGACAGAGCTTAATCCCACTGGGGAAAATCCAGGAGCCAGTGTAAACCCAGACCTCAGAGTTAACTTGCTCCAAGTGCAAGGGAGCTGGGGTATTTATACACCTTTAGGATAATGAGGCCCTTGTTCTGTGCTATCTCAGCACCTTGCTACTAGCTGTCACACTTATTAGCTTGAAGTGTGTCTGCACAGTGGACTCTCTGAAATAGGTGAGATGTTGTTTCCCAGGGCCTGACTGGTGGTTGAAACTCATTAAGTCTTTCAACAAGGGAGTGCATGATGAAGCCAGGTAGGGCTAAGAAAAGGGCAGGTGTGAGCTAGTGGCAAAATGACTAGAGATAGCCCAGGGCTAGAACACCCAGAGAGGAGCATGAACTACAGATCGGGCTGGATTGGGGTAAAGACTCATTGCCAGTGGTGCACCCTCTCCTGAGGAAATCTAGGTAGAGCCCAGCCCAGGAGGAGGAAGGGAAGGTTAAGGCAATCTCAGCCATAACTGCAGCTCCTTGACTGCAGGGATCTCCAGTACAGGGTTAGACACTTACTGGGTTCAGTAGGTGTATTAGTCTATTTTGTGTTGCTATAAAGGAATTCCTGAGGCAAGTGATTGATTGATTGACAGATTGATTGATTGATTGATTGATTTTGAGACAGGGTCTCACTCTGTCACCCAGGCTGGAGTGTAGCGGTGCAATCACAGCTTGTTGCAGCCTCCACCTCATGGGCTCAGGTGATCCTCCTGTCTCAGCCTCCTAAGAGGCTGGGACCACAGGCATGTGCCATCACGCCTGGCTAATTTTTATATATATAAAAATTTGTGGAGATGGGGTTTTGGCAGCTTAGGCTAGTCTCAAACTCCAGGGCTCAAATGATCGTCCTGCCTCAACCTCCCAATGTGCTGGGATTACAGGTGTGAGTCACCATGCCTGGCCTTGGGTGATTTATTTAAAAAGGAGGTTTTATTTGTCTCACAGTTCTGCAGAATGTACAAGAACCATGGCACCAGCATCTGCTTGGCGTCTGCTTGCCTTCCAGTGAAGCCTCAGAAACTTTTAGTCATGGCAGAAGGGAAGGGGAGCAAGTGAGTGTCACATGGTGAGAGAGGGAACAAGAGAGTGGGAGGGAGGTCCCAGATTCCCTGAGAACTTACTCATTACCATGAGGGAGGCACTGAGCCATAAATGAGGGATGCACCCCCATGACCCAAACATCTTCCACCAGGCCTCACCTCCAACATTGGGGGTCACATTTTAACATGAGATTAAGAGAGGACAAATATTCCCACCATACTAGTAGGTATCTTCATTTGGGTTCCCCCAGAAGCAGACCCTGAAATAAACATCTGCAAGTAGATGGGTTTATTCACATCAAGAGTGCAAGTAGTTTATTTGGGAGGTGAAGAGAGCACCAGTAGGGTACTGGGGAAGTAAGAATAGGTAGAGAAAGCATCCCCAAAAGATTGGTACTGTGGGTGACAGCTTAATTTCACTGGGGAAATTCCAAGAGCCTGTGTAAACTCAGACCTCAGAGTTAACTTGCTCCAAGGGTGAGGAAGCTGGGGTATTTATACACCTCTAACATCAAATGTTTTAGTGTAAGAACCCCCTGGGACTCCACCCTGGAGGAAGTTCTACTTCAGGAGGCTTGGGGTAGGGCTGAAAATTTGCATTTCTTATAAGCTCCTATTTGATGCTGATGTCGCTTGTGTGGGGAACACACTTTGAGAACCACTGGGTTAAGCAACCATGCCTTGAGCCCTGTCTGAGTCCCATTTTAATGGTTCACATTTCAGGTCTACATGAAGATGTTTAGTGAGTAAGAAAATAGGAGGAAGAGGTATTTGGTTCAGCCAGACCTTAAATCAATATCCATTCATCATCTTCCTCCTCTCCCAAATACCCAGGGGACCAGGAGTTGATGATATTAACATGATCTCCCTCTTTTCAGTTCCTGGTTCTGTTCTCTATGTTTTTTCCCCAGGCCAGAAATCTCTTCTCTTGAACTAGAAGAGGAATCTAATATTTTTCATTTTATTACAATGTTCTTTGTAACTGGTATTATCGAGTTTTGTAAATGTTCTGCATCTATTAAAAAAGACCCCCACGCACTGTAATCATGGAATTGAATTCCTGCCAGACATCAATTTTGTGTATTCTGGTAGGCTATGAGTTTATTTTTTTTAAGTCTTTTTGACAATGGTGTTTTAAAATCTCCTTTTATAATGACTCTTCCTTCCTGTGTTCCTAATATTTGTTTTCTGGTATCTTGTTGTCAGTTTCTTGGCAACTACAGATTTGTATCTGCATGGCTTCATTAATAGCGATGGTTGTTACCATTATGTAATGCTCTCTTTATCTTAGAAGCATACCCTGTTTTTTTGTTTTTTTTGTTTGTTTGTTTGTTTTTTTGCCCTGGATTTAGTTCTTCTTACATTAATATTGTTGTTCCTGCTTGCTAGTTCACATTTGATTAAAACGTTTTTTCTCCCAGCCTCACAGTTTTGTTTTCTGATCTTAAAAGAAATGCATGCTCTTTGTTGGAAAATTCAAATGTATCAAAAAGCAAATATAATTGGAAAAAAATAAATACTGAAGAGACTAACCAGAAGCAACTGCTCATTCGCCCATGCCCTTACCCTCTTTAATGCACATTTTGCATAGTTAAGATCAATAGTATAAAGAAGTTAATGTTCTGCTTTTTCCCCCGAAGGGTAAAGCATAATCTGTGCCCTTTTTTTTTATTATTATTAAAAAAGCTCTGCAAACATCATTTTAATGAGGGCAGATTGCTCTATTCTCAGATTCACTAAGCTGTGGTCAAGATGGGCTCAGGGAATGGGTGTACAAAGCCAGGGCACTCTGGAGAAGCAGACAAGATGAGACTGCAGATTTTCCTTTGTCAGGGAATTTTGTTTTTATTTTAAGTCATTTGTTTCACTCAGTTTGAATATTGACATTGCCCTATGTTAAGCCCAAGTAAGATGCAATTCTTTGTACTCTGTACATCCAGCTGAAATCACTCAGGCAACATTTGCCAGAAATCACTGCTTACCAAGTCCAGTGGGCATTTTGCTGCCCAGATCTTTTGGCACCATCTGATATTGTCAAGCAGCTTCCTTGATCGTGTATCACTCCTTCTGGTGCCCCGACATTACTCTCTGCTGATTCTCCCCTAATCTTCTTTTTGCAGCTGTTCTTCTCTTCCTTGGTTTCTTAGTCCATTTGTCTTTCTACAAAGAATACTTACGGCTAGGTAATTTATAACGGAAAGTAATTTATTTCACTCATGGTTCTGTAGACTGTACAAGAAGCATGATGCCAGCATCTGCTTCTGGTGAGGGTTTCAGGAGCTTCCACGCATAGTTGAAGTGGAAGGGGAGTTGGTGAGGTCACATGATGAGCGACAAGTGGAGAGAGAGAGAGGGGAGGAGGTGCCAGGCTCTTTTTAACAATCCGATTTCATGGGAACTAAGAGTGAGAACTCATTGAATCCCATAAGAATGGCACCAAGACTTTGAGGAGGGATCCACTGCCATGACCCACCAGGCCCCACCTTCAATATTAGGGATCACATTTCAACATGAGATGTGGACGGGACAAACCATATCACTCGGCCCTCTCCCTTCTTAAGCTGGGATTACTCGTGATTCTCAGCATCAGGACACACTGGGCAGTCTCCTCCATTGTGTATGTTCTGACAGTTTCCCATTGGAATTGTCCAGTGGGATCTACCACTGAAGCCCAGAACGATTTATCCTCTTCCCTGAGCTTCAAACCTATAAGGCCTCTGTCTCCCAGATGGCTACCCTGCATCTTTGTAGCTCCATTGGTCCAATGATGAACTTGCAGTGTTTGCCTTGATCTTTGTTTGGGTGACTGGGATGGAGGAATTCGGGTGCACAGAGGTATCACAGTCATAATATTTGACACACTCCATTACTGGTTCATGCATAGCCATTCTTTATTTTTCCTCACTTCTGATTGAGATGTAATTCATACACCATCAAATATACTATAAAAATAAAATAGACCAGGCACTGTGACTCACACCTGTAATCCCAGCACTTTGGGAGGCCGAGGCGGGTGGATCACTTGAGGTCAGGAGTTCGAGACCAGCCTGGCTAATATGGTGAAACCCTGTCTCTACTAAAAATACACAAATTAGTCGGGTGTGATGGCGCGTGCCTGTAGTCCCAGCTACTCTGGAGGCTGGGGCAGGGGAATTGCTTGAACCTGGGAGGCGGAGGTTGCGCTGAGCTGAGATCACACCATTGCACTCGAGCCTGGGCATCACAGCAAGACTCTGTCTCAAAAAAAAAAAAAAAAAACACCAAAAAAAGAAAATAAAGTATACAATTCAGCGATTTTCAGTATATTCAAATGATTTGCACCTATCACCACTACCTAATTCCAGAACATTGTCATCACCTGCAAAATAAACCCTGAACCTGGGAGTAGCCTGTTGCAATCCTACCCTTACTCCATTCCTTGCCAAATATTAATGTATTTTCTGTTATGATAAATTTGCCTTTTCTGGACATTTGATAATAAATGAAATCTACAACATGTGGCCTTTTTTGCTGGCTTCTTTCACTGAGCATAATGTTTTCAAGGTTCAACCATGTTGCAGCATATATAAGTACTTTGTTCTTTTTATGACTGAATAATATTTGAGTATAGATGTAGCACATTCTATTTATCTGTTTATTAGTTTATCAGTTGGTGGACATTTGGGTTGTTTCTACTTTGGGGCTATTAAGAATAATAGGGCTATAAACATTCATGTATACATTTTTATTTGGACATGTTTTCAGTTTTCTTGGGTACATATCTAGGAGTAGAATTGCTGGGTTATATGATAATTCTGTGCTTAACTTTTTGAGAAACTGTCAAATTGTTTTCCACAGCCAGACTGTTTTTCACATGAGCCACACTATTTTACATGATCACCATTAATATATGAGGGTTCCAATTTCTCCACATCCTTGACAACACTTTTTTTTTTTTTTTTTTTTTTTGAGATGGAGTCTCGCTCTGTCGCCCAGGCTGGAGTGCAGTGGCCGGATCTCAGCTCACTGCAAGCTCTGCCTTCTGGGTTTACGCCATTCTCCTGCCTCAGCCTCCCGAGTAGCTGGGACTACAGGCGCCTGCTACCACGCCCGGCTAGTTTTTTGTATTTTTTAGTAGAGATGGGGTTTCACCATGTTAGCCAGGATGGTCTCGATCTCCTGACCTCGTGATCCACTCGTCTCGGCCTCCCAAAGTGCAGAGATTACAGGCTTGAGCCACTGCGCCCGGCCCCTTGACAACACTTTTTACTTTTTTTAAATTATGGTCAATCTAGTGGGTATAAGGTGGTATCTTGTAGTTTTGATTTGCATTTCCCTAATGACTAATTATTTTGAGCATCTTTTCATGTGCTTATTTTTCATTAGTCTGTCTTCTTTGGAGAAACATCTATTCAACTAGTTTGACCATTTTAAAATTGATTATTTGACTTGTAAAATTATTGGCTTATAATTAATTATTCTTTATCTATTCTGAATACTCATCTTTATCAAATATTCTGCAACTATTTTTTGCAAATATACTTGCAAATATTTTCTCCCATTCTGTGGGTTGTCTTTTCACATTCTTGATAATGTCCTTGGATGCACAAAAGTTTTTAATTTTTAGAAAGTTCAGTTTATCTTTTTTTCCTTTGGGTGTTTGAGCTTTTGGTGTCATATCTAAGAAACTGTTGCCTAATCCAAAGTCACAAAGATTTGAACCTTTGTTTTCTTCTAAGCGTTTTATAGGCCTAGCACTTCCATATAGGTTTATATCCATTGTGAGCTCATTTTTGGATATGGTTTGAGGTAGGGATCCAAATTCTTTCTATTTTTATTTTTTACATATATAGTTATCCCATGAGCATTTGTTCAAGAGACCAATTTTTCCTCATTGAATGGTTATGGCACCCTTGTCTAAAGTCAACTGACTGTAAATATGAGGAGTTATTTTGGGATTCTCAATCCTATTTCTTTGATTTATGCATCTGTGCTTATGGCACAATCACACTGTCTTGATAACTTTTTCTTTATAGTAAATTTTAAAAGTAGGAAGTGTGAGACCTCCCACCTTGTTCTTTTTTCAAGATTGTTGTGTCTATTCTGGGTCCCTTGCATTTACATATTAATTTTAAGACCAGCTTGAACATTTCTCTGAGAAGTAGATGTCAGAATTTTTTTAGGGATTGTATTATATGTGTAAATCAATTTGGAGAGTATTGTCATCTTGATAATATTAATGCTTCCAATCCATGAACATAGATGTCTTTCTATTTATTTAGGTCTCTAATCTCTTTCAACAATGTTTTTTAGTTTTCAGTATACACATTTTACACTTCCTTGGTTAAATTTATTCCTTAATGTTTTATTCTTTTTAATACTATTATAAATTGAATTGTTTTCTTAATTTCTTTTTGGGTTGTTTATTGTTATTGTATAGAAATACAACTTATTTTTGTATGTTCATCTTGTATCCTTTAACTTTGTTGAACTTTATTATTAGCTCCAATAGGTTTTTTTGTAGATTTTATAGAGCTTTCTTATAGAATATCATGTTATCTTCAAATAATGATAATTTTACTTCTTTCTTTCCATCTGAATATTTTCTATTTATTTTTCTCGCTTAATTACCTCCTCAAAATGTATTTATTAATAAATACCTCTTCTCCTACCATGTCAAGTATGAGAACATTCACCCATGTACCTTCCTAAGGGTTTACAAAAGCCTCTTCTGGAGAAGACAGCTAAGTCATGAGTGAGCTCAGGAAACATGGGACTTGCCATAGTAGGCTATTGTGTAGACCAGGTACTGGACTTAAGGCAAAAATCTGGACAGATGGAATGGGCTTCTCTGTATTTTCTGCTTCTGATCTTATCAAGACCTACTGCCTGTCCTCAGGAGCAGGTCAAAGCAGAACATGTCTTGAAAAATATGAGATATGATACAATGAATGTCTTCTGCTGATCCAGGCAGCAGGCAGAAAGCCTGTAGTCAGAACATCCAATTATAGATAAGAATGGGTGCTATACTCATTCAGGCAATTCATCCTCAGCTTAAGATGAGGTACGTTTGCAGAAGCAGTGTTAGAAATGACAACTCTCAATGCATCTGTCTGAAGTCACACTGCCCTGTTATGGGGGTCGGCCTCTGTGGCTGTGTGTTGTTGTTATCTTGGATCTCCCTTTACCGTCTTCTTCCAGATTCCCAGACCCTCTTCTGTGCTGTCTCCTGTGCTTTTCTCTTGGTTTATGTTCCTTTTTTTGGTGAAACACAACAACTGGAAGCTTCTTAAGAGAGACTGCAAGAAAGAGAAAATCTTTCGAGCTCACTCATGCCTCTAAAGATGGCTTTAGCCTCATCTTCTAGGTGAATGATGGTGTCATTGAGTTAGATGTTACCTTCTTTCAGAATTTTGATGGTTTTACTTCATTATTGTCTATCTTTGTTGTTGTTGTTGTTGTTATTGTTTTGGAAGAACCAAAGACATTCTGATTCCTGATCTTTTGCATGTTCTTTTTTCCTTTCTGGAAGCCTGTAGAATCTTTATCTTGTCACCATAGTTTTAAATTTTACAATGATGAGTCTTGATATGGGTCAGTTTGCATTGATTGGATGGGGCATTTAGTGGCTTCAATCTGAAATCTATTGTCTATCTATCTTTGGAAATTTCTTGGACTTTTAATTGATAATTCCTCCTCATTTTTTCTGTTCTCTCTTTCAGCATCTTTTATTATTCTAGTTTGAGGCCTCTAATAATTGAACCTCTAATTTTCTTTTTTTTTTTTTTTTTTTTTTTTGTTGTTGAGACAGAGTCTTGCTTTGTCGCCCAGCCTGGAGTGCAGTGGCCGGATCTCAGCTCACTGCAAGCTCCGCCTCCCAGGTTCACGCCATTCTCCTGCCTCAGCCTCCTGAGTAGCTGGGACTACAGGCGCCCGCCACCTCGCCCGGCTAGGTTTTTGTATTTTTTAGTAGAGACGGAGTTTCACCGTGTTAGCCAGGATGGTCTCGATCTCCTGACCTTGTGATCCGCCCGTCTCGGCCTCCCAAAGTGCTGGGATTACAGGCTTGAGCCACCGCGCCCGGCCCGAACCTCTAATTTTCTTATTTTTCTCTGGTATATTTCTCTATCTGATATTTTTGCTCTGTTTTCTTTATTCTCACTTCAGTTTTTTTATTCTGCCCTTCTATCCATTTTTTATATTTCTGCTATCATAGTTTTACTTCCAAGTGATCATTTTTATTCTCTGAAAGCTCCTTTTATAACATATTGTCCTTTTTTATTGGAAGCAATATGTTTTCTTATCCCTGGAGGATGTTAATAATATTTTTTGTTTTAAGTTTTTCTCCCTGCATAGTCTATCTCTACAACTTACATTTTTCTCATTGATGTTTAGTTTCTATCTTCCATGTTGGAGGCTTTCCTTAAGTATCTGGTGAGTCTTTTCTGTTTGTGATTATCTCTTAAATAGTGATTAGACAGCCAGGAGCTGGGTGGAGGGGGAATGAGGAGTTATCGCTTAAGAGTATGGGATATGTTTGAGAAGATGAAAAAAGTTGTGGAAATAGATTATGTCTGCACAATAATGTGTATGTACCTAATGTCACTGAACTGTATACTTAAAATGATTAAAATAGTAAATTTCTGGTTATGTCCATTGTATCACAATTTTTAAAAAGCTGGTCAGACATTGCGTACGTGAGTTGGACGTACTTGATTTGACAGTGGAGTGATTTGTGTGGGCTGAAACAAGAAGTGGGAGTGGAGGCTAGATGTGGTGGCTCAAGCCTGTAATCCCAGCACTTTGGGAGGCTGAGGTGGGAGGATCACTTGAGATCAGGCATTTGAGACCAGCCTGGCCAACATGATGAAACCCCGTCTACACTAAAAATACAAAAAAAAAAAAAAAAGCTCTGTGGTGGTGCACACCCATAATCCCAGTTACTCAGGAGGCTGAGACAGC
Organism: Macaca fascicularis; assembly: GCF_037993035.2. Classification (NCBI taxonomy): domain Eukaryota; kingdom Metazoa; phylum Chordata; class Mammalia; order Primates; family Cercopithecidae; genus Macaca; species Macaca fascicularis. The sequence goes on from NC_088377.1 coordinate 58,110,124, forward strand.
AGAATTGCTTGAGCCCGGGAGGTGGAGGTTGCAGTGAGCTGAGATTGCACCACTGCACTCCAGCCTGGGTGACAGCGTGAGATTCCAACTCAAAAAAAAAAAAAACCGGTGGGAGTGGGAATTTAGCGATCAGTTTCTTTTCAAATAACCTTTGTGCTGGCCTTCCTTATTTTGGTCTGTCCATTTTACCCCCAGTTCCAAAGGCACCTGGTGCTGCCGGTTCCATTGCCTCTTGAGTGTCCTCTGGTATATATCGAGTTGGTTTCTCAGTTTTGGGCATTGTTGGCTTGGGATCATCTGTTATACATCAGTCATTTGGTTAACCTTCTGAATCTGCATTCAGGCTTCCTCGATTTCATGGCTGTTGTCTTGTCTTGCATTTCTTCTGGCTTTGGAAGGTTATGGTTTTTGTTGTTGTTGTTTGTTTATTTTAGAAATCCTTTTACTGTAGTTTTTTAGTGAATTTTGAGTAGTGGTCTCTGATTAATGAGTTAAATTCATCATCTTATTCTGAAAGTTCATCTTTGAGAATGTTTAATATAAATTGATAAACTGTCTTCCAGGTATGCGATACTATCACATGAAGAGTGTATGAAAGACTTTTTTTCACTGTATTCTTACCAACACTGAATCTTATTTATCTTGGTCATCTTGTTCTGATGCAGGGGAAATGGCATTACATTTTTAAATCTGCATTTTAAAAAATAGTATTGATGATGAATACTTTTTCATGTGTTTAACTATATGTTTTTTAGAGATTTGCCTATTGATGACTCCTTTATCCCTTTTTTATTGGAGTATTTATCTTTGTCTTATTGACTTACAAGCACTTTTTATTTTATTTTACTTTAAGTTCTGGGATACATGTGCAGAACGTGCAGGTTTGTTACACAGGTATACATGTGCCATGGTGGCTTGCTGCACCCATCAACCCGTCATCTAGGTTTCAAGCCCTGCATGCATTAGGTATTTGTCCTAATGCTCTCCCTCCCCTTGTCCCCCACCCCCTCACAGGCCCCAGTGTGTAATGCTCCCCTCTCTGTGTCCATGTGTTCTCATTGTTCAACTCTCCCTTATGAGTGAGAGCATGCGGTGTTTGGTTTTCTGTTACTGTGTTACTTTGCTGAGAATGATGGTTTCCAGCTTCATCTGTGTCCTTGCAAGACATGAATTCATTCTTTTATGGCTCCGTAGTATTCCATGGTGTATATCAAGAACTTTTTATATATTAAACAAAGCTTTTTTACATCACTTTGCAAGCATTTCTCTCAACTTGTGCTTCTCACTTTAATTCATTCATAGTCTTTTTTGGCAAGTATAAATTTTACATTATTTAGTCAAATCCATCAGTCTTTTCTTTTTGATACCAAAGTCTTAAGAATGTGATTCATTATGCTTAGGCTGTACGAATATTGACAACCATTTTTATGGGTAAATGTTTCTTTCCAAAATAAATTCCAGACAGGAAATATTTTTATATAAGGTGTAAGAATTTTTAACATAGAGACTCTGTCCCAAAATACGGTTATCTCAATTTAATAGTAAGTCCTTTAACCAGTGATCTGAAATTCACTGTTTTTATCTGCTGAATTATTTAATATTTGGAAATACTGAAGCTGAATCACATATAACCAATTATAAGGAGGAGGCAGGAGTCAAAGAAGATCCCCAGGGTCCCTGCTTAGGTGACAAGATGAGTATTCGTGCTTCTCATTAAGAATGGAATATGCTAAGAATTAAGAATCACAGGTTTGGGAAGGGGATGGACTTCACTTTTTGGATTTGCCAAGTTCCAACATCCTATGGAAATTTACTGTGCCTTTAAAACAGGTGAGTTGTAACCTTAGCCGTCAAGTTTTCCTTAAACTACTATGAGAAGCTTCTTTGTTTTTACAATTAATGGCCTTAATACTCTTTTTGTTTTCTTTTTCTTTTTTTTTTCTTTTTTTTTTTTCCTGAGACAGTTCTTGCTCTCTTGCCTTAGCTGGAGCGCAGTGATGCGATCTTGCCTCACTGCAATCTCCACCTCCCAGGTGCAAGCGATTCTCCTGCCTCAGCCTCCCAAGTAACTGGGATTCAGGTGCCCGCCACCATACCTGGCTAATTTTAATAGTTTTAGTACAGATGGTGATTCACCATGTTGGCCGGGCTGGTCTTGAACTCCTGACCTCAGATGATCCACCCACCTTGGCCTCCCAAAGTGCTGGGATTACAGTCGTGAGCCACCACGCCTGGCCCTCAATACTCTTATATGTCTTATTAATATTTTACTTTTTTAACTTACCTTGTTACCTTCTTTGTTGTAAAGCAGCGGTTCCCAACCCCCGGGCCATAAACTGGTCCATGGCTTGTTAGGGACTACGCCGCCCAGCAGGAGGTGAGAGGCTGGTAAGGGAGCAAAGCTTCATCTGTATTTACAGCCACTCCCCATTGCTAGCGTTACCACCTGAGCTCCCCCCCGTCAGATCAGCAGTGGCATTAAATTCTTATAGAAGTGTGAACCCTATTGTAAACTGCACATATGAGGAATCTAGGTTGCATGCTTCTTATGCGAATCTAATGCCTTATGACCTGTCACTGTGTTCCAGCACCCCCAGCTGGGATCATCTAATTGTAGGAAAACAAGCTCAGTGCTCCCACTGATTCTACATGATCATGAGTTGTAGAATTATTTCATTATATATTACAATGTAATAATAATAGAAGTAAAGTGCACAATAAATGTAATGCACTTGAATCATCCTGAAACCATCCATCTGCTCTGTCCATGGAAAAATGATCTTCCACCAAAGTGGTTCCTGGTGCCAAAATGGATGAGGACTGCTGTTTAAATCAGTAGCATGGAGAGGAAAGAGAGGAATGAATCCCGGCTCAAACTTTAGCTATGTGGTCTTGGCCAAGGCACTTAACTTTTCTGACCTTGTTTAAGTTAGGGTAATAGTAGCTTTCATGCAGGGTTTTCATTGTGAGGTTTAGAGGTAATACTTGCAAGGCACATAGTGCAAGTCCTAACAGTGTCATAAAGAGTACTGTTGAGTGTGCTTATGACATTATTTGATTTGCTAGCTCCAGTTCATTCATCAGTATTCAACTTGCATGTCATCCACACTGGGAAACCATACTGAATTGCCTTCATTTATCTGCCTATCTCTTAAGTGGTAAGACACTTGATGGTGAGACCGATAGCTTGCTCTGTGCTGTAATCCCAGGATCTAGCCCACAGCTAAATTACAGTAATTGTTAAATAGGTTAATTTCAGTTGCACATGTGCAGAGATTTTTTTTTCTTCACTTCTTCTGGCATTGTTCTAGAAACTTTAGGATTTCATGTTGTACATATTTTGGCTTGAATGCTATAGTTATATTGGTTTAGGCGTCAGAAATTGCCTATCTCCTATCACCATCATTTGAGTTTCTTGATGATTTGGACGGTTGTACATCTTGTCACTAATACTTCCCTGTATGACAGGCATATCTGATCAACATCTTGTCTTGGTTGGTTGTATTCAAAGGTTGAAAGCAAGATGGCTGAAAACTTTTTGGAGTGGAAAGTTATACCCTATGCACTTCCAAAAGGAATTTTGGAGAAGAAGTCACACTGGCATTGTTTGCTTTTCTTCTTGGTTTATAATTGCAGAGATGGGAGAAGTCTTGTGTTTCCAAGAGATAACATTCTTCCTGTGTTGCTGAGGCTCTGAGTGAAATAGCCGAGAGACAACTTGTTATCACACAGCTCCATGCTTGGCCAGGCTCTCTTTATTTGAACATCACCTGCCTTCCCCCCTGCCTGTAAAGAGTCTTCCTAATCAGAAATAATACTTGTTTTTGCCCCCAACCAGATCATAGCAGTGTGACAGCATTTGCTGTGTGGGTCTGTAATCCTAACTAGGTTGTGCATTTACATTTCTCTTTGTGTTTTTTAGGCCCCAGGGAGGAAAGAATGAGGAGAGTATGTATCTTTACACAAGCGATAGTGTGAGAACCCCAGCTAAAGCTTCAGCCACTAACTGGCTTTTAAAAACAAGAACAACAACAACGAAACCCTTTTTAGTTCAAACTAATTATAGGTTCACAGAAAGTTGCAAAGATGAACAGGAAATTCCATGTAGCCTTCGCTTAGTTCCTCCCAGTGGTAATGTCTTGCAAAACTCCAGAATACTGTCACAACTAAGAAATTGGCTTTGGTACATTGGCCCTTTAGCCCAGATGGTTGAGAAGTGTGGGAATGTCAGGTAGTTTGGTATTAGCAGAGCTGCTGTTCAGCCGGAATGTTCTACAATGCCATTCCAGTCCACATCTGCTCTGGTGTTATATATAAGCTCGATAGTCTCCGCTAGCTAGAAGAAACATGTTAGGCTCTGCAGCCCTTTTGGATGCTAGTAAGAGCTGTTATTGATAGAATATTCGTATGATACATTGATAACTTAACATGGACAATTCCTATAAGCAGACATGAGCATTTCGTTTGCACGTAAGATTCACACTGCCTTTGATCTTGGAAATTTCAGGGTCCTGAATATGGAGCACCCCAAAATGCTAGAGAAGGGTGAAGTGGCGGGATGCCTCACTTCAGTTATTCCATTCCTGGCTGCCAAACGCATTTAAAGAAAACTTGAGGAAGAAGTGACCGAGCACCAAGGTGTGACCCTGTTTTCCCCAGGGCTTCACGTTCTGTTTTGCTCTCTCTTTAATGACTGTGATTTTTGCTATTTCAAGGAAGAGATTTGCCAGCTTCAGAGCATTTGGAATCAGTATCACCGTAAATAAGAACATAATGAAAAAAAAAACACACCCCAGCCTGTAGACAAATTTGATTGCTGAAATTCATGTGTTATTATTAGAATCATCTGCAAATGCCAGACTTTCAAATGCCTTTGATGGGGTAAGATAGGGGAATGCTCTTTTAAATGGGGGAGACAACTTGGAGCTCTCACCTAGATAGCTTATAGCCTATGCGTACTATGATGTTTCCTTGTAGGTTTGGGCTACTCATATTTATTTTCGAAAAGGTAAAATTTAAATGGAAGAAGCAGTAGAGAGGAATTTCTTAACAAAGGAATTGGAAGCTGAGATGGCTTTCCTTTACAAAGTGCCTCTCATGAATGCACAACTCAGTGTGATATATTTAGTTTAACACTTTGGTGTTTTGCACCTCACATCTCTTTGCTTTTCTTTTCGTCTGTTGCTTTCTTTTGTCCTTGCTTTGATCTCACTATGGAATCGCCCTCAAAATGCTTTCATACATAGCAAAAGCTTCCCTCTTTAATCTCTCTCATTCTTCCTGAAGTTTCTTCTCACTCTTGCCTCATTTTTGCTCTAGCCCATAGTCAGCAAGTGCATTATTTAAGTCTGCAAAGCTGAGAGATGCTCAGAGAATAAAATATGCAGTGCAGCCACCTCCTGGGTTATTTCATCCTGCCGTTTTACATGCTTGCTTCCTCACCATGGCTATTCTTCAAGCCCAGGATTTCAGAGACAGATGGGCCCATGCCATAGTGGCAAAGCTGGGGTAGGGTGTGTGTATATCTACCAGATATGTGGCTCCTGTATCCCTCAGGCTTCTTCAGAGCTTCACTGTATTGTTCAGAAGAGTTGGAAGCCCAAAAGGTTCCCTGGCTGCCCAGTCTTTTGAAACCTCTTAATCAGCCCTTAGGTCTCTTCTCTGTGGAGTATCGACCACAGTGAGCAGAAGGCAGCCTAGAAAAAGTAGGCGCCTGCCTCAAGTCCAGAGCCTGCTGCTCCCATCCTGCAGCCTGGCCAACTTTCCACTCATGGTTACAGCCCTAATCCTTTATCTTCCCTCTCTGAAACTGGTGCTGATGGCTGCAGATTCAGAAGAAAATGGGATCATCATACTGGTGCTTTGCACTCGCATTGGTCCTCATGCAACCCTGTGCAGTGGAATAAGGCTGTATACACTGATAATTAGTCTATAATCAGAGGTGTGGGTGCTTCCAAGCTACCAGAGGGAGCCAACTCTCAGGACAAGCCCAGGCCAGGCCACAGCAGCTTTGTATTAGCAGACAAACAATTTCAGATTTCACAACATCACATTCACAGGAATCAGAGGTAGAGTGGTGATGTGTGTAGGCATGTCACTTACAAGTGGTGTGACCTTGGGAAAGTTGCTGGCCCTCTGTCTTAGTCCATTTGGGAACTGCTGTAATAAGTACCTTAGGCTGGGTATTATGGCTCATGCTTATAATCCCAGCACTTTGGGATGCTGAGGTTGGAAGATCACTTGAAGCCAGGAGTTTGAGAGCAGCCTGAGCAACATAATAAGACCCCATGTCTACTAAAATAAAATAAAATAAAATAAAATAAAATAAAATAAAATAAAATAAAAATAAGGCATCGTGGTGCATGCCTGCAGTCCCAGCTACTTGGGGGGCTGAGGCAGAAGGATCGTTTGAATCCATGGGTTGGAAGCCACAGTGAGAGCTATGATCATTCTGTTGTACTGTAGCCGGGCTGACAGAGGGAGACTATTTTTCTAAAAAAAAAAAAAGAAAAAGTAAAATAAAGAAATAATACCTTAACTATTATGTATCCATAAAAATCAAAAATAACGAAGTTAAAAAGAAATGCCTTAGACTTGGTAATTTACAAACAATGAAATTTATTGCTCACAATTCAGGGGCCTGGGAAGTCCAAAGTCAGTGTCTGGTGAGGGCCTACTCCTCATAGATGTCTGTGTGTTTCCATGTGTAGTAAGTGGTGAACCAGCTCCCTGGGGCCCCTTTTGTAAGGACACTCAACCCATTCATGAGGGTAGAGTCCTCGTGACCTAATCACCTCCCAAACACTTGCCCTCTTAATACCACCCCATGGAGGCATTGATTGGCATTTAATGTATGAATTTTGAGGGAACACAGACATTCAGAGCATAGCATGCTCTCTGTGCTTCCCATTTTCTCATCTGTAAAGTGGGGTTGATCATGCCCTTATCTCACAGAGTCTTTAAGAGGTATGAAGGAGTTGCTGTAGGCCAACAGCTTGTGGCTCCTAATAAGGACTCAGTAAGTATGAAGACAAATGTTGTGGAATGTTACAAGTTTCCAAGACAGCCCATTCACTGGTTCAATTACCAGAGGAGATCTAATTTGGCTGACTAGTGTTCTGGAGTGTTTCCTGATTAGCTGACATTTTTAGTCAGCTTGGTTAGCAATTTGGGGATATAAATATTTCATTATAGATACAGACAAGCATAGTATTTGAAATGTTTGAAAAATAGTGATTGTCAGCAGAAAAGGAACTCTGGCATTGGTGAAATCTGCCTCCCCAGTTAGTATTCTCAGTGAGAAACTAACAAAGTTTACACATCGGGCCCCTCCCTTGCACGGGTGCCCTTCGAGGTCATCTGATGACCCCTTGCTGTGTGTTTACATGTCATGCATTTTTGGTAAACTTAGAAAAGTAAGCTTTTAAAATGTTTCTCAAAGAGAATGCCCCAAATTGTATAAATTTCAGGTCCCACAAAACCCAGCGTTCATTTCTGGGATTTGCTATTTCCATTGGACAGATAAGAAACCCCTATGCTGCATAAGCGGGATATGCAACCTAGTTTCTCCCCGCTCCACCATCTTTTGTTCATTTTTAAAGATAAAACTTTAAAACTTTGTCTAATAATATTTTTAAAATATTTTAAAATGGTCTTTGTATGGCTGCTTTTATACATTTAGCTGATTCGTTATTGTATGGCTGCTTTTATACATTTAGCTGATTGGTTATTTCAGGCATAAATTTATTCCCAGGCACACCTGCATTTCCAGGTGTTTTTTGTTTTTTGTTTTTTTTGAGATGGCATCTTACTCTGTCACCCAGGCTGGAGTGCAGTGGTACAATCGCCGCTCACTGCAACCTCTGCCTCAAGCTGGGCTCCCACCTCAGCTTCCCAAGTAGCTAATACCCAAGTGTTTTCAGTCTGTGTTTTATGTTCTGTCTAGGGTATCGAAGTTAATTCTTACATATATAAAATATTGAAATCTCTCAGAAAAAAAGAAAAAAAAGAGATGATGCAGAAATGTCAAGTGTCCTGACTAACATCTATGCTAAACTCTGTGTTGAAGACCATTTTTTTCACTGTGATCTCTGTCATAAGTCCCTAAGCATAGAGAGCTGGACGTTTCCATCGGGGTGGAGAGAAAGGCTGGCATCTGGGAGGGCCCAGAGTGTGGACACCACGCAGGGACTGGATTCTCTCCACATCCAGTCTGGAAGAGCTCAGGAACTCAAGTCCTATCAGGATGAGGAGTCTTATCTAAGTGTCTCACCAGATGCTTCCAGACAGAGGTAGCCTTGGAAACCCATTGAACAAGCTAGGAGCAGAGATGTGCCCAGGGAGAAGGTGGCCTAGGAGGAACCCAGGGGAGGGACAGACCAGCTGACCAGACTGGGTTTTAGGGGCAAGCCTCCAGTCCACCAGTTACCAACATGGGGGTTGGAAGGACCCCATGGCCACAGAATATGAATCAGACTTTCAACAAGGTCAAGGATTTTAAATTCACACACTCAGGCTGGGCATGGTGGCTCATGCCTGTAATCCCAGCACTTTGGGACGCCAAGGCAGTAGCATCACTTGAGCCCAGAGTTCAAGACCAGCCTCAGCAACATGGTAAAACCCTGTCCCTTCAAAAAATAAATAACAAAATTCGCCAGACATGGTGGTGCATCCTTGTAGTCCCAGCTACCCGGGAAGCTGAGGCAGGAGAATCACTTGAGCCCAGGAGTTGGAAGCTGCAGTGAGCTATGATCTGGCCACTGCATTCCAGCCTGAGTGACAGAATGAGACCCTCTTTCAAAACAAAACAAAATTACACACAACATAAAATCACTTCTTCTTCTGCACTTTCAAAACTAACAGACATAAAAGACCACATATTTTATGACTCCATTTTCATGAACTATGTGTATTAGGCAAATTTATAGGGACAGAAAGCATGTTAGTGGTCACCAGGGGTTGGGAAAGGGGAGACGGGGAGCAGCTGCTCAGTAGGTATGGGGTTTATGTTTGGGGTGATGAAAAAGTTATAGATAGTGGTGATAGTTGCACAACATTGTGAATGTACTTAATGCCAGTGAATTGTATATTGTAAAAAGGTCAAAACATTTTAAACATGGTAAAAACAATGAAAAAAGTGAACCAGTGCTTTTGAGATGTTTGGGGTTTGCATGAGAATGACCTGGGGGTGCTGTCCAGTTCCACTAAGGCCCACTGAATTAGGGATACCGAGAAAGGAGCCTTGGAACCTACATTTTCATAAGGTCCCCAGTGATTCTCACTCTGGGAATACTGGCAGGCATTTCCATTCTATTTTGTTTCTTAATTGGAATGTGCCATATGTGCTATTTTCTCGTCCCCAGCTGTCACAACCCATGTATTCACAGTGAGCAGCGTGCCCAAACCTCAGCAGTTGCTGGCAGGGAGAGGTGTTGGTGATAAACGTGGCAGTGGTGGCAATGGGGGTTGATGGTGTCAGAAGGAGTGTTGATAGAATTGTGGCATTAGTAACAGTGGTAGTAGGAACAGGGAGTGAAAGCAGAAGGCAGGACCATATGGGATCCTTGTCCAGGGACTGACCCGATTGTGAGATTGCCCCACGCAGAAGTGGCCAGCCATCAGAATCCCAGTTTTGGAGCCAAGCTTGGTGGCTCACACCCATAATTCCAGAGCTTTGGGAGGCCAAAGTGGGGGGATTGCTTGAGGCCAGGAGTTTGAAACCAGCCTGGGTAACATAGTGAGACCTCATCTATACAAAATAAAATAAATTAGCTGGGCATGGTGGTGTGTGCTGGTAGTTCCAGGTACTCAGGAGGGTGAGGCAGGAGGATCGCTTGAGCTCGGGAGGTTGAGGCTGTAGTGAGCCATGATTGCACCACTTCACTCCAGCCTGGGCAACAAGGCCAGACCCTGTCTCTGTCTCCGTATATGTGTGTGTATGTATGTATATATTTATTTATTTATTTACTTATTTATATGTATTTTATATATATACTGTGTGTGTGTGTATATATATGCATATATACATATATACACATACATATATATAAACTCACACACATACACACACACACATTTAAAAAAAAAAATATATATATATATATATTTAAAAAGATTCCAATTTTGGAAATGGCATGGCCAACCCTCACCATGTAGGCCAAGGTCACTTCCAGAGGGTTCAATCTTTTAGATGAGGCAGGACAAGTAGGTCCTAGGCAGTGGGGAAAGTGGAGATGAACAGGGCAACACTGCGATTCTGGAATGTCAGCTCAGTTGGGGTAAGCTCTGGCCCACATTCGGGGTCTAGTTCATCCCAGATTGAGTTAGGCAGGGGGGTAAATGCTAAGCCAGAGCCACCCAATAGGCACTTAGCAGACCAGCTGATGCAGCAGCTTCCCATTTGAAGCTTGTAAGAAATACAAGTTATTGGGCCACCTCAGACTTACCGGTGATTCCAATGCAGATTGAAGGTAGAGGAACACTCACTCATCTAAGCTTACACAGATTCTCCCAAATCTCCATACTTCGAAGGGCAATTGAAATATTCAGTAAGTCTCATCATCAAGGCTTAATAACTGTATGAGGGTTGAGAGGTCAGGTTGCCCACCATTGTGGATGCGCAGACTTGGCCTAATCCTGGACTGGGTGGCCACTTCCCAAGCACACATAAAAAATCCCAAGCACTGAGACTTTTGCATTGGTTCTGGAAGCAGGTGGAGCTGAGTCTGTTTTAGGACCACCAGGTTCATATGTCCACTGTGCAGTAACAGACCAATTACGCTGAGACAGCAGGGTTTGCAACAGAGAAAGAGTTTCATGATCATAGGGTAGCCAAGTGAGGAGACAGGAAAAGATCCTCAAATCCACCTCCCCGAGGATTTCTGGGCTGGGGATTTGAAGGGGATCATGGAAGGTGAGAGGCTGGAGAATCAAGGTCATTCATTGATCAGGGTAAAGGGGATGACATTATCAAGATGTGGAAACTGCATTCTTTGGTGAGGCAGCTTCTTGTGGAGTCCTTCAGACCAGCTGATGTCAGCAGTTTCATTGGTATGGAGGACATGAAAGAATATCTCAAAGGGAAAACTTAATGTTTTATAATGTTCAAGTTGTTATCAATAGAACAGTTAAGGGGGACTGTAATCTTGTAACAGGGTCTATTGTGCTAGGCATTCTAGTACAACAGGCACCAAGAAACTATGACAAAACAGATCAGAGACTAATGATTAATGCTGAATGTGCTGCATGCTTGGTTTATTTTAATTTCCCCCTCCCTTCTTTCCTGATTTTTTTTTTTTTTTTTTTTGAGACAGAGTCTCACTCTATTGCCCAGGCTATAGTGCAGTGGCATGATCTTGGCTCACGGCAACCTCCACCTCCCAGGTTCAAGCGATTCTCTCACCTCAGGCTCCTGAATAGCTGAGATTACAGGCGTGTGCCACCAAGCCAGGCTAATTTTTAGTAGAGACGGGGTTTCACCATGTTGGCCAGGCTGGTCTTGAACTCCTGACCTCAGGTGATCCACCCACCTCGGCCTCCCAAGGTGCTGGGATTACAGGCGTGAGCCATTGCGCCCGGCCTCCTGATTAATTTTATAAAGTGTATAGGGGCAATTTCAAGTCTACTAGGTCAATACTTGCTCCTGAGCAGGGCTCTGAGACCAGGGATGGTGCCAATAGTTTATTCTGTCATATCACTGAAAGTGCAGGATTGAGACAGAATTCTGTAATGTTCTTTGCTTTAGTTCTTACTGTTTCATAGCTTTATTTTCGTCAATTTATGCTCCATAAGCCTGGATGACATGTGTTTGTTTTATTGTTAAGGAGCAGGTGTGCATACCTCCCTCTCCAGTCCTTCCTGATCACAAGCAGTGTTCGCTTCTCCCCCTCAACCTCCTCAAATGCTGTTTATCAAAATCTTAAAAAACACAAGGGTTCCCAAATGGCACTTGGCCAATTTTTTATTGGATTTTATAACATTTATTTTTGTCAAAATGAGTTTCTGCATTTATTTTTGCAGAAGGTAAACATTTATTTTTGCAGAAATGAGTTTCTCTTTTCTTCTCTGAGTGTGTTCGTGAGGAAAAAGAGAAAGTAAGATGTTTTTCTTAGTGTTTTTATAACATCCTAAAATGGTTTAATCTGTTAAGGATGATAAAGGATCTTAGGTGAGGGAGTGACTTTCTTTTTTTTCCTTTTTTGAGAGAGTCTCTCTCTGTCGCCCAGACTGGAGTGCAATGGCACAATCTCAGCCCACTGCAACCCCCGCCTCCTGGGTTCAAGCGATTCTTCTACCCCAGCCTCTCGAGTAACTGGGATTACAGACATGTGCCACCACGCCTGGCTAATTTTTGTATTTTTAGTAGAGATAGGGTCGCACCATGTGGCTAGGCTGGCCTCGAACTCCTGAGTTCAAGTGACCTGTTTGCCTAGGCCTCCCAAAGTGCTGGGATTATAGGAATGAGCCTCCATGCCTGGCTAAGGGGGTGACTTTCTAACCAGTGTCAGGTTGGGGATTTGTGTGCTTCTATGGGGGCCTGGGGACCTGGTTTTACTTGGTTAATTTATAGACTCATTCTCTTTAAGGTGAATTTGGGCTCTTGCACCCCATCTCAACTTCAGTTTCTCTCCATTTTCAAATCTCAACACCCTAATGCTCTTAGGCAGTCTCAAATATGTTCCACCAGAGCCGGGCTTTCTGGAAGTCCTTCTTGAGATGTCCTCATCCAGTTCTCTCTGTGTTGACCCTGTCCCTGCAGGAGACAGCTGAATCTGGAGGGATTTCTTTTTTTCCCACTGGTACCATCGGAGGCCTCCTGTTTGTCTAGATCAACGGGCCATTCTCAGCTCTCATTTTCTCTAATGCATTTGACTTTCCTGACCCAGGAAGTTGAGTAGCTTTTTGAGGACAGGGACTCTGTCCTTCTCACCCACAGAGACTCCTTTAAATATTTATAAAATGAATGCACATATCTTTCTTCCAGAAACTCTGCCAAACACTTTACAGGATAATGCTTCGGAACTGGCGTCATAGGAGCATTATCCTGTAAAGTGTTGGACTCGGTTTTCAACACCTCCAGATGATGCTCTTGGGCTCTCGGATTTGAGAACTGCAGTTCCTCCTTGGAGGCCCATCTGTACTGCCTTGAGCATGGCTTCTCCAGCCCTTCTTCCTTCTACATTCTCTATCCAGCCCTCTACAAAATAAAAGAAATTAGCTGGGCATGGTGGTGCATGCCCCTAGTTCTAGCTGCTCAGGAGGCTGAGGCAGGAGGATTGCTTGAGCCCGGGAGGTGGAGGCTGCAGTGAGCCATGATTGCTCACTAGCCCTTCTTCCTGTCTCCTAACTACATGTGTTCCACAAAGTGTGGTTCTAAGTCTTCTTCCCTGCGTTTCCTGGAACTGTCACCCTCTCATGGCCATCAGAGTCTCGTGCCCAAGCTTGAGTACAGTGGCACAATCTCAGTTCACTGTAACTTCCGCACCACCAGGTGCATGTGATTCTCCTGCCTCAGCCCCACTGACTGGCTGGGATTACAGGTGCCTGCCACCATGCCCAGCTAGTTTTTGTTCTTAATAGAGATGAGGTTTCTCCATGTTAGGACGCCATCTCTCGTCACACAGTCCCTGACACCTCTGCCCTGTTTTCTCCCCTCCAGACCATTGTCGTGGTTCAGATGCCTAACCCAGAATGTCCTCTGGCCCCCTCAACCTGTCCTCAGAGAAACTCATCAACTTGTTCTTCCTTTTTTCTTCTTTTTCTCTTTTTAGATCAATTGTATCTGGCCGAGTGTGGTGGCTCACACCTGTAATCCTAGCACTTTAGGAGGCAGAGATAGGGGGATCACTTGAGGCCAGGAGTTCGAGACCAGCAGGGACAACATAGCAAAACACTGTCTCCACTAAAAATACAAAAATTAGCTGGGTATGGTGGCAGGCGCCTGTAGTCCCAGCTACTTGGGAGGCTGGGGCAGGAGAATTATTTGAACCCAGGAAGTGGAGGTTGCTGTGAGCTGAGGTCACGCCACTGTACTCCAGCCTGGGTGGCTGAGCGAGATTCCATCTGAAACATAAAATAAAATAAAAATAAATCAGTGGCATCTTCCCAGTTTCCTAGACTGAAATGTTGGTGCTCATGATACTGTCATCTAAGTAGATACAATTTTTCACTTAGGTGTTTTTTGGTGTGCTTATGTATTCTAGAATAGTGAGAGCTCATGTCCAAATCTTCTGCATAACTTAACAACTTTTTCCTTGAATGCTCCCAGCCAAAACAATTTCTCTCTCTCTGCGACTCCTCACAGCACTCTTCCTCCATGGCCATTATTTTTTTGTGGGGATGGGGGGGCCATTAGCTTCATTTACCTTATAATATTAAATATTATAATTTATTTTTATTTATTTATTTTTTAGGTGGAGTTTTGCTTTTGTCGCCCAGGCTGGAATGCAGTGGTGCGATCTCGCCTCACTGCAACCTCCGCCTCCCAAGTTCAAGCGATTCTCCTGCCTCAGCCTCCCGAGCAGCTGGGATTACAGGCACCCGCCACCACACCTGGCTATTTTTTTTTTTAGAAGAGACGGGGTTTCACCATGTTGGCCAGGCTGGTCTCGAACTCCTGATCTCAGGTGATCCACCTGCCTTGGCCTCCCAAAGTACGCCTTCCTGTAATTTTTAAACATATCTCATCTCCTTAACTCAATTGTAAGCATCTTGAGGGAGCACTTGTGTCTGGATTGTCTTTGAGCACAGGCCAGAGCACAACTCAGTATCTTATAAAGTCCAGAATCACACTGCAGGGACTGGGAAGAGAAGCCTGCTCAGTGTCACTTGTTCTTAAGCCCTGATCATTGGATGGTGGCATCTGCCTCGCTGTTTCCATATGCTGTTGTTTGGAACAGTGTATCCCTGTACCTTGTAAGAGTGAGAATGGTGTCTACTGCTATACAGTAGGCCCTAGACTTTATGGATGATTTTGGCGGCTGGGCGCAGTGGCTCATGCCTGTAATCCCAGCACTTTGGGAGGCTGAGGTGGGTGGCTCACCTGAGGCCAGGTGTTTGAGACCAGCCTGACCAACATGGTGAAACCCCATCTCTACTAAAAATACAAAATTAGCCACGCGTGGTGATGCGTGCCTGTAGTCCCAGGTACTCAGGAGGCTAAGGCAGGAGAATCACTTGAACCCAGAAGGTAGAGGTTGCAGTGAGCTGAGATCGCACCACTGCATTCCAGCCTGGGCAACAAGAGGGAAACTCCATCTCAAAAAATAAAAATAAAAATGATATTGACTAGTTTGAAAGACAAGCTGTTGTTCATAGGAAGTTATGCAATTAATCAACATTAATAAGTATGATAAACCAATTATTATTAGATTTACCATTTATTGAATGCATGTTGAGTGTTTTCTATATAGCTTTTCCTTTAGTCTTAGCAGCCATAAGGCTAGTACCAAATGATTAGGCTTTACCCTTTTACTCCTTTAATACCTCCCAAAACTCTTTAGATATGAGAAGGCCAGTGGTAATGACCCACACTTTCTTTTGCCAGCCTTACTGATCCATACCCATATATCTCCCCCAAAGTCTTGCAACTGCTTAACAAATGAGGAACTCATTTGATACCCAGATGTGGTGAGTAATGTAGCCAGGAGCTGACATCCTGTTCGTGGGAAGAGCCACGACCAGGTCACAGGTCACGTGGCAGCTAAGAGCTAACAGTGCCTGCGGAACACCTGGCATGGTGCCCAGTGCTCAGCATTCAGAATGTTCTCCCTGAACTTAACGGAGATTCCTGCAGTCACAAGCCAACCCTGGTCACCAGGGGGGATTCGCCTTGTAGCATTCCATGATCTATGGCCTTTGGTGACATGTCCCTGAGTACCCCAGCACCCGTGCAGGGTGTATGGAGTGCAGGTATCTAAGAATCCCCTCCCTGTTAGCCCCTCATTTTCCTCCCTATACCTGGTGATTTTTATGCACACAAAGTATCGCTGTTTTTTTTTTTTTTTTTTTTAAGATGTCTTTATTTTTATTTATTCTGAAAATTAAAGACCAGGTCTTGCTCTGTTGCCCAGGATAGAGTGCAGTGGTGTAACTATAGCTCACTGCAGCCTCCAATTCCTGGGTTCAAGTGATCCTCCTGCTTTGGCCTCCTGAGTAGCCAGGAGTACAGGTGCACAACACCAGACTCGGCTGAGTATCAGTCTTTATGTCTATAGAGTTAGATTCAGCTGAATTGTGTTTCAGCTCTCCCGTTACCACAAATGTGACCTCGGAACAGGTTAGCCTCTCTAAGATTATGTCTTCATTTGCAAAATAGAATTAACGTAGTTAATTAATGGAATTAATCTAGCAACCTCCTGGGGTTTCTGCAAGGATTAAATTAGCTCATAGAAATGCACTTTCCCACCTGCTTGTTGCAGAAGGGAGGGCATTCAATCCCTGGTAGCTTTAGTTCTGCCTCCAAGCTAGCATTTCTACTACTGAGCAGAGACTTATTTTGCGTCCCAAGGCACGTACTGTAAGAATGAGTCTGTGTGCAGATGGAAAAGCCCGTATAGAAATTGATAAACCGGATGGACCCATGGGGTAGCAGGAGGACAAGGACAAGGATTCTGGTCAAGTTTGGGGGGAGGGCCACGAAGAAAAAGAATCCTGAAGGACGTCTGCCGGCTCATAGCAGCCAGGATATAAAAGCCAGGCCTGGTTCCCATCCAGCTGTACGGATTGCAGACCGTCAGAAGATAGCTATCCTGGGTGAATGCATCAGAGATGTCGTCTGACTCCTAGACTGATGAGATTTTCTTTTCTGCCAGAATTACTAACATGCGATTTTTTTTGAGATCTTTGAACTCGCTGAAGATCTGTGGGCATTGCAGTGGGTTAGATGCAAATTTGAAGTGACATGTTTATAGACCTTCTTGCATTTTTGTTATTTGCAGAGGAGCTGAAGGTCCCCCTGGAGGAGTATGTCCACAAACGCTACCCCGGGCTGGTGAAGGTGGTGAGAAATCAGAAGAGGGAAGGCCTGATCCGCGCTCGCATTGAGGGCTGGAAGGTGGCCACCGGGCAGGTCACTGGCTTCTTTGATGCCCACGTGGAATTCACCGCTGGCTGGTAGGTCATGAGCTGAAACTCAGGGGTGCTCAAGACCTGCATTGTGGTTGAGAGGGGCTGGAATGCGGGAGGTGGGACATTTCGCCTGTTACCTGTAGGGGCACTGGGAGAACAGAGAAAGACTCATTGAAGAAGAAAGTGAGACCATTGTCTGGGATAAAACTGGGGAGCAGGGAGAAATTTACCTGCCGTCTGTTCAGTTCATCATCATTGGCATCATCATCATCATCAAAATCCCCAATGAAAATAGTGTATCAGGCTGGGCACGGTGGCTCACGCCTGTAATCCCGACACTTTAGGAGCCCAAGGTGGGTGGATCATTTGAGATCAGGAGTTTGAGACCAGCCTGGGCAACATGGTGAGACCCTGTCTCTACTAAAAATACAAAAATTAACCGGGCATGGTGGAGCACGCCTGTAGTCCTGGCCACTCGGGAGGTTGAGGCAAGAGAATTGCTTGAACTTGGGATGCCAAGGTTGCAGTGAGTCTAGATCACACCACTGCACTCCAGCCTGGGTGACAGAGAGAGACTCCATCTCAAAAAAAAAAAAAAAAAAAAGAAAGAAAAAGAAAATGGTGTATCAAGTAGACAAAACTCAACAGAATCCTTGCAAATGGGACAAGAAGTCATAATTTTCTTGTTCTCTTTTCCTTCTTTGCTGCTGTCTTTGCAGGTTGATGGTTGACTGTCATTGTGAGAAAAGAGATATAGTTATAATTCTGACCACTCAGGTAAAGCTCCCCAGAATTATCTTTCACATCATTCGGAGGAAGGTGAAGCGTATTTTCTGCAGATATGGCCCTGATATTTTTCTAGGTGGAAAGAACAGAGTGTGAGAAACTGGTTGAGTGTACGGGGAGTAGAAGATTTTGGATGCACAAAGAGTGAGGCCACAAAAATGCCAAAATCATGTTAAAATTGGAATAGAACTTTCCCGTTTTAAAGCGTGGTCAGATGATTGTTGCTAAGTAACCAATGATCCATCAAGTTAGAGGTTAAATAACCTGTACCTGGGTTGCTTAATTAGTAAGAAGCAGAGTCTTGTATTTCACAAATTGTTTATTTACACTTATTGAGGCTGTCTTAAGTAAGTGTTGTTCACTGTACTAGATTCGAAGAACCAGTATCCCATCACTAATTAACATTAAAATGTCTGTTCTTCATTTGCAACAACCAATAAACCAATGTTTATGCATATGACCACTTAAGAAACCCGGGACCACTGATAACACTGACCCCTTCAAGTGCACGCTGGGGTCTGTTGCCATCTCAGACACCAATTTTCCCTCCCAGTTTTTTGCTGTCATCAAACTCTGGTGACACCCAGCTGCGTGTCTTCAGCCCCCATCTCTCTCCTGAGCTCCAGAGCTGTTTATCTCTAGTAATAATCATTCCCAAAGTGTGGTGCCCAGACCCGCAGCATCCACAGAATCTGAGAACTTGTCAGAAATACAAATTCATTGGCTCCACCCAGTCGCCTGAAATCACAAGCCGTGCAGGTGGGATCCAGCAGTCTGTTGTAACCAGCCCTCCAGAGGACTCTGATGCATGCTCCAGTTTGAGAAGCACTGAGCCATAATGGAAGCCTTCTGAAAAAGATGCACGCCAATGTTCTGTCACAGCCTCAGGCCTGGCATACCTTGTCTTTTCCTTGGCATCATTGCGTCCTCGTTTCTTTCCTTTCAAAACTGGTTGCCCCCCACATATGTCCCTTTCCCTTGATTTTCCCCTTGCCCTCATGTTACTCATCGCTTCAACCTCCAGCTTCAGCCAGTTTTGTCTGCCGTTTCTCCTGTCTCCCTCTTTCAAGAGTGTCTTGACCACTACTCTCCCAGCTTGGTTCTTCCTTGACATTCACCTAAACGAATGCGGTCACTGCTGAAACTCATTCTTTTGACAGATACTTGCTAGATGCCTACTGTATCCCCTGGTGGTGTTCTAGGTTTGGGGTTTGCCTGGCATTGAGTGATTTCTCAGGACTTGCAGTGGTAAGGCTGGAAGAGTCCTGCACAAACTGGGACAGTTGGACACTAAACTGGGGTTCAAAATCTGGCAAGTTTGGTATCTGCCCTCAAGTCTACAGTCTAATTCTAGTCTATCTAATTGAATCCACCTATCATCTGATTCTCCCTGATGTCTGTGACTTTAGTCTTTGCCATTCAGACTCATTTTCCACACATCTACCCGGGTGGCATAGAGCCCTCTCTGAATTAAAACCCCCTGGTGGTTCTCCATTACAAGGTAGATAGCATGTCTCAACTTTTACCAGGTTCTACTGCAATAAAAGTCTCCAGTCACAATGACTTACAGCAATACATGTTTCTCTCTTGTCTGCATGGCACATCAGCTGCGGTTGTCTGACTGTGGCTGTGCTTTTATCCTCTGTGTTCTGAGAGTCAAGGAATCCTCCTATCTAGAACATCCCATCTTTGTGGCTCAGGGAAAAGAACAGTGGCTGAACTTCGAAATGGCTGTTAAAGTTTCTGCTCTGATGTGACACCGTCACTTTCACTCACATCCCATTGGCAAACCAATTCACATGTCCAGGTTAAATGTTAATTGGAGGTTGAGGAAGGAGTGTGCTTCTCTAGGGAAGCATTGCAGGCCATCTGGTAATAGGCAGGACATCCCCAGGGAGGAGGGAGCAAATTATTGGGAATCGTCATACATTGTCTAGTAGACAGTAAGATCAAACTTCTCAGCCACAGAAATATCATTGGGGTTGGGCACGGTGGCTCACACCTCTCAGCACTTTGGGAGGCTGAGGCGGGTGGATCACCTGAGGTCAGAGTTCGAAACCAGCCTGGCTAACATGGCGAAACCCTGTCTCTACTAAAAATACAATACAGGTGCCTGTAATCCCAGCTACTCAGGAGGCTGAGGCAGGAGAATCGCTTGAACCTGGGAGGCAGAAGTTGCAGTGAGCTGAGATCGCGTCATTGCATTGTAGCTTGGGAGACAAGAGTGAAACTCCATCTCAAAAAAAAAAAAAAAGAAATATCATTGGAACCCAGGTCTTCTGCCTCCATACTCAGTGACTCTTACTGCTGGTGGATGGGCTGAACTGAATGTTTCTATATGCATGGTCTGGGCTTGTGTGGGGTTCATCATGTTTCATCAAGGAGGTAGTGGAGCTTCAGAATTAAGACATGAACCGGACCATCTAGTTTAGAAACCTGATTCTACCACCAGTTGGCTGTGTAGCCTGGAGCAAGCTGCTTAACCTCCCTGGTCCTCAGTTTCCTCATTTGGATAATGCTGATCATCGCATCTACCTCATAAGATTATCTTGGGGGTTGCATTAGTCAGCACATGGGAAATATTTAGAATGGCGCCTAACACTAGTAAGTGCTCAATAAAGATCAGCTGTCATTAGCTCATAGGAACAATAGCCTGTGTTCAGAGATGATTAGCAAAGGCAGCTGCACAGTCACTGTGACTTGAATAAGGTGGGGAAAATGATCTAGGAGTTGAGAGGAAGAACTCCCACAGGAGAGGTGGTGCTTGGTCTTGGGACCAGGTGGTGAGAGAGGTGGGAGAGGTGGTACTTGGTCTAAGCCTTGTTAGATGGCTGGGCTTTCAGCCAATAGCAAAGGGCATTCCCAGGGGAGAATTTCATGAGTGGAGACTTGGCCAGGGCCATGCTCCTAAGCCTGCCTGGAAGCCTTGGAAAATCAGTGCCATTTGGCTTCAGCTTATATGGTGTGTGCAGAAGTATTGGAAGCAGGTAATGGCCCAGGGTATATTTTATTGCTCATTTTAAATAGAAAGATGAGATGAGCCAACAGGTAATTCAGTAGCTGCAAATGAAAAGAGATGGGTTGTCGACTGTGTGTTCTCATTATTCTTCCCGATAATGCAGAGGAATGGGATTTTCGCTTGACTCTGTTCCAAAACCTGCATTCTGTTCTAAGCTGGGAGATTAATGCGCTGGCTTAGGAGAGCCATCTTCTCCTTCTCGAATGTGGGAAATGATCCCTTCCCGCGCCTGCCTCGGAGATGCACGATGTTGGAGGTGTCTGACCATCTGCTGTCTCCTAAGCCAGCGGGCTACGCCTTGAACCTGAAGCCAGATCACTGACGAATGCCCGCTGCAGCCTCGAGCTGGGGAAGTGAGCAGGAAGCCAGGATTCTGCCTGCCTTTGCATTTAATTAGTTTCCAGTCTTCTATTGCTAACCAATTCAATTAGGTCCCTTCTAAGAAATCAAATCATCAATTAAAACAACTGAAATAATCACGCGCACACACACACACACACACACACACACACACAATTAAATCATCAATTAAAACAACGGAAATAATCATGCCAACACACACACACATACACACACACACACACATACACTCACACAAAATTAAAACAACTGAAATAATCATGCGTGCGTGCACGCACACACACACACACACACACAGAAGCTAGTGAAATATGTATTAAAACCAGGCCATCCCAGACAGAAGTGACCTATTTTGGGAAAGGAAATTCAGTGCCAGCAGAAAAAACAAGCGGTGGCAGTCAGTGCCCTAGGGGTAAACTGACGACACTGTATAAAACTGTCATGCAGTGTAAATCGTGGAGTCCACTGTCAATATGAAAGTGAGACTTGGCACTTTCTTGGGAAGGAGACCCCATGTTCTGAACTCTTGCTCTAGGCTTTTCAGGCTGGAGCAGGCATCACTGTAGTAATTCCAACAAGGGTGAAGGGGTGAGCTGATTTCATACACTTTACAGCCCAGGTGTGAAGCTGCAGGATCCAGCATGGACAGGTCCCTGGAAGCCTCAGTTTCCATCTGAGTTCCAGCCTTCCCGAAGCCCAGCCTTTTAGCTAAATGCTGTTCATTCCCTGTGGTCTTGGGAGGTGTGCCTCAGGAGAGAGAAGAAAGGTTTCATGTCTGTTTCTCTGTTTCAGGGCTGAGCCGGTTCTATCCCGCATCCAGGAAAACCGGAAGCGTGTGATCCTCCCCTCCATTGACAACATCAAACAGGACAACTTTGAGGTGCAGCGGTACGAGAACTCGGCCCACGGGTACAGCTGGGAGCTGTGGTGCATGTACATCAGCCCCCCAAAAGACTGGTGGGACGCCGGAGACCCTTCTCTCCCCATAAGGTCTGTGGCTGGTGACCCCTGGCGGCCAACAAGCCCCCAAATTCAAGGGTACAAAGGAGCCACTGAGAGAGGCCAGAAAAGCCTGCCTTGGGCTCGAGCAGCTGTGTGCACACAGCTCTCCAGGAGCCGTGGTTGTCTCAGGATCACAGCTTTCCTGCAGAGGGAGGATGTTGCATTTTGCACCTTTATGTAAAGTTTTCAAGTGCAGCTTTTCAACGGCGATACTGAGAAGTTTCAGATTGATAGTAATGTTCACACTTCTTTATTCTTCCTTGTCTAGGAGGAGCTGTGTTCAGAAACTTTTAAGGATGAAGTTTGAAAGTTATTTTTTCTGGGGCTATTTTATACTTGTTGAAGTCTTCTACTGTTGTTGTGTTTGCACTCTTTTTCATGATAGAAGATCATATAGAAAAGGACAAGGGGGTGTGGCATTCTGGGAAGCTGGAGGAACGTTGGAGAACTCTTTAGAACTCTTGTCCCGGGTCCCACCAAGCTGCCTCTCGGGATATGGAGATCAATATCTCGAGGCATAATTGCAAAATTCAAATAGAAAGGTTGAGGCTGGGCATGGTGGCTCATCCCTGTAATCCCACACTGTGGGAGGCCAAAGTGGTTGGATCACCTGAGGTCAGGAGTTCAAGATCAGCCTGGCCAACATGGCGAAACCCCTTCTTTACTAAAAGTAAAAAGATTAGACAGGCATGGTGGCAGGCACCTGTTATCCCAGCTACTTGGGAGGTTGAGACAGGAGAATCACTTGAACCTGGGAGGTGGAGGTTGCAGTGAGCTGAGATCATGCCATTGCACTCCAGCCTGGGCAACAAGAGCAAAACTGCATCTCGAAAAAAAAAAAGCAAGGAGGTTGAATGAATATTGATTTCAATGCTGTATTAGTTTCCTCTTGCTGCTATAACAAATTACTATGAAAACAATGACTTGAAACCACACAGATTGATGTTCTTACAGTTCTTGAGGTCGGAAGTTTGCAATGAGCCGATGGAACTAAAATAAAGGAGGGGTTGGGTCAGGAGGGCTGGGTCCTTCTGGGGGCTCTCGGGGAGATCTATCTCATTGCCTTTTCCAGCTTCCAGAAGCTGCCTCCTCCCTCGGCTCATGGCTATGTCGCATCTCCCTTTCTCTCTCTCTCTGGCATCCTTCATCATGTGACCTTTTCCTCCTTTGCTTCCTTCCCTCCCACTTATAAAGGCTCTTATGATTATATTTTGGGTCCATACAAATAATCCAGGATTATCTCCCATCTTGAGATCCTTAACTTAATGGCATCTGCAAAGTCCTTTTCCCAAATAAGGGACCATTCACAGGTTCCTAATCTCTGGAACCTGTGAATGGTCCCTTAGGAAAAAGTGAAATGGGAGTGTTCCCTTAAACCTTTGCAGGGCATATGACAGGGGTGTGGCTTGCTTCTTCAGCGCCCCACTGCTCAAACCCCTAGGGGGATCATGCAGATGGGTAGGTTTCGGGGAGCATTTTGGGACTCCGACTCCATGGCAGTCTCTAGGGTTGAGTGTTTATGGCTCCTGAAGCCTCCGTTGGTGTGTGTTACAATGTACTCTTTCAGCTTTGCCATCTGCAGGCAGGTTGTGTTAATTAGCTTAGTTAGACCCTCTGGCTTATCACAAGGACAGAGGGCTTTCTGTATCCCGGGTCCTTGTCCTCGTGTATCAGAAAAACCAGATCACATGTGGGCTTGGAGAATGAGTGCAAGGTTTTCCTGAGGGGTGGAGGTAGCTCTCAAGAAGATGGATGGGGAGCAAGAAGGGGAATGGAGTGGGAAGGTGGTCTTCCCCTGGAGTCGGGTAGCACAGCAGCCAGACTCTCCTCCAACTACCCCTGGCCGAACTCCCCTCAGCATCCACGTCATTCTGCTGTTGCTGGCCTGCCAGTGTCTGCTGGTGTCTGTCCGTGTGTTCTTCTGCTCCTCTCAATGTCCAGCTGCTTGTGTCTGTGCCCACTATGGTCCCGGGTTTTTATGAGCACAGGATGGGGGATGGGGCATGGTGGGTCAAAAGGCAACTTTTTGACTGCAAAAACAGAAATACCTGTCCTCATTTAGGTCCGTGAGCACAGGCCCAAGGGTGGAGCCCTTGCCAGGGACCCTGCCCTTCTCTACCCAGCACTTCCCTGCCCCTGTTCCATATCAAAAGGACTTTGCAGATGCGATGTGGAAATCCTAATCTCTGGAACCTGTGAATGGTACCTTATTTGGGGGAAATGGCTTGGTTGAAAATCCTTTGATCCCCGAGTTATAGTTCAGGACTTTATGTGAGTTCTTCTTGAGGACCAAACTGACTCTTAAAATCATGATTCTGTCTTAAGTCGGGAGAGGCAGGAGAGGCCTGTGTACCTGGGCTCGGTTTTAGGGGTGTGGTTGTTGGTGTTAAGATAGCAAGATGGAATAATGGAGTAAGGATGAAGACTTTTTCCAGATAGTCATGAAGTTCTTTCTCAGTTAAAACATTTGTGATTAACAAGAGTAAGAGTTTAGCCAGGCCCAGTGGCCCACACCTGTAATCTCAGCACTTTGGGAGGCCAAGACAGGAGGATTGCTTGAATTCAGGAGTTTAAGACCAGCCTGGGCAACATAGCCAGATTGTGTCTCCATTGAAATAAAATTTTAAAAAATTAGCCAGGTGGTGGTGTGCTCTTATAATCCCAGCTACTCAGGAGGCTGAGGAGGGAGGATTGCTGGAGCCCAGGAGGTCGAGGCTGGAGTGGGCTGTGATCGTATCATGGCACTCCAGCCTGGGCAATAGAAGGAGACCCTGTCACAAATAATAATAATAAAAAAAAGAGTAAGCTTTTGAAAAGTTCTGTTAATTTTCTGCTCACACCAAGAGCTGAAAAATTGCATTGGAGTAGAGCCAGCCATGGGCAAATTTGTACAACAGAGAAGGTAAATCTTTTGGGTCTACAACTTCCTCAAGCTGTCTTACGGCTCAGCTCCCACCCAACCTGTTCATCATGGAGTGTTTCAGGACCATATTCTTGGCTATCTGCAAATAACATTAATAGTGTAAGGTTAACTAAAGCAAAGCCTTCAGGGATATTTGAGCTTTAATGGCGAGTGCTTGAAGACATGTTGACCTTTAGATCTCAAAGGGATGAAACTCAAAGGATGGACTCACAGACAGTGACTTTCACGTGTTGGCTAAAAGATACTTTCTCCCAAGTCTCCGCACTGACACACGGGAGACTGGCCTGCAGCCAGGACAGATAACAGTATGCGTGTGTGACTGTAAGTGCTAGCAACAGAGAAAAAGAAGTGCTTGCAGTGCAGTGCCTTCGGATGCCCAGCAAACATCTATAAGGTGGCTCTAAGCAAAAAATTAGCTTGTATTTCATGAATTACGATAACATTAACAGATGATTTATATGCACTTTGAAAAGACTCAAGAAAATAGTCATGATCATGAGTCATTAATATTACATGCATCTCTGATGTACAAAATAGAATCAAATGCCAATGATCTCTTTTTAATGTGTCTTAACTTACGGGATGCTTAATTTGTTAATAGTTGATGGGGAAATTTAATTGTAGGGATGAATTTTTATGGTCCTTCTGAAATTATTAAGCAGATACAATATGCTTTCTTAGACATGAGGACCTGGCGGTTTCTCTTTCTTGCTGTGATGCCAAAATTTTAATAGTTACGATTTTACTCCAGTAAAAGATGGGCCAAGGAGAACGTTTCATCGTCCAAATGGTATTACGTTAGACGAGTCTTTAGATACTGAGACTTCCCAGTAAGCAACATAATATAGGAGATTTGCATTAAGGGGATTGATAATTCCTTCTGTTTCAGTTCTTTTCCTATTTCTTTCTGTGTATATTAATATCTTTTTTGTCCTGCCTGCTAAATAGCTATTTTCTCAGGTTTTCTCTTTGTCCTCCACTCTTCTTTTCTACACCAGAGTTTCCAGTATGGCAAGTGGGTAAGTGCCATGAAAGAGGGCAAAAGCTGACTGTAAGGGTAAGAGGTTGGGGAACTGAAGAACACAGGTCCTGCCCAAGGAGGCAACTGTTCCCAGCTCTGCTTGATGGTGCTGGGGGTACATAAGGCCAGTGTGTTTAGGCCTTCAGAATTTTTTTTTTTTTTTTGAGACGAAGTCTAGCCCTGTCACCCAGGCTGAGTGCAGGAGCGCAATCTTGGCTCACTGCAACCTCTGCCTACCGGGTTTGAGCAATTCTTCTGCCTCAGCCTCCTGAGTAGCTGGGACTAAAGGTGCGCGCCACCATGCCTGGCTAATTTTTTGTATTTTTGGTAGAGACGGGGTTCCACCGTGTTGACCAGGCTGGTCTCGAACTCCTGACCTTGTGATCTGCCTGTCTCGGCTTCCCAAAGTGCTGGAATTGCGGGCGTGAGCCACCGCACTCGGCCCAGAATTTTAAGAGCAGCCATAAATCTAGAGCCTTTGTGAAATCTCCTGCCTTCTAAATGTTGACAATAAACCTCTCTTCTTCAAAACTTCAAGGACCCAACCGCATGTGTCTAGACTGCATTGGACCACCCAGCCCCCAGAACTCGATCTGGCCTTTACACTCAACTCCTTGGAGACCTGTGTTGTTCCCAGGATAGCTTTTATTTATGCATCTCGCACTGGCAGTGGGCACCTGTGATATGTATTGTGGGTGCCATGGTGGGTGTATTAGTTCTTGCCCTGCTGTAAAGAAATACCTGAGACTGGGTAATTTATAAAGAAAGGAGGTTTAATTGGCTCAGGATTCAGCAGGCTGTACAGGAAGCATGGAGGCTTCTGCTTCTGGGGAGGCCTCAGGAATCTTACAGTCATGGCAGAAAGGGAAGCAGGCACGTCTTACATGGCCAGAGTAGGAGGAAGAAGAGAGAGGGAGAAGGTGCCACACAATGTTAAATAACCAGATCTCGTGGGAACTCTATCATGAAAACAGCACCAAAGGGATGGTGCTAAACCATTCGTGAAGGATCCAGCCTCATGATCCAATCACCTCCCACCAGGCCCCACCTCCAGCACTGAAGATTACAATTCAACATGAGATTTGGGTGGGGGCACAGAGCCAAACCATGTCAGTGGGGCTGGGGGATTTGGGGAAAGTGTCACTCAGAGTCATAGGAGCAACATGGCCAGACTTCCTGGAACTCGAATTCAGCCTGTAGAGATTCCCCTCATGTTGTATTGTTGTGTGTACACAGGCCTGTCTGCTGAGCTTCGTCTGTGTAAGCAGCACTGACCCAGCTCTTGTGTCTGTGTAGAGAAGCTCCCTAAATCTGCTATCTTAAGCTCTGATTGTTCTCCAAGAGTGACTTCTTTTCTGTTAGGCGGTTCTTGCATTGCTACAAAGAAATGCCTGAGGCTGAGTAATTTATAAAGGAAAGAGGTTTCATTGGCTCACAGTTATGCAGGTTGTACAAGCATGACACTGGCATCTGCTTGGCTTTTAAGGAGGCTTCATAGAGCTTTTACTCATGGCAGAATGTGTGAAGCGGGAGCTGGCACATCTTACAGCAAAAGCAGGAAGAAGAGGCGGTGGCTCATACTTTTAATCTCAACGCTTTGGGAGGCCGAGGTGGGCTGATCACCTGAGATCAGGAGTTCAAGACCAGCCTAGCCAACATGAATAAACCCTGTCTCTACTAAAAATGCAAAAATTAGCTGAGCATGGTGACACATTCCTGTAATCCCAGTTACTCGAGAGGATGAGGCAGGAGAATCACTTGAACTTGGGAGGCAGAGGTTGCAGTGAGCCAAGATCATGCCACCTGTACTCCAACCTGGGTGACATAGCAAGACTCCAGACTCCATCTTAAAAAAAAAGATATTGGCTAGTTAGAAAGACAAGCTTGTTGTTCATAGGAAGTTATACCATTGATCCATATTAATAATGATAATAAACAAATTATTACTAGATGTACCATTTACTGAATGCATATTGAGGACTTTATATATAGCTTTTCATTTACCCATTTTTTTTTTTTTTTGAGATGGAGTCTTGCTTTGTCGCTCAGGCTGGAGTGCAGTGGCGCGATCTCGGCTCACTGCAACCTCCACCTCCCAGGTTGAAGCCATTCTCTTGCCTCAGCCTCCCAAGTAGCTGGGACTACATGTGCATGCCACTACATCCGGCTTTTTTTTTTTTTTTTTTTTTTTTTTTTTTGTATTTTTAGTAGAGACGAGGTGTTACCATGTTAGCCAGGATGGTCTCAATCTCCTGAACTCGTGATCTGCCCGCCTTGGCCCCCCAAAGTGCTGGGATTACAGGTGTGAGCCACCACACCCGGCCTCATTTACTTTTAATAGTCATAAAGCTAGTACCATATGATTAGGCAATATCCTTTTTTTGTTTTCAGTGTCCACACCACATTGGGGTGTAGGCAATCTGAACCTCCAGGTTGCTTTTTTGACCCCATGCAGTCAGTGACTCCCTTCAGCTGGCCTCTCCCAGGGTACCCTCGACTTTGGCCTTCTTGTTTGCCCCATGTCCTCTTATTCCTGGAGTCTACATGCTCTGGTAAGCCACTGTCTAGGGCAGTGGTCCTCAACCCCTGAGTTGCGGACCAGTGCTGGTCCTGGTCCATGGCCTGTTAGGAACTGAGCCTCACAGCAGGAGGTGAGTGGCAGGCGAGCGAGCAAGCGAAGCTTCATCTGTATTTACAGCCTCTCCCCATCTCCCACATTCCCTCCTGAGCTCGGCTTCTCATCAAATCAGCGGTGGTATTCAATTCTCATAGGAGCACAAATCCTATTATGAACTGCCCATGTGAAGGATGTAAGTTACATGTTCCTCATGAGATAATCTAATACCTGATCTTTTGAGGTAGAACAGTTTCATCCTGAAACCATCCCCACCCACCACCCCTGTCCATGGAAAAACTGTCTTCCATGAAACCAGTCCCTGGTGCCAAAAAGGTTGGAGACTGCTGGTCTAGAAGCATCCCTTTTGGTTTTGTTTATGATGTTGTTTTTAATTGTGGCAATATATATGTAACATAAGTTTTACCATTTTATCCATTGTAAAGTGTGAAATTCTGTGGCAATAAGGACATTCCTAATGTTGTGCAACTATCTCCACGATCTACTTCCAGAGTTTTCTTATTCCCCCAAATAGCGACCCAGTACACATTAAGCAGTCACTTCCTATTCCTCCCTCCCACCTAACCGTGACAGCTGCCAATCTAATTTCTGTCTCTGTGGATTTGCCTATCGTGAACATTTCATATAAGTGGAGTCCTACAGAATATGACTTTTTGTTTCTGGCGTCTTTTATTAGCATACAGTTTATGAGGTTCATTCATGCATGAGAAATCCATTGCTTTTCTTGGTGGACATCCCTTTTATTTTTATTTTTTTGAGACAGTCTTTCCCTGTCACCCAGGCTGGAGTGCAGTGGCGCGATCTTGGCTCACTGACCTCTGTCTTCTGGGTTCAATCAGTTCTCCTGCCTCAGCTTCCCAAGTAGCTGGGACTATAGGCGTGCACCACCACGCCCAGCTAATTTTTGCATTTTTAATAGAGACGGGGTTTCATCATGTTGGCCAGGATGGTCTTGATCTCTTGACCTTGTGATACACCCGCCTCAGCCTCCCAAAGTGCTGGGATTACAGGCATGAGCCGCTGCACCTGGCTGACATAGTTTTTAAAGTGGTTCCAAGTCCACACCTTCTGCAGATTCCGTATCTGGTTTCTGGGATTTGCACACCTTTGTCCCTCTTAGGTGGAAAGATAGCTTCCCTGACCAGGGCTCCCCTGTGCTCCAGAGGGCACATTTCCTTTCATAAGTGTGAGTCACACACCAGTGAACATGTGTGTCCACTTCCAGGGACACCGGCCACTAGGCTTGGGGTTAGATGGTAGGACTCTCGCCCCTCCCTTGGGGTACAGTTTGCTTCTGGGAAACCCTCCTGACACCTTCCTTTCCCAGACTCCACTTACTTGTCCTAAGTACTCAGCTAATCTGCTTGTCTGTCTATTGAAATTTTTGCAAGATCTCTTTGAATACAGCATCTGTTGTCAGAATGTCTTCAGCCCCAGTGTGGACACAAAGAACCCTGTTTTAACACAGTACGTACAGCTGAAGGCATGAAACAAGGAGAAGGGGGAAGTCTGAAGACAGACAGGAAGGGGTGGGGGCTGACTGGGAAAGAAAAACTCTGAAGAAGGACGCATGGGTGGGCTCAGGACATGAACAGTGGTTTGGTCTTGAACAGTAGGAAGGGCAAAGTCATGTTGTCTGACTCACATTTTCCTTGTGAATGAGGAAAGAAAATCATTTGTTAAGAGTGAGAGCTGGACCTTGGATAGGAGGCTACCCAAAAGGGGTAAAAGTCTGGAATCATTGCAGAAAGTTCACCGAAAACAGAAAAAATAATGGCTGTTTCAAGGTGCAAAGAATATAAATTCAACAAAATTTCCACCAGGATTTCTTTTTCTTAGTTATTTATATTTTTAGAGTTAAGATCTCACTCTGTTGCCCAGGCTGGAGTGCAGTGGTGAGATCATAGTTCATCATGGCCTCCAACTCCTGGGATCAAGCGATACTCCTGCCTCAGCCTCCAGAGCTGGGACCACAGGCATGTGCCACCATGCACAACTAATTTTTTAATTTTTTTCTTGAGACAGAGTCTCACTCTGTCTCCCAGGCTGGAGTGCAATAGCACTACCTCAGCTCATTGCAACCTCCACCTTCTGGGTTCAAGCGATTCTCCTACTGCAGCCTCCTGAGTAGCTGGGATTACCAGTGCCCACCGCCACACCCAGCTAATTGTTGTACTTTTAGTAGAGATAGAGTTTTATCATGTTGGGAAGACTGCTCTCAAACTCCTGACCTCAAGTGACCTGCCCGCCTCAGCCTTCCAAAGTGCTGGGATTACATATGTGAGCCACTGTGCCTGGCTGTAATTTTAAAAGAATGTAAAGGCAGGGATCTTGCTATGTTGCCCAGGCTGGTCTTGATCTCCTGGCGTCAAGCAATCCTCTTCCCTTGTCATCCCAAAGCAGTGGGATTATGAGCAAGAGCTACTGCACCTGACTCCACCAGGATATCTGGAAAAAAACTACCATGAATTCAGTTGTGTTTTGTTATGAACTCAGATTTTATTATTCATGATATTATGTATATATATGGGGAAAAGAGTGAGGTATAAGATAAGAATGAAGGATGCCATTTATTTAGCCTGAACGCACCTAGATTAGGTGCACCCTAAGTTCATGAAAACCTGGCTTAGTTCTGCTGCCTTCAGAGAACTTTTGCTCATAGTTTGAGAACTGCTGATCTGCAGAAGCCTGGGACTTTCACCATGAGAGGGAAGGTTCCAAAATGCCACAGATGGGACATTTTACAGCATGTTGCTTTCAGGGCACCGGCTGAAAGCTGAGTCAGGCGTCTTCTGCGAGGTGACAGTGGTTCCTCCCTGCTCTGTGTTAGGTGGTCCTACAATTAGTGACATTGCTCATGAACAACTAATTAAAGGCAATGATTAACAATTTAGCAATCCTTAATCCAACATATAATTTGATAATAAATTATAAGGTACGGGTGCTGTTAGAGCCTCTTAGACTCCTTTAGTTGAAAGGGATGCTTTGGATATATAGTTGCTGGGATCTCAAATTCTTTGCACAGATATGTACAAAGGGAGAAGGTTAGTTCTTCCTCCCTAGAGGAATATGACTGGCTTACAGAGGAGGCAAGCTTTAAGAGAAGAAATCAGACTTTAAAATAGAGGTATCTTTCCTATGCATCAGCAAATACATTTTAGGGGCCAATTGTGTGCTCAGCTTCATGGTAAGCATTTCCAGCAGGGGATAGTATTGGTAAATGAAATGATTCTCCTGTCTTGAAGGAGTTCATGGGTGGTGACACAGGCTTTCAAATGCGTGTGATAGCACTTCAGGGCAAGGCAATGTGGAATCATGGGAGGGAGTGAATTTTGCCATTGGAGTGGATGGAAAAGCTCATAGCCATAACTAACACTGGAATATTCTATGTGCCGGGTACTGTTCTTGTGTTTAGCACTATACAAATCTATTCACTCCTCATTCTCACCCTATGAGAATTTTTTTTTTTTCCAGACAGAGTCTTGCTCTGTCACCCAGGACAGAGTGCAGTGGTGCGATCTCAGCTCACTGCAACTTCTGCCTCCTGGGTTCAAGTGGTTCTCCTGCCTCAGCTGCCTGAGTAGCTGGGACTATAGGCATGCACCACCACACCTGGCTAATTTTTGTACATTTAGTAGAGATGGGTTTTGCCATGTTGGTCAGGTTAGTCTCGGACTCCTAACCTCAAGTGATACGTCCACCTCAGCCTCCCAAGGTGCTGGGATTACAGGTGGGAGCCACCGTGCCCAGCCAAGATGAATATTATTATATCCTTTTTACAGGCAGAGCTGCTGAAGCATGAGTTAAGCACCTTACCCAAGGTCACACACCTGGTAAGAGGTTAAGCTGGGAGTCAGATGTAGTCGGGCCCAGAATCTGTGTTCTTACCTGCTGTTTTCTCTTTCCTGGAAAAGATGTGACTAGCTGGACCTTGCCAGCTGGAGGAGATTTTCACCGGCTGAGTATATGCGAGATAACCCAACGCAGGTAGAGTTCTGCAAATGAGTGTATTTGGGGTCTTAAAGCCCACTCTCATGTTTCATGATTCACGAGAACTCTGGAAACTCAGAAAAGCAGTACAATCATAGTTATTATTTGTTAATGATGAAAATATACAGATTAAAGTCAACAGGCTGGGCATGGTGGCTCATGCCTGTAATCCCAGGACTTTGGGAGGTCAAGGGGGGGGGGTGGATCACCTAAGATCAGGAGTTCGAGACCAGCCTGGCCAACATGGTGAAACTGTGTCTCTACTAAAAATACAAAAAGTAGCTGGGTGTGATGGTGCACACCTGTAATCCCAGCTGCTCAGAAGGCTGAGGCAGGATTATAACTTGAATAGGGAGGCGGAGCTTTCAGTGAGCCAAGATCACGCCATTGCACTCCAGTCTGGGCGACAGAGCAAGACTCCCTCTAAAAAAAAAAAAAAAAAAAAAAAAAAAAAAAAAAAAATCTGCAGAGATGCATGGAAGAGTCCAGCAGAAGCCAGTTGCAAGCTTCCAGTTGTCCTCTCCCAGATGAAGTCATACAGGCAGGGCTGATTTGCTCCGCAGGGGCACATAACAACTCATTTGAAGCCCTGCCAATCAGGAAGCTCACCTGAGCCTTGGCATCCCGGGTTTTTACTGTGGGTCAGTCACATAGGCATGGAGAGCCTTGCGTGTCTCTCCTTGGCAACTCAACCTCCAGCCCTCGCCCACCAGAAGTTAAACCGCTGTAGCATGGTCCAGGGCCTTGGCATACAAAGACGCTCTTAGCAGATAGGATATTCCAAGGGCTTAGAGGTTGTCTCCCAGCAGCTGATCCAGGGCTAGTTCTTTCTCTGGACTGTGCAGGGTTTGGGCAACCCAAGCCCACTGAGTTAACCCTTTACTACATAATGAAGATGAGTTGTTTAGTGTCTTATGAAGATACTGAAGGTGGGAAATATGCATTGAAAAACAGAGGAAAGAGGTTGAGTGCGATGGCTCTGGTCTGTAATCTTAGCACTTTGGGAGGCCAAGGCAGGAAGATCACTTGAAGACAGGAGTTCAAGGCCAGCTTGGACAACACGGTGAGATCCCATCTGTATTTTGCTGCTGTTGTTGTTGTTGTCGAGACAGAGTCTCACTCCATCACCCAGGCGGGAGTGCAGTGGCGTGATCTCAACTCACTGCAACCTCCACCTCCTGGGTTCAAGCGATTATCGTACCTCAGCTTCCCGAGTAGCTGGAATAGCAGGCATGCACCACCACACCTGGCTAATTTTTTGTATTTTTAGTAGAGACAGGGTTTCACCATGTTGGCCAGGCTGGTCTCCACACCTCAAGTGATCTGCCCACCTTGGCCTCCCAAAGTGCTGGGATTGCAGAAGTCAGCCACTGTGCCTGGCCCCATCTCCAGTCTTTAAAAATATAAAGTAAAAATAGAGGAAAGATGGAAGACTCTCCAGTCTTCATCCGGAAGTCATCATCTTCCAGATAAAAACAGGAGGTATGCTGTATAGAGGGCTCTAAAAGCCAAACAGGGCAGCGCAGACTCATCCCACTAGTCTGGTCAGTCCAACTAAAGATGAATAAAAAGCCAACTGGGAGAGATAGAAAGTAGAATAGTGCTTGCCCACTACTAGGGGTCACCCCCATCTGTGGAGGAGGGAAGGATAGAGGAGTGACTGATAATGAAGATGAGGCTTTGGGGCAGGAGTGATGAAAATGTTCTAAAATTGATTTTTGTGACATTGCATAACTCTGTGACTATACTAAAAACCATTGGCTTGTACACAGCAAGCAGGTGAATTGTGTGGTCCACTTTCTTAGAAGCTGATGGCCATGGGATGACCAGTCCTTCAACAAGATGAAGACAGATTGGGTATCAATTCTTGGTACAATGGCCTGGAACGTTTCTCTCTGGTTAACCCTGAGATTTTACCTGCCCCTCCTTTTGTCACAGCGGCACAGAGTACACCAGGTGATGGAATCAGGGTCAAATATTAAACCAGCAGAATTGGCCATGGCAGTGGCTCATGCCTATAATCCCAGCATTTTGGGAGGCTGAAGTGGGAGGATTGTTTGAGACCAGGAGTTTAAGACCAGCCTGGGCATCTTAGCAAGACCCCATCTCTACAAAAAAAAATATTAAAATTAGATGGATGTGGTGGTGCATGCCTGAAACTGCCTTTGCAAAATTATGACTGAGACAGTGAAAAAGGTTTAACCTAAATGACTCCATCTTGCTTCTAACCTTTAACCTGTCCTTGTTCCTTCCTGAGCATAGTCTGAACTAACTTAGGGAGGAACTTAGTTGATAGTTTAAAACAAAGATGATAACAGCCCTTTGCCAAAACAAAACTCCTCTTACCTGGAGACTAGACTGCCTTTGTAGGACTAACAAATTAGCCACAGTATTAGAAATTATGGTTTAGGAGTCATGCAGCTAGAGGCTACAAGACTCTGACCCTCCTTAAACCACTCCTAAGGTCAGTGCTTGAGATATTTTGTAGACCCTGCACTTGATGGATCAGCTGGCACCATCCAGATCAATAAACTACTTCATCTGATCCTGGGGCCCCCACCCAGAAACTGACTCAGCGCAAGAGGACAGCGTTAGTTGCCTATGATTTCATCTCCGACCCAACCAATCAGCATTCTCGACTCACTGGCCTTCCCCTACCCAAGTTCTTCTTAAAAACTCTGATCTGTGGCCGGGTGAGACAGGCGGATCACGAGGTCAGGAGATCAAGACCATCCTGGCTAACACGGTGAAACCCTGTCTCTACTAAAAATACAAAATAATTAGCTGAGTGTGGTGGCAGGCGCCTGTAGTCCCAGCTACTTGGGAGGCTGAGGCAGGAGAATGGGGTGAACCCATTCTCGGCTTACAGTGAGCCGAGATTGTGCCACTGCACTCCAGCCTGGGAGACAAAGCGAGACTCCGTCTCAAAACAAACAAAACAAAACAAACAAACAAAAAAACTCTGATTCCCGAATGCTCAGGGAGACTGATTTGAGTACTCAGGTCTCCCAGACAGCTGGCTCTGGTGTGAATTACTCTTTCTCTATTGCAATTCCCCTGTCGTCATAAATCAGCTCTGTCTAGGCAGCAGGCAAGGTGAACCCACCGGGCAGTTACATGCCTGTAAGTCTTGGACACTCAGGAGGCTGAGATGAGAGGATTGCTTGAGCTCAAGAGTTGGAGGCTGCAGTGAGCCGTAATCATTCCACTGCACACCAGCCTTGGCAACTGAGTGAAACCCTGTCTCTAAAAGAAAATGAAATGAAATAAAATTTAAAAACCAACTTGTTCTAAGAAGTATGGAGGACACTTTTATTGTATATCACTCCTCTTTAAAAGTGTATCCGTGTTTCCACACTTTCGAGACCCCAAATGCAAACTCTGAATGAAAACAACCTCTGGAGAAACAGAGTGTGAGTTTGGCTGTTTGTAAGATGGTCTAATGGGAGGCATATCTGTTTCTTTGTGGGGGTCCGTCCCACAGACCCTGACTCAACAATGGATGAATAACGTACACTGACACAAATATTCTGCTTGTCAGTCCAGCTGAGCATCTGGGCCCCTCACAGACACCAAGAAAGGTGTGTAAAGAGTCAGCAGCCATGGCCTTGACTCGCTGGCCCTCCCGGCATTTATTCAGCAGACATTAAATGACAGAGGTCTCAAGTAAGCACCACTAGAAGGTAATGAC
The DNA here is from genome assembly GCF_037993035.2 of Macaca fascicularis. NCBI lineage: Eukaryota > Metazoa > Chordata > Mammalia > Primates > Cercopithecidae > Macaca > Macaca fascicularis. The sequence continues at coordinate 58,146,618 of NC_088377.1, forward strand.
TGTTGCCAACCCCCCCAAGTAGAGAGCAATCAAACTCTCTCTGTGTATGATCAAAGGTTAGTCTTAGGACCACATGAGTAAACAAGCTGTTTAGATAGACTCCTCTACATTCCTTTGTATCTGTGCCCTAAGCTCTCTGGCTCCTGAAAAGAGAATCCGGCTGCCTTCAGCCAAACTACCTGAAGTTATGCAAAACTCCCCAGCCTTCCAAGAAGGTTTCCTGTGATTTTACACTTTGTCCCACCATCCTGACTGAATTCCCACATTTCTTTAAAACATTTGCGATTTGCTCAGACAGTCAGCTGGGAAGAATGCCTATGAACCATCACAGTTGATCAGGACCCTAAAGGGGCATCATCATCAACTTTATCACTTTCTGGGAAACTAGGGACAGTTCACAAGGTGACATGGGATATCACTCCCTAGTTGGTCGGCTTTGCATGACTGTCCACAGCTGACTGCTGCCTTCCCACAGGGCTCAAAGAATACGTAACTTCACAGCTGGAGACAAGTGGTTTTTCAGTGACTTCAAATGTCAGCAGCATGACGTGACAGAACATCTCCCAGGTTCTGGAGGCTGTTTCAGTTTTTGTTGTTGTTTTTGTTTGTTTGATTTAAATTTTTCAAGACAGGGTCTCACTGTGTCACCCAGGCTGGAGTGCAGTGGTGCAATCATAGCTCACTGTAACCTTGAACTCCTAGGCCCAAGCAATCCTCCTACCTTAGTTGCCCAAGTAGCTGGGACTACAGGTGCATGCCACCATGCCCAGCTAATTACTTTTATTTTTTGTAGAAATAGGGCCTTGCTATGTTGTCCAGGCTGGGTTCAAACTCCTGGCCTCAAGCGTTCCTCCTGCCTTGGCCTCCCAAAGTGCTGGGATTACAGCCATGAGCCACTGCACTTGGCCAAGAGACCTATTTTCTAAGCCAGATGTGAACCACAAATTTTGATACTCGGTTTACTTCCCTGTAAAATGGTGGATTTGGACTATGTGATATTAGTCGGGGTTCTCTAGAGGGACAGAACTAATAATATATGTATATATATTATATATAATATATATTTTAATATATGTTATGTATTTTAATATTTATATCATATATTATATATTAATATATGACATATATAAAATATATATTATATATTTTAATATGTTATGTATTATATAATATATATTTTTATGTATAATATATATATGGGTTTATTAAGTATTAACTCACATGATGACAAGGTCCCACAATAGGTTGTCTGCAAACTGAGGAACAAGGAAGCCAGTCCAAGTTCCAGAACTGAAGAACTTGCAGTCCAGTGTTTGAGGGCAGGAAGCATCCGGCACAGGAGAAAGATGCAGTCTGGGAGGCTAGGCTAGTCTAGTCTTCACATTTTTCTGCCTGCTTTATATTCTAGCCATGCTGGGTGGTGTCCATCCAGATCAAGGGTGGGTCTGCCTTTCCCAGTTCACTGACTCAAATGTTAATCTCCTTTGGCAACACCTTTGCAGACACACCCAGGCTCAATGCTTTGATCCTTCAGTCCAATCAAGTTGACACTCAGTATTAACCATCACAGATGCATTGGATGAGATGTCTTCAGATTCTTCATCTGTAAAGGATACAATAATAGTACTGTCTTATAGGGTTGTTGTGAAGATTAAATGAGATAATACATGTAAAATGCTTAAATGGTCCATGGCACATAGTAAGTGCTCTAGAAATAACAGCTCTTCTTGTTATCAATATTATTAGAGCAATTCTCTGTTCTACAATGGCACCCTTGCTCCTCACTTTGGGAATATTATAATAACCCTTTTCTTTTTATCTGGTCTAGGTCATACAACCAAATAGTTATAACAAATAACCTGATCATTGGATTATCACTAATGTATGTCCTACTCATGAAACAGACTCTGGATGCTAATAAAAGGGAGACTTTTTTTTTTTTTTTTGGAGACAAGGTCTTGCTTTGTGGCCTAGGCTGGAGTGCAGTGGTATAATCATAGCTCACTGTAGCCTTGACCTCCCGGGCCCAAGGGATCCTCCCACCTCAGCCTCCCATGTAGCTGGGACCACAGGCATGCACCACCACCATGCCTGGCTAATTTGTAAAAATTGTTTGTGAGATGGGTCTTGCTATGTTGCCCAGACTGGCCTCAAACTCCTGGCCTCAAATGATCCTCCCACCTCAGCCTCCCAAAGTGCTGGGATTACTTTGCCAGGGGTGAACCACTGTGCCCAGCCAGGCCAGGAGAGACATTTTAAATGCCAAGGGATTTGCACAGAAAAGAAGGGACTCATATTCTTGAAGCCACTGTCTTCAGAAAGCTATTCCTTATGAAATGGGGGTGCACTTACAGAACAGTGAACACCTTGCTTTTAGGTGAAATACATGCTATTTCTTGACATCACCTAGATACCTTCTGCACCAGCCTGGGTAGATCAATATTTCTTTTTGTGTGACACGCTGATATTGCTGCTAGATAGCTTTCCTTTGGAAGCAAAATTTCCAGGCAGTGCCCTGGAGCTGGAGCAGCATTAGCAACGTAAACTCTCTCTGCGATGACAAGCAGAGAGGCTTGCCTCCATCAACCGACATACACTGTGACAGCTCCCAGCGGCAGGTGGATTAATTTGAATAATGTCAGAATGACTTTTCTCCTCCCTTGTAAAGAGGTTCAGTGTTGCGGACTGCCAAGGAGCAGACACGTTTTATTTTAAATTTAAGGATTTTTAAAAATGGAAGACACTTTACCTCTGAATTAAATGCTCAGTTCCTGAGTTATTGCTGGACATAAATAGGGAAGCAGCCATCCCTCCGTTAATTTTACGGAGCTGATCTGTGGGGAGAGAGGGTAACAGGCTTCATATGCTCCCTCTGTTGGGGCTAGATGTAGACTATAGTGAGGAGTGGAAAGGGGTAGGCTCCAGCCCTTATTTTGGTAGCTTTAATCCTCCTTTCTAGATGGTTCCAGAGTGTTTCATCTTCCAGGCCCTCTTTTTTTTTTTTTTTTTTTTTTGAGACAGAGTTTCACTCTTGTCACCCAGGCTGGAATACAGTGGCACAATCTTGACTCGTTGCAACCTCGCTTCCTGGGTTCAAGCAATTATCCTGCCTCAGCCTCCCGAGTAGCTGGGACTACAGGCATGTGCCACCACGCCTGGCTAATGTTTCGTATTTTTAGTAGGGGCAGGATTTCACCATGTTGGCCAGACTGGTCTCAAACTCCTGACCTCCAGTGATCCGTCTTTCAGGCCCTCTTACATGTCTTTCTTCTTCTGCCCTTTCTTTTTATTCCTTTTTCCACTGTATCCTGACAGGCTGAAAAGTAACTGCAGAAGACTCTCAAATTGAGTTCAGGGCAGAAAATAACCTTTCTTCATTGCTCCCCCACGGCCTCTAATGGTTTTTTTCTACAGCACAGTTCAAAACTCTTTCTTTTTTCTCTCCTCTCCTCTTCCCTCTCTTCCCCTCCCCTCCCCCTCTTTGATGGAGTTTCGCTCTGTTGCCCAGGCTGGAGTGCAACGGCGTGATCTCGGCTCTCCTGCAACCTCCGAATCCCGGGTTCTAGCAATTCTCCTGCCTCAGCCTCCCGAGTAGCTGGGATTACAGGCATGCACCACCATGTCCAGCTAATTTTGTATTTTTAGTAGAGACGGGGTTTCACCATGTTGGTCAGACTGGTCTTGAATTCCTAACCCCAGGTGATCCACCCACCTCGGCCTCCCAAGGTGCTGGGATTACAGGCGTGAGCCACCGCACCTCACCAGTTCAGAACTCTTTTCTTGTCTCCTGGCCCATCTGGTCCTCCACGAATTAGTATTTCTTAGTTGTTTTCTGGGGATCCTTTAGAAAAGATAACTAAGATTATAACTTGTTCTCAAACCCAAACAGCCTTTTTTGTTTGCCCAGTCTCTCCGGCAGCACTTGCTGGAGTTTCATCCTCAGAGGCATGGTAGTGAATAACTTCTCATCACACCTTACCAGTCATGCAAGGTGTGTTGTGTTTGAGGCCATCCATTTCTCCTCTCGTTTATGGAAATACAGGAGCATATGATTATTTCGTGTCTTGCGCGTTGAAGAGAAAGCATATCAATCTTTTTCTTTCTTTTTGTTTTTTTTTTTTTTGAGATGGATTCTTTCTCTGTCACCAGGCTGGAGTGCAGTGGCGCGATCTCAGCTCACTGCAGCCTCCACCTCCCGCGTTCAAGCTATTCTTCTGCCTCAGCCTCACAAGTAGCTGGTACTATAGGCGCCTGCTACCATGCCCGGCTAATTTTTGTATTTTTAGTAGAGACAGGGTTTCATCATGTTGACCAGACTGGTCTCTATGTCTTGACCTTGTGATCCACGCACCTTGGCCTCCCATATCAAATTTTATTTGAGATTGGGAAGTCAATCATGAGTACTGATATCAGAGCCTGCAGAGCCTTCTTTTCCAACCAATGAACTATCTGCAGTCCAGCATACACAAATGACCGTTTGTGGTTAACCACCCGGACACCATTTCCATTTTTCATCCTGTTAACCCTGCAACAGTTTTTTTTCTTTTTCTTTTTTTTAATTTTACTTTAAGTTCTGGGATACATGTGCAGAACGTGCAGGTTTGTTACACAGGTATACATGTGCCACGGTGGTTTGTGGCACCTATCAACCTGTCATCTAGGTTTTAAGCCCCACATGCATTAGATATTTGTCCTAATGCTCTCCCTCCCTTTGCGCCCCACCCACTGACACGTCCCTGTGTGTGATGGTCCCCTCCCTGTGCCCATGTGTTCTCATTGTTCAACTCCCACTTATGAGTGAGAACATGCAGTGTTTGGTTTTCTGTTCCTGCGTTTGCTGAGAAGGATGGTTTTCAGCTACATCCATGTCCCTGCAAAGGACATGAACTCATTCTTTTTAATGGCTGCATAGTATTCCATGGTGTATATGTGCCACATTTTCTTTATCCAGTTTATCATTGATGGGCATTTGGGTTAGTTCTGTCTTTGCTATTGTAAATAGTGCGATAAACATACGTGTGCGTGTGTCTTTATAGTAGAATGATTCATAATCCTTTGGGTATATGCCCAGTAATGGGATTGCTCTGTCAAATGGTATTTCTGGTTCTAGATCCTTGAGGAATCGCCACACTGTCTTCCACAATGGTTGAACTGATTTACAATCCCATCAACAGTGTAAAAGCATTCCTATTTCTCCACAACCTCATCAGCAAGTTATTTTCTTTGACTTTTTCATAATAGCCATTCAAGCCTGCAGAAGTTTTAAGCAGACTTTCCCAAAGTCTGAAAATGTGGGCTGGTACTTTGCAATACCTCTTTGGAGGGTTGGGTCATAGTCTTTACTTTTTTGGCTGCCAACATGAACTCTAAAAATAGCTTCTGCTACCAGGCACACAGGCAGTCAGGGGTAATCGACTTCATTTTCTTCCAGAAGCGTATGCTCTGTGTCATTAAATCATTCTGGTAGCGCATCCTTATAGCAGCAGAGAGGTTACGATAAGTTTGCTTAACTGTTATGAATAACGTAACTACCAGTCGTGCTTGATAAAACAGTGGCCCCTTCAAAGCCCTCTGAAAACAGGCAGTGTGTGAGACCTGGGAGAGCTGGCCTGCATGGGAGGCCCTTTATACACTTGGCAGGATGCCCCAGTCAGTATTTTGGAGTTTAACTTCTGTACATGAAGTTCAATGGACTCCCAGGCTCTTAAGAACTTCAACTTAAAGGAAAGAGGAGAGAAATGTTTCTTGAGTGTCTTTTATGAACACTGAATTTCCGACTGTGGTTTCTGTGGCGGCTGCGGGAGGTGTCAGCTGGTGGCGTGAGCCCTTCCCATGCTATAAGCAACTCTAAGTTTCAGTTGCATGAACAGGCTCTGAGAATGACTCAGAGCAGGTTACAGCTCTTCACTTTCGAGGTCAGCTTCGTTGCCAATCCAAATTCAACTTATTCTAGTTGAATACTGGGTCTCTGCAGCTTCTCAGTTCTTTGCCTCCTGCCCCATTCCTTCCCTAGGATGGCTTCTGGGTACGTGGGGAGAGGTAGGGCTTATTTTGTGATCGAAGGGAAGTATGATGGTCTTTGCACGCAGTGTTTCTCCGTGGAGTTAGGATATTTGTCGCCTCCAAATCTCATGCTGAAATTTGATCCGCAGTGTCGGAGATGGGCCTGGAGGGAGGTGTTTGAGTGGTCCATTCATGAGGTGGACCCCTCATGAATGGCTTGGTGCCCTCCTCCTGGTAATAAGTGAGTTCTGGCCGGGTGCGACCAGAACAGGCTCAGATACAGGCTCACGCCTGTAATCCCAGCACTTTGGGAGGCCGAGACGGGTGGATCACGAGGTCAGGAGATCGAGACCATCCTGGCTAACATGGTGAAACCCTGTCTTTACTAAAAATACAAAAAATTAGCCACGCGTGGTGGCAGGCGCCTGTAGTCCCAGCTACTTGGGAGGCTGAGGCAGGAAAATAGTGTGAACCTGGGAGGCGGAGCTTGCAGTGAGCCGAGATTGCACCACTGCACTCCAGTCTGGGCGACAGAGCAAGACTCCGTCTCAAACAAACAAAAAAAATAAGTGAGTTCTTGCTCTATTATTTCATGTTAGAGCTGGTTGTTTAAAAGAGCATGGCACTTTCTTTCTCTATCTCGCTCCTCTTATTTCTCCATGTGATGCCTGCCCCACCCCCCACCTTCTGTCATGAGTGGAAGCTGCTTTAGGCCCTCACCAGGAGCAGATTCTGGTGCCATGCTTCTTGTACAGCCTGCAGAACCATGAGCCAGATACACCTCTAAACCTCTATTCTTCATAAATTACCTAGTCTGAGGTGTTCTTTTTTTTTTTTTTTTTTTTTTTTTTGAGGCGGAGTTTCACTCTTGTTGCCCAGGCTGGAGTGCAATGGCAGGATCTTGGCTCACTGCAACCTCCACCTCCTGGGTTGAAGTCATTCTCCTGCCTCAACTTCCCGAGCAACTGGGACTACAGGCGCCTGCCACCACCCTTGGCTAATTGTTTTGTATTTTCAGTAGAGACGCAGTTTCACCGTGTTGGTGGGGCTGGTCTCGAACTTCTGACCTCAGGTGATCTGCCTGCCTCGGCCTCCCAAAGTGCTGGGATTACAGGTGTGAGGCACCATACCTGGCCTGAGGTGTTCCTTTATAGCAACACGAAATGGAGTAAGACATCCTCTTGCCCTCTGGGCAGTGTCCCTGGCCTGGCTGGCCACTCCTTGCCCTGCTGGCATTCCCGGAAGACATCTGCCATGGGCCTAACTTGGAATCTAACCTCTCGGTTTGCTCAGGGCCCATCTGACCCAGCTCTCTGTGGCTCATGCTGGCTGCAGACACCTGAACCTTGGCCACGTTCCCCTACCCATCCAGTCCCAGCTGCAGGCTTCATTCCTGCCCGGGAAAAGCCATCAACGGCTCTTCTGCCTTTCATTGGCACTTCCCCCTTCCCTCCTAGGAGAACCAAGCAGAGGGGCTAATGCACGTGGCCTCCTGCCATGTGGCCACACTGAACCATAAAGTTCATGAGGGTGGGCTTTGGAGGACATAGACACCTGCAGGCAGCTTCATGACACACCCCCCGTGGATAATAGGGGTGCCCTTCATAGCAAAGTCACTATCCAACACGCCTCTCCCTCTCTGGGTCAAAATGTTAGCCAAGGGCTGGGCGCAGTGGCTCACGCCTGTAATCCCAGCACTTTGGGAGGCCGAGGCAGGTGGATCACTTGAGGTTAGGAGTTCCAGACCAGCCTGGCCAACATGGTGAAACTCCGTCTTTACTAAAAATACAAAAATTAGCCGGGCAGCGCCTGTAATCCCAGCTACTTGGGAGGCTGAGGCAAGAGAATCACTTGAACCCGGGAGGCAGAGGCTGCACTGAGGCGAGATGGTGTCACTGCATACACCCTAGCCTGGGCCAGCGAGACTCTGTCTCAAGGAAAAAAAAAAAAAAAACGAACAAAATGTTACCCGAAGAAAACTGGAGTTCATTTTCCTGAGGAGTAACAAATGACTTTCCAGGAGAACGCAGGCTTTGATCAGTAGGTGTTTTATTACTCATCACAGGTAAGGAGAGCACTGGGAATATTCTCCAAGGCGGTGTCTCTGGAGGGAAAGTGACAGGAGGGTTTTATGGGAGGATGGAGAGGGGTGAGGGTGCATCAGCCCATGTAGAAGAGGGGTCCCAGTGGCGCAGATGCAGAGAGCCATCATGCCATCACCCACATCGCATGGGATGGTAATGGAGCTACAGCACCTCCCAGGGTGGAACCTTTTTTTTTTTTTTTTTTTTTTTTTTTTGAGACAGAGTCTCACTCTGTCACCCAGGCTGGAGTGCAGTAGCACAATCTCAGCTCACTGCAACCACCGCCTCCCGGATTCAAGTGATTCTTCTGCTTCTGCCTCAGCCTCCCAAGTAGTTGGGATTACAGGTGCCCACCACCACGCCCAGCTAATTTTTGTATTCTTTTTTTAGTATAGACGGGGTTTCGCCATGTTGGCCAGGCTGGTCTGGAACTCCTGACCTCAGGTTTTTCACCCGCCTCAGCCTCCCAAAGTGCTGGAATTACAGGTGTGAGCCACTGCACCCAGCCAGGGTGGAGCCAGGGTCATGAGGAAGGTTCATTCAGGTCCGTCTCTAAGTTGCTGGGGTCTGTCAGGAGCTGGTTCCAGCCAACTAGGTAACCATATTTTGCACAGGGCTTGGGAAGAAACAGGCTGCAAGGTAGGAGGCTGTAAAACAGGTTGACTGCTGAAGTCGATTAAATTCCTATAATTACTGGAGACCGTCCCTTTCTGCTTCCAGAAACATGTCACCTCTCACCTCTCCCAGCTCCCTGGACCTCCTTTGCTTCCCACAGGGCCTTGGGCAGGACACTGGGCCTTCCCCTGGAGTGCTGCTTCATGCCTCTCCACACTCGGCTTTAGCTGTGATGAGAGGAGAGAGGCTTCTCTGCATATTACGAGAGCCCCTTCAGAGAGCCCTTACGATCTGGTTCTTCCAAGCTTAGCCCATCATCTCTTAAAAGAAGAGGTAAAGGAATTTGGAAATGTGACAGTCACCTGGCTTGCAATTTAGAGCAGAGGTCACCCAACTCCAGGAAAAAAAAAAAAAAAAAAAGTACATGAACGGTTTTCCAACCGTCGCTTCTTTTCTGGAGCAATGAGAAAGGGAATTTCTGAAAGACGACTGCTCCCCTGAGCGCTTCTTCGATTCTAGTTTTTAGGGTACAAAGAGGGAGAGCAGTAGGACCTCTGTCTTTCATTAGCTCACCCTCAATTTCCCAATTCTTCTGAGATTCCCTTCCCCCTGCTCCCACCTTCTCTTTGCAGGCTCAGCCCCACTTTGGGCCTTGGAACACGGATGGGCTTGAGGCAGCTCTGGTCCCTGCCTTGTGAGCTGAGAAGCAGTGTTCTTCTCTTGAACCCTGAGCCGCTCACGCATTTGGTTTTAGAGCCAACTTCAGGATTCAAGAGACTTTTCTCCTCCATGCAGGCACTGCTCCTGCAGGCCTTTGTCCTGATCATGAGGCTCTGAAACAGCGGTTCTACTCCACATTGTCCCCTGGGCATAGAATCCTGGCTTCCTTGTAGCCAGGGGCGTTTCTCACCATTGCCATTCCCTCTCTCGGGGGATCCTAGTTGTCGGCACTGAGTCCTAGGCACCTGGAAATTGCTTCTGTGCCTGCCTGCCCTGAATTCAAATATTTCTGAATCCTCCTTTGTTGGCCTGGCTGAGCCCCTCACCCCAGCTCCATGATCTCGCTTTGGATTTCTGGTGTCCAGATGGCTGGAGCTCAGGTGGTAAATGGCAGAGATTTTGCTTGATGGGCTAACCTTCTCCAGTCTGCCTCTGTGGCTAGAACATGACATTCCTGGACTCCATGTGGCAAGCTTGAACTTCCCAATCCCATGAACCCCCTTGTAGCGCTCCAGGGTGGTGCTCTGACTGATCATATATTTGATTTCATTTTTTAGAGACAGGATCTTGCTCTGATGTCCAGGCTAGCGTGCAGTGGCAATCATAACTCCCTATAACCTCAAATTCCGGAGCTTAAGTGATCCTCCTGCCTCAGCCTCCCAAGTAGCTAGAACTACAAGCCTGGGCCTCTACTTCCAGCTAATTTCTGTTTCTTTAAAAAATTTTGTATAGATGTGGCCTCTCTTTATTCCCCAAGCTGGTCTCAAACTCCAACCATCCCCCGTGTCAGCCTCCCAAAATGCTAGGATTACAGGCATGAGCCACCATGCCCAGCCTGATTGTGAATTTCTATGTAACTAGGACATCTACATCTTCCTCCACCGAAGCTTATCGTATTTTCTTTTTAAAAAAAAAAAAAAATTTTTTTGAGACAGAGTCTTGTTCTGTTGTCTAGGCTGGAATGCAGTGGAGCAATCTTAGCTCACTGCAACCTCTGCCTTCAGTGTTCAAGTAATTTTTGTGTCTCAGCCTCCTGAGTATCTGGAATTACAGGCACGCACCACCACACATGGCTAATTTTTGTGTTTTTAGTAGAGACGGGGTTTCACCATATTGCCCAGCCTTGTCTTGAACTCCTGGCCTCAAGTGATCTGCCCGCCTCGGCCTCCCAAAGTGCCGGGATTACAGGCGTGAGCCGCCGCATCCAGCAAAACCTTATAGTATTTTCTTTTCTTTTTCTTGACATAGTCCCATTCTGTCGCCCAGGCTGGACTGCAGTGGCACAATCTCGGCTCATTGCAACCTCCACCTCCTGGGTTCAAGCAATTCTTTTGCCTCAGCCTCCTGAGTAGCTGGGATTACAGGCGCAGACCACCATGCCCAGCTAATTTTTTGTACTTTTTTTTTTTTTTAGTAAAGATGGAGTTTCACTATGTTGGGCAGTCTGGTCTCGAACTCCTGACCTTAGGTGATCCGCCCACCTTGGCCTCCCAAAGTGCTTGGATTACAGGTGTGAGCCACCACACCCGGCCCCTTATAGTATTTTCTTAAAAGTAACTTTATTCAGGGGAAAAAAAAATCCCCTAAATCTTATAGTCATTTCTGAGAAACGGGAATATTTTCTTGAAGAAGCTTGAAATTACAGAGACTTAAATCTTAACTTATATGAGGAGGGAGGAGCAGAGGCTGGCAGCCATGAAATTAGAGCTCCATAATTTGTCTACAACCATTCGAGAGGGGAAGAAATAAGAATGATTTTCTGCTCTGCTTCTAATCCGGATTTCCTACAGTTCAGTTCAGTTATGACATTGGTTACCCAGCAGAGTAAGCATTAGAATCCACAGGTTTAAGGGCTCAGTCCCAAAGACTGCCCCCACTTAAGGCACTAGTGACAAATAGCAGGTCTCCAGGCTATCCATATTTTTGTCCAACATGGCTACAAATTTGGGGGTTCCCACCACCACCCTTCAGGTTTGTTGATTTGTCTTCCAACCCAGTAGAGAAGAACAAGACCAGAGCCTAGGAGACTGATGACTTTTAAAATTATAGTGTAAAAATGCTTTTTAAATTATGTGTTCATTATAAAATGTATACGATATCCATTATAAATTTAATATTCATTGTAAAAATTAAAAATACAAAAGATCATTAATCACTCATAATCATAACACCCAATGATAACCATAGCCACTGTTAATATTTCATGAGTAGCGTAAATATTTCACATTATTTTTTACTCTCACAGATAATGTAAAATTTATATTTTACATATAGAAATTTTGTATGTACATGTTTAAAAGTCAAATATATATTCGACAAGGCTCTACCTACTCTCTAGAGGTACCACTTTATTTATTTATTTATTTATTTATTTATTTATTTATTTATTTATTTATTTTGAGATGGAGTTTTGCTCTAGTCGCCCAGGCTGGATTGCAATGGCGCGATCTCAGCTCACTGCAACTTTCGCCTCCTGGGTTCAAGCAATTCTCCTGCTTCGGCCTCCAGAGTAGCTGGGATTACAGGCGTGTGCCACCATGCCAAGCTAATTTTTGTATTTTTAGTAGAGATGGGGTTTCACTACTTTGGCCAGGCTGGTCTTGAACTCCTGACCTCAAGTGATCTGCCTGCCTCTGCCTCCCAGAGTGCTGGGATTACAGGCATGAACCACCGTGCCCAACCCTATTCTTTTAAATATGCCTTTTGTTTACGTCTATATCTCTAAATAGTACACTTTAGTCGTACATCATGCATTTTGAGATGTGGGCATTACTTCTTGACTTTCTACTATGGGAGACAAGGTATTAACTTTTTTTCACTCACCCGCGTCCACCTCTCCCACAAATTAACACACTATTCATTCCTTTGCTGAGGGCTTTTCCCTCCACACCAGCCAAATCTTCAGTCCTCTGGTTCTTGACACTGGGTTTCCTACAATTCAATTCAATTATGACACTGATTACCCAGAGTAAGCATTCGAATCCACAAGTTGAAGGGCTCAGTCCCAAAGACTGCCCCCACTTAAGGCACTAGTCACAAATATCAGGTCTCCAGGCTATCTGTATTTTTGTCCAACATGGCTACAAATTTGGGGGTTCCCACCACCACCCTTCATGTTTTATGATTTGCTAGAATGAGCCACAGAGCTCAAGAAAACACTGCTTACGGTTACAGGTTGAGCATCCTAAATTGGAAAATCTGGAATTCAAAATGCTCCAAAATCCAACTTTTTGAGTGCCCACATGATGCTCAAAGGAAATGCTTATTGGGGAGTATTTTGGATTTTCTGACATACAATGCTCAATTGGTAAGTATAATGTAAATAATCTAAAGTCCAAAAAAAATCTGAGATTTGCAACATGGGTCTCAAGTGTGTTGGTTAAACGATATTTGACCTACCCCAGTTCACAATAAAACATGCAACCCAGGAATAGCTGAATGGAAGAAATGTGTATCTTCTCCTAAGGCATCCCCCAAGGCATAATACCATCCTCCAAGGCATAATTTTTGTGTTTTTAGTAGAGACAGAGTTTTACCATGTTTCCCAGGCTGGTCTTGAACTCCTGGACTTAAGTGATCCACTCACCTTGGCCTCCCAAAGTGCTGGGATTACAGGCATGAGCCACTGTGCACATCACTTATTAATACTTACATAGTTGCAGCTGATCCACATGGTATGGAAGAAGTGTGTATCTTCCCCTGTCGAGGGAGAGGAGATGGACATTGAATTCAACCCTCTAATCATGGTTTGATCTTTGTAGCCACCATCCTAAAGCTATCTAGGAGTTCCCCAGCCAAGAGTCATCTCATCAGCATACCAAAGACACTTATCACTCTGGAGGTTGCAAGTGTTTTCAGAGGTCTATGCCACGAGCTGGGACAAAGACCAAATATATTTTGTTATACCATCTTCCTCCATCTTCCATTATCATTACATTGTAAATTTACATCATTTATCTTATTTTTATTTTTATTTTTTTGGAGACAGGGTCTCACTCTATTGCCCAGGCTGGAGTGCAGTGGTGATTACAGCTCACTGCAGCCTCGACTTCTCAGGCTAAGGTGTTCCTCCCACCTCAGCCTCCTAAGTAGCTAGGACTAAAGGCATGTACCTCCATGCCTGGCTAATTTTTGTATTTTTAGTAGAGACAGGGTTTCACCATGTTGCCCAGGCTGCTCTTGAACTCTTGGGCTCAAGTGATCCACCCACCTTGGCCTCCCAAAGTGTTGAGATTGCAGGTATGAGCCACTGTGCCCATTCTTACATCACTTACTGATACTTACATTATTATAACTATTTGCAGCTGATCCACATGGTATACTTTGGTAATTTTTCCCTTTCCTGCACAACTTTTTGTTTTTCCTGTACTTAACCATTGCCTTTCTGTTTGTTTCCTTAATTTGTTTTCTATAGACTGTTAACTAATTCAACTACATACCTTCTACCACTCCTCTGAATTCCCTCTCAGTCCTCTCAGCCACCTTAGGTATTCTGTCTGGTTTATTTTCATGAAGAAAACTCCCCAGGGTGCTATGGCCCCATCCTTCAGGACTGGCTGCCCTCTAGCAGTGATCCTGGTATTCCTTTCACTTCTCTTCTGTGTCCCGGATCTCATGTCTTTATCTTTTTTAGCTTATTCTCTCATTTTATTGGTGCATATCTTCAAATAACTATTTTTAGTGCTTGTATGTGTAAAAATGTCTGGATTCTGTCTTCCACTTTGAATGACCTTCCCTTAGAATTTGAAGACAATATTCGTTTGTCTTCTTACTTCCAACGTGGCTATTGGAGAGTTCAGAGACATTCTGACTCCTAGTTCTTTGAATGTAACTTGTCTGTTTCTCTTTTGAAATTCTTTTATTCTAGGTGCTCTGAAATTCCATGATGCTGTGTTTTGAGTATATTTCTTTTTATTAATTGCACTGGCACTCGATAGAACTTTCCATTTGAAATGTGTGTGCTGTTGATACCCTTACTTCGTGTGTGTGTGTGCACACGTGTGTGTGTGTGTACACTGTGTGTGTGTGTGGTCTCTATTTTTGGAAGCTTTTTTGTTTTTGTTTGGGTGTTGAACCACCCTTGTGGACTGTTTCTTTGTTTTTCTTTAATTTCTGATTTTTCATCTTTTATCTTTTGTCTGTATTTCTGGGATATTTTCTTAACTTTGTTTTCTAAATGTTCTGTTTCTGCTTTTACATTTTTCATTTTCAGGGGTTCTTTTGGTTCTCTATTGATCTTTTGCTGTAACACTCAGTACTTGTTTTATCAGTGCAATATCTTTTCTAATTATCTGAGACTATGCATGTCATTTTTTCTTCAAAACAAAAGGTATACATATCTCACAAACATAACGTTGAATCAAAGAATCCAGGCACAAAAGAATGCATACTATTTGATTCTTTTTATATAAATTTCTATTTCAAGCTCATCAAGTTGTATACATTAACTATGTATAGCTTTTTCTGTATGAATCATACCTTAATAAATTGTTTAAAAATAAATAAACTGTAAAGCCAAGAAAAATTTAGCTTTTATTGGAAGTCAGGTAGCCTATGGGGTAATGACTGGAGAGTGCGTAGGAGGGACTTCTAGGACACTGGTTATCTTCTATTTCTTGACTTGGGTGATGGTTTAAATGGAATTCAGTCTGTTAAAGTTGACAGCTGAACTCCTGAAACTTGTATACTTTTCTATGTGTTTGCTCTACTTTGATGAATAGTTTTAATTAGAAATAACAGCTGGCTATTTTTTCTGAACTCTTCTATAAGTTCTAACAATTTTTCTTGATTTTTTTTTTTTTTTTTTTTTTTTTTTTTTTTGAGACAGTCTTGCTCTGTCTCCCAGGCTGGAGTGCAGTGGCACACTCTTGGCTCACCGCAACACCCACCTCCAAGGTTCAAGCAAATCTCCTGCCTCAGCCTCCCGAGTAATGGGATTACAGGTGTGTGCCACCACACCCAGCTAATTTTTGTACTTTTAGTAGAGACCAGGTTTCACCATGTTGGCCAGACTAGTCTCAAACTCCTGACATCAAGTGATCTGCCTGCCTTGGCCTCCCAAAGTGCTTGATATTCTTGTTTTTGTTTTTCCCAGTGGATAATCACAGTATGTGATTTTTTTTTTTTTTTTTTTTTTTTGTTAGTAAGTATAATTTGCCTCTTTATTTCCTATCATTATATTTAACTTTTTTTTTTTTTTTTTTTTTTTTTACCTTAACTGGAATCTGCAGAGCAATGTTGAGTATTAATGTTGAGAACAAATCTTTATCTCATTCCTGACTTAATGAAATACCTTGAGTGTTTCACCATTATTACTCATATTGGTTTCACCATTATGACTCTGTTTGTTTTAAATAGACATCAGATTAGGGACATTTTCTGTCTAATTTACTCTGAGTTTTTCTTGGCGACACATATTGGATGTTTTCATTGCTTTTTTGGCATTCATTAAGGTGTTTATATATTTTTGTCTTGATTTATTAATCTTTTGAATTGTATTAATCTATTGTCTAGACAGGCACGATGGCTCAAGCCTGTAATCCCAGCACTTTGGGAAGCTGAGGCGGGCGGATCACCTGAGGTTGGTTGTTCCAGACCAGCCTGACCAACATGGAGAAACCCTATCTCTACTAAAAATATAAAATTAGCCAGTTGTGGTGGCGGGCGCCTGTAATCCCAGCTACTCGGGAGGCTGAGGCAGGAGAATCGCTTGAACCTGGGACACAGAAGTTGCGGTGAGCCCAGATCGTGCCATTGCACTCCAGTCTGGGCAACAAAGAGCGAAACTCTGTCTCAAAAAAAAAAAAGATTGTCTAAAATAGGGCCATATTTGTGTTTCTAGAGCAAACACTACTTGGTCCTGGTATATTAGTTGTTAGTATTTTAGTTGAAGATTTTTTTTTTTTGAGACAAAGTCTTGCTCTGTCACCCAGGATGGAGTGCAGTCGCGCGGTCTCGGCTCACCGCGAACTCTGCCTCTCGGGCTCAAGAAATTCTCTTGCCTCAGCCTCCCGAGTAGTGGCATTACAGGCATATGCCACAACTTCTAGCTAATTTTTGTATTTTTAGTAGAGACGGGGCTTCACCATGTTGGCCAGGCTGGTCTCGAACTCCTGACCTTAAGTGATCCACCTGTGTCGACCTCCCAAAGTGCTGGAATTACAGGCATGAGCCACTACACCTGGCTAAGTTGAAAATTTTAACCCTTAATGGATTAGTGAAACTCATGTAGTTTTTTCTTTTGTGTGTACATGTGCTTTTTCAATAAAAAAGACAGCCTTAGTGAGATATAATTCATGTCATACAATTTACACATTTAAAGTGTACAATTCAATGGTTTTTAGTACATTCACAGAGTTCTGTAGCCATCACTGCAGTTTTGGTATACGTGCATCACCCTTAAAAGAAACGCTGTTCTCATTTCCCTCTAACTGTCCCAGCTCCAGGCAACCACAAATCTATTTTCTGTCTCTGGATTTGCCTGTTCTGGATTTTTTATAGAAATGGAATAGGTGGTCTTTCGTGAGTGGCTTCTTTCTGTTAGCATCATGCTTTCAAGGCGTGTGTGCTGGCTTCACTGCTTTTCTAAGAGCATTATATAAGCTTGGAGAAAATGATAAACTTTTAAATTTTATTTTCTGTTCTAGACTACTTCAGATTGCATGGCATTTTTCTAGTCCTCAAAAAATCGACAGAATTTACCTATAATACCCTCTGGGTCTAGTGTCTTTTTGGATAGTCATTTTCGACAGCCTTTCCAGGATTTTCAGTGATTAGTCTATGCCAGTTTTCTACTCTGTCTCAGGACGTTTTCTTGACCATTCTTCTACTCATCATTTAAAAATTTAAAAGCTTCTATATGTTTTTGGTAAGAGTTCTTTGCTCAGACCTAATAGCATTTATCAGTATTTCTTCTCTCCTTTAAAATGAGATTAATTTTAAAATCTTTTCAAAGAACGAACTCCTTGTTATCAATTCCCCTCCTTCCTTATATTTGAATTTTATAAATTCATTTTGTCTGTTCCTCTTTTCTCCTTGGTCTGCTTGCTCTCTTTCTACCCTCTTGAATTGAAATCTCAGTTCATTTATTTTCTTTTTGTCTTGCTTAATAGCAAAAGCACTTTATGTTATGTATTTCCCTCAAGTATGGATCTTGCTACACCTCATAAGTTTTTATATGTAGTGTTTGAGTTGTCACTATTTTCTAGATAGTGTTTAATTCCAGACTTTATTTCCTCTTTGGTCTAAGAGTTATTTAGAAGTATTTTTAAAAACCAAGCCAATTTTTTAAATGTAAGCTTCTATTTTTAATTTCTTTCACTGAATTGTGCTTTTTTGTTTGTTTGTTTAAGAATTAAAATTTTGGTTTGGGCGCAGTGGCTCATGCCTGTAATCCCAACACATTTGGAGGCCAAGGCAGGAGGATCTCTTGAGCCCAGGAGTTCAAGATGAGCCTAGACAATATAGCAAGACCCCAACTCTACAAAAAATGAAGTGACAAATAAGTGATAAATGATAAATAAATGACAAAAAAAGAAATGATAAATGTGGCACACACCTGTAGTCCCAGCTACTTGGGAGTCTGAGATGGGAGGATCACTTGAGCCTAAGACTTCGAGGCTGCAGTGAGGTATGATTTCACCACTGCACTTCAGCCTGAGTGAACAGAGTGAGGCTCTCTTAAAATAAAATTTAAAAAAAAAAAGGATTTTAGGACCAGACATGGTGGCTTACACCTGTAATCCCAGCACTTTGGGCGGCTGAGGTGGGCAGATCACTTGAGGTCAGGAGTCTGAGACCAGCCTGGCCAACAAGGTGAAACCCCGTCTCTACTAAAAATACAAAATTTAGGCAGGCATGGTGGCATGCACCAGTAATCCCAGCTACTCAGGAGGCTGAGGCAGGAGAATTGCTTGAACTTAGGAGGCGGAGGTTGCAGTGAGTCAAGATCACACCATTGCACCCAGCCTGGGCGACAGAGAGAGACTTGGTCTCAAAAAAAATAAAAAAAGATTTTAGGGAGGCCTAATATATGATCAGTTTTTATAATGACTGTTGGGAAAAAAAGTCTTTATTGGGTAGAAGAGTTGGTATGCATTTAAAAAAAATCATTTGTATTTGCATCTTGGTTTGTTCCTGAGAAACAGTATGAGAGCTGAGAAGAGCAGGGGGTGACTCTGTCTACTTTCTAGTGCAGTATCTGATAAAAAGGGGCCTCTCTGGTGGGTACAGGCCCAGAGGCTCTGGAACAAAAATTAAGCATCTTGCTGTTTTTTGTTTGTTTGTTTGTTTGTTTTCTGGCTGGTTCTGTAAAGTATAGTCAGTGTTTTCTCTGTGCTGAGTCATGGGTTGCTTTTTCTCAATTTTGCTCCATCTGCCTTAACATGATTGCTGATTCTACCTAGATCCTGGCCTTAGATTCTGTGTCACTCTTATTGTTCTGACTTCTGCCATCCATCATGTTGTCTGTTCTCTCTGGTGGTTTAGTAAGTCCCAGACCGGAAACTCCAGGAGGATGAGAGACATGCCAACATTGTTCATTATTGTATCTCCAGGCTGCCTGGGTAAAGGAGAGTGCTAACCAGATTTCATTTGGAACATCGTTCATAATTATATCCCAGGTATCTTTTGTCTAGCATTATAACCCAGTTCACCAGCAAACTTGGTTCCACAGTTGTATTAGTCTGTTTTCACACTGCTGATAAAGACATAACTGAGACTCAGAAATTTGCAAAAGAAAGAGGTTTAATGGGCTCACAGTTCCACATGGCTGGAGAGGCCTCACAATCATGGTGGAAGGGGAAAGGCACGTCTCACATGGTGGCAGACCGGAAAAAATAATGAGAACCAAGGGTAAAAGATTTCCCCTTATAAAACCATCAGATCTCATGAGACTTATTCATTACTATGAGAACAGGATGGGGGAAACTTCCCCCATGATTCAATTACTTCCCACCGGGTCCTTCCCACAACACATGGGAATTATGGGAGCTACAATTCAAGATGAGATTTGGGTGGGGACACAGCCATGCCATATAAACAATATTCATGGTTGACATTCTTTAATCACTCCTTTGTATGTCAGATAGCAGATAAGAGGAACATGTGAATGAGGCTCTGAATTAAGCCACATGTTCAGGATGCCATGCCACACTTCCACTCCTGACTATCTCATCCTTTCAGCACCACCTTCTCTCCTTCTCTGCACGAATCCTCAGTGAGTACTGAATGTCTCATCAGGTCTCTTTGCGGACATCAGCAGACACTCCTTTTTTCCTGCCATTCCAGCTCTCAAATGGGCTTTCCACATCTTTCTTGCAAGAGCTTTTCTCACTGCGTTTTGGCTCTACTCAGTGACTCACTTGCTAATCTCCCATACACCTATTCACACTACAATTTCAAAAGCTCATATCACGACTTCATATGTCCCAGGGTATTGTCAACTGAAGAATGATGGGGTTCATACATTTGGAAAGGAGAGCTTTAAAAAAAATTTTTTTTTTTAATTTTTTTAAGTTCCAGGGTACACGTGCAGGATGTGCAGGTTTGTCACATAGATAAACGTATGCCATGGTGGTTTGCTGCACCTAGCAACCCATCACCTAGGTATTAAGCCCAGGATGCATTGTCCCCCAGACTCCCGCAACAGGCCCCAGTGTGTGTTGTTTGCCTCCCTGTGTCCATGTATTATCATTGTTCAGCTCACACTTACAAGTGAGAACATGTGGTATTTGGTTTTCTGTTCCAGTTTTAGTTTGCTGAGGATAATGGCTTCTGGTTTCATACATGTCCCTCCAAAGGACATGATCTGGTTCCTTTGTATGGCTGCGTTGTATTCCATGGTGTATATATATCATATTTTCTTTATCCGGTCTATCATTGATGGGCATTTGAGTTGATTGGAAAGGAGAACTTTATTTCTCATAAATGGTTGCAGCCTTACCAGGCCACTCTGACAGGCTGGGAAGTGTAACCTCTGGTCAGAAGCCAGAAATACTTTGAGAGAAGGTCAAAGGTAACGAGAATTTATGCTGAGCTGGGTGGTTAAATGCATGTATTTAATAAGCTATAGGAGGATTCATGAATATTTACCAAAGGAGAAATGTGTGCATGCACAATTCAACTTTATGCCTCTTCATGAGTTGCATGTACAAAAATGGCAGTGTTAGCATGATCTGAGGGTGGAACTTTTGACTCTCTGACATTAAACGGTGAAGCAGAGGACATGAAAATCCTCACTGCACATCCTACATTGAACTATTCCATGGTGAGTGGTCTCTTATCAAGAAGGAATCCTGGGCCAGGCATGGTGGCACACACCTATAATCCAAGCACTTTGGGAAGCCAAGGCAGGCGGATGGCTCAAGCTCAGGAGTTCAAGACCAGCCTGGGCAACATGATGAAACCCCATTTCTACAAAAAAATGCAAAAATTAGCCAGGTGTGGTGGTATGCATCTATAGTGGCAGCTACTCAGGAGGCTGAGATGGGCCCTTTACTTGAGCCTGGGAGATCAAGGCTGCAGTGAGCCGTGATCATATCACTGCACTTCAGC
Source organism: Macaca fascicularis (assembly GCF_037993035.2). Taxonomy (NCBI): domain Eukaryota; kingdom Metazoa; phylum Chordata; class Mammalia; order Primates; family Cercopithecidae; genus Macaca; species Macaca fascicularis. The sequence continues at coordinate 58,167,593 of NC_088377.1, forward strand.
CTGGGCAACAGAGCAAAATCTTGTTTCAAAAAAATAAAGAAAGAAAGAAAGAAGGAACGCTGGTCAGTTGTTCATGTTGAAACCATCAAAGGGAGGGATAGCAGTCAGACAGTTGGCTGAAATAGTAGGTGGAGCCTGTTGAAAGGGCTGGTTTCTGTTTGGCCCTTAGGGTAGAAGCTTAATGGCAATTAGGGAGGGAGGAGGTATAAAGAGGTGTGTCCAACCTCCCATCCTGTTATGGCTGGAAACTCAGTTTGAAGGTTGCTCTGGGGTCCTCTTTGCCAGGTGGGGTCCAGTCAGTCAGTTGAGGGGTTTTGGATTTTATTATTTCCCAGTATGAATACTTTCCAGGGTTGTTTTTTTGTTTTGTTTTGTTTTGGTTTTGGTTTTTTGCATTTTATTAAGTCTGTATCCATCTTCTCGTTTATTCGTTTAGCAAACATTTCTTGAATATCACTATGAGGAAAGCACTGTAGCAGACCCCAGACCCTATGGGACGAACCAACAGTTCTTGTTCCCAGAGAAGGCAGCTGTCTCTCATGCTCAAAGTCCACACTCCCCAGCCAGGACGGGGAGTAGGGACTTCATCTGAAATCTCAAATCCCACGTGACAAATATCACAGTGGCTAGGAGATGACTTCTTTGTGAGAGATTTTCCTGTTTGAGTAAGATTCGAACAAGTTAGGCTTTTGAAACCCAGTAGACCTGGATCAAACTTTGGTCCCAGTACTTGTCAGTTGTTTGACCTAATGAAAGGCAGGGAACCTTCTGTTCCTATGAGAAGTCTCAGGAGACATCACCTACCCACTCAGAGCTCCTGTGATGATTAAACTGTGAGGCCAGGAATGGTGGCTCACTTCTGAAATCCCAGCACTTTGGGAGGCTGAGGCGGGCGGATCACTTGAGGTCAGGAGTACGAGACCAGCCTGGCCAATGTGGTGAAACCCTATCTTTATTTAAAATATAAAAATTAGCTGGGCATGGTGGCACATGCCTGTAATCCCAGCTATTCGGGAGGCTAAGGCAGGAGAATTGCTTGAACCCGGGAGGGCAAATGTTGCAGTGAGCTGAGATAGCACCATTGCATTCAGCCTCAGTGACAGAGTGAAACTCCATCTCAAAAAAAAAAAAAAAAAAGATTCAACTGTGAATAGTATGTGAGATGCCAGTGACCAATATACTCACCCAGTATATTGCGAGAGTTAGTGAATTGTTAGTTCTTTTTTATACTTCTGAAAATCAAGTATTATAAGACTTGAGAAGGATGCTTATGATATTAAATTTATATTTTAAAATGAGCCTTGGCCTGGCGTAGTGGCTCACACCTGTAGTCCCAGCACTTTGGGAGGCCGAGGCGAGTGGGAGGCCGAGGTGGGTGGGTAACCTGAGGTCAGGAGTTTGAGACCAAACTGGCCAACATAGTGAAACCCCATCTCTATTAAAAATACAAAAATTAGCTAGGCATGGTGACGGGTGCCTGTAATCCCAGCTACTCAGGAGGCTAAGGCAGGAGAATCACTTGAACCCTGGGTGGCAGAGGCTGCAGACTCCATCAAAACAAACAAACAAAAAAGCCTCTTTGTAGAAAGGAGTTAATGACGTTTTTGAACCCAAAATATCTGAGCCAGATCTCAACCATTTTAGCAAGTTTATTTTGCGATGGTTCAGGACACACCTGTGACACAGCCTCAGGAGGTCGTGATGACAGGTACCCAGGGTGGATGGGGTACAGCTTACTTTCATACATTTTAGGGAGACGTGAGACATCCATCACTATGTGTGAGACAGACATTGGTTCTGTCCAGTAAGGTGGGACAACGTGAAGCCGGGGTCGGGGGGGTTCCAGGTCATAGGTAGGTAAGAGATGGTTGGATTCTTTTGAGTCCTTGATTAACCTTCCACTGAATACACAATTTAGTCTGGCTCAGTGTGTCTGCATTTTCACATAAACAATAGAGAAAGAGGAAACAATCAGATATGCATTGGTCTCAGGTGAGCAGAGGGATGACTTTCCATCCTGCACATGTGAAGATAAGCTGTCCGTTTACATTGTCAGGGTGAAATTCAACAGAACCGTTTGAGGGGAAAGATTTTGAGGCCCACAGGGAATTTCCTGGTGGGCAAATTGTGAGGGAGATATGTACCTCTTTTATCTTGTTAGCTATCTTATTTAGGAATAAAATAGGAAGCAGGGTAGCCTGATGTAGTTCCCAGCTTGACTTCTCCCTTGGCTTTGTGATTTTGGGATTCTTTTGTTACCGGAAAGGGGTCCTGATCCAGACCCCAAGAGATCTTGTGCAAGAAAGAATTCAGGGCAAGTCCGTAAAGTGAAAACAAGTTTATTAGGAAAGTAAAGGAATAAAAGAATGGTTACTCCATAGCCAGAGCAGCCCTGAAGGCTACTGGTTGTCTGTTTTTATGGTTATTTCTTGATGATATGCTAATCAAGGGATGGATTATTCGTGCCTCCCCTTTTTAGACCGTATAGGGTAATTTCCTGACGTTGCCATGGCATTTGTAAAATGCAGTGGTGCTGGTGGGAGTGTAGCAGTGAGGACGGCCAGAGGTCACTGTGGTCGCCATCTTGGTTTTGGTGGGTTTTAACCGGCTTCTTTACTGCAACTTGGTTTTGATCAACAAAGTCTTTATGACCTGTATCTTGTGCCGACCTTTTATCTCATTCTGTGACTTAGAGTGCCTTAACTGCCTGGGAATCCAGCCCAGTAGGTTTCAGCCTTATTTTACCCGGCTTCTATTCAAGATGGAGTTGTTCTGTTTCAAACAGCTCTGACACTTTTACACATTTTACCCATAACAGCAGGCATCTCCAGAAGGCAGAGACACCGCTGCCCACCCTTCCTTTCCTCTACCACTCTTTGAAGCCAAGCTGTGTTCCCCAGTAGGACACTCTGTTCTCTCCAACCCCCACACTGTCAAAGACGGCCACAAGCAGAGATCTGTGTGAGGGGTCACCGGCTGCCAGGGCTCAGGCAGCAGGCTTAGCCGGTCCTTTTCCAGCATTCAGCCTGTGTATGGAAGGACTCTATCCTGTACATTACCAGAATAACATATAGTTGGTCTTTGTTTGCTCCAGGAACATAGAAAGTAGAACTTTTTCATTGCATTAACAACTACATCGAAACAGGAGACTTCCCTGACCCGCATTGCAGGATGTGCTGCAGGAGCGTGGCTTGTCTGTTCGCCACCTCAGCACGCAAACAGGAGCGGGGTGAGTGCTTTTGGGCTCCAGCCCCACAGTAGTATCTAAGATGGGTGCCTGTGACTCCCAAAGCCCCAGTGGACATGTTGCATTTATACGTTTGTACTGAGATACATTTATCTCAGTTGCAGTGCTGTTTTCGCTCTGCTACCCACAGATGGCTTAAGTGTTAACCAGCTCAGTGCCCTGTTGGTACCTGGGTTCTTGCCTGGTGTCTGGGAAGAATCAGGTCACACATGGACTTGAAGGAATGGTGAATGCAGAGGTTTTACTGAGTGATGGAGGTGGTTCTCAGCAGCATGGCTGGGGACCTGGAAAGGTGATGGAGTGGGAAGAGGATCTTCCCCTGGAGTTTGGCTGTCCAGCGGCCCATCTCCTCTCCAACCATCCCCAGCTGAACTCCTCTCGATGTTCAGACGCTCCTTCTTTTCTATCATTCTCTACTGCCCTGTTCTGCCGCTCTTCTGTTTATCTGCTCAGGGAGCCAGGGGTTCGGGGTTTATATGGGTACGAGATAGAAGGTCGTGGCAGGCCAAAAGGAAAACTTTGGGTGTGAAAACAGGAATGGCTGTTCCCATTTAGGTCCGCAGGTTTCCAGGCTTGAGGGTGGGGCCTTTGCTGAGGAACCGCCCTCTTCCACCCAGCATATTAACGCGAAGTGGTACATGGGCAGAGCGGGTATCTGGAAGGGTTGGATATTGCTTTAAGAAAAAAAAATCTTTAGGCAAATTAAATTTAACAGAGTCTAATTGTGCAAAGAACAACTCGCAAATCAGACAGCCTACAGAAGAAGAATAGGTTCAGAGTGACTCCAGGGCTGCTACATGGGCAGATAACATAATATTTATGGACAGAAAAAGGAAAGCAGCATACAGAAAAAAAAAGTGACAGACAGAAACAGCTGGGCTGGTTACAGCTGGGCATTTGCCTTGTTTGAACCTGCTTTGAACAGTTGGTCGCCTGTGGTTGGCTGAGACTCAGTTATTTGTTACAAGAGCAGGTTACAGTCTGTTTACACATTAAGATAGGTTACAGTTCACTATGTATGGAGAAACTTTCAGGCTGAGGACTAAGCTCGAATTTTTTCTTATCTTGCCCAAATATCTAAGAGGTCTGGGGAGTCATGCCCTATAAACCATAGTCTCATCACATGGGTTTTATTTAACCCTATAGATAGTGACTTACTTTCCAGTCTGACTTTGGCATAACACTACATGACAAAGAAGAGAGTCAAAATATTTTACCCCAAAACATGTTCCTTTGCCATATTTTGAAATGGCCCTGCAAAGCCGTTCATTGTGGGGGAAAATTGCATCTGTAAAGAATCTCTATTTATATAGCTAGATGTTTTTCTCTAGGCCCTCCCTATCCTGAAGAGATTACCTGAGAGCCTAGCACCTTTTAGAGATCTGAATAGGAAACATTTGTCATCTGTTGTCTCTAAGGGCAGCCACTATGAGACTTCAAAAGGACCTTGGTCTCCACAATCTTTTATTTTAACTTGAACGTTTCCTCTCTATTAACCCCAGGTCTTTAGACAAACTCAAACAATTGTCAACCAGAAAATGTTTAAATTCACCTATAGCCTGGAAGCCCCCAGCTCCGAATGTCCTGCCTTTATGGACCAAACCAGTGTAGTTCTCTAATGTATTTGATTGATGTCTCATGCCTCCCTAAAATATATAAAA